>NC_133324.1:469154293-469469650 GCF_042186555.1 Aquarana catesbeiana | reverse complement strand
GTCCTGTGCACACTGTCTAGTTCAATGGGGGTATCCTTGGGCTGCTGTAGAAGTTGATTGAAAATGGCAGTGACTGCCCCTGCCAGGTCTTTATGTTCTATCTATTCAGGGATACCACGAATCCTGATATTGCTCCGTCTATTACGGTTCTCAATGTCATCCTGGTGGTACATGAGTTGCTGCAGCATGACAGTATGGGAATTAAGAGTCTCTTCATCGGACTGTAGGGTATTACAGATGCCATCAGTGGTGTTTTCTACATCTTCCATGCGTGTCCCTAGATCTCTCTTGAGCTCCGTAATTTCCTGTTTATAGGTCTTCTCCATGCGGGAAACATAGTGCTCAAAATCGTTTTTAGTGGGCAGGGATCGCAGGTATGCATGCATGGATCGCATATGCGATTCCATATCCCAGCCTTCCCCAGAACACAGCGAGGCTTGTGAGAGATGGTTTGGGCTGTGGGGACTGCATGAGGGGGGCTCAAAGTCAGTGAGAGAAGCGGAGCGGCCTCTGGAACATACCTGCATGTTTGCTGGTTCAGAGCGGGCCGGGAAGGAAGCGCCACCGCCATCTTGGAATTCCACTGGCTGAGGAAGCCTGCAGACGATCAGGTCACGAATCGGCCTAAATCCCCCTGTAAGTGATCTCCGGTGGGCTTGGAATGCTCCCTGGGCTTCCCCTTACCCATCAGGGTGGTTGTGAATGCTGTGCAGGCGAGGATGGAGGTAATCTAGCCCCGGGAAAGTTGGCGGGATCGGGAGCTGCCACTACTCGTGTCCTACAGCTCCATGCGCCAGCCCACGCCCCTCAAATTGATTTAGTTAAACTACTTTTAGTTTATGTTGGAACTATAACTCAATATTATTACCATATATGTGATCTTTTCTTTTGCTGCCACCATATGTACTTATGTAAGCTAATTGTTAAAATTCAATAAGCAAATTTGACAAGAGAATAAAATATCCAGCAGAGCATCTTTTCAAGTTGGGGCCCCTAAGAACTGTATCAAAAAAGACTTGTAATAGGTTTATACATTTCCGTCATTTACTGTTCCACTGTTCCAGCAGTGGCATTACACCAGTTAGTTTCAGGGTAGTTAAAATTCTCCATTATTATACATGTCCCAGCCCTTGCAGCCTTTCTATCTGTGAAAGGAGTTGAGTCTCTACACCCTCATTAAGACCCCTTTACACTGGGGCAGTTTTCAGGCATTTTAGTGCTAGAAATAGTGCCTGTAAAGCACCTGAAAACTGCCTCCCCTGCCACCCCAGTTTAAAAGCCTGAGTGCTTTCACACTGGGGAGGAGCACTTGCAGGATGTTAAAAAAAAGTCCTGTAAGCAGCATCTTTGGGGCGGTTTAGGAGCGGTGTATACACCACTCCCAGATCAACCCTACACATTGGAATGAATGGGCAGCGCTTCCGAAGCAACCGAAAACCACTTCAGAAGTGCCGCAACACAGGTGCTTTTAACCCCTTTTTAACCCCTTCTTGTGGGTTAAAAGTGCCCCGCTACCGCCCAAAAAGTGGCTCCAGAGAGCCGCTATAACAGCAGTAAAGCGCTGCTAAAAGGAGTGGCGCTTTACCGCTAACGCTCGGGTGGCTGCAGTGTGAAAGCATTGGATGACCTGTAACAAACTCCAATTACCTTTGAAGTACGCACGTCTATATGCAATTCCACTCATAATGCTTCAGCACCATCACGTTCTCACTCCACAAGGTCCTCTGTCACACTCACTGTGACATAGCCTCTCATAGATACAGCTAGGTCACCACCTTTACATTTTACCCTGTTTTTCCGAAAGAGAGCATAGCCAGGAACAATAATAGCCTACTCATGTGAAGAATGAAGCCAAGATTCAGCAATTAAATTATAGTTCATGCACCAAAGTTTTCAACTCACCTATTTTGCTTGGCAGGCTGGCATTGGTGAACAAACACTTGTCACATTTGCACTTGTGTTTTCCATATTTTTTTGTAGTAAAAATAGTACTAAAATTTTCAGTGGTTGTTTGTAATGTGAGAAACTTCTTATCGCCTGCCATAGCCACGCCCCCCCCATCTTTCCCCATTCTACCCATTATTAGGATCTGACCCCTGTCTGACCTGCCTGCTCCATTATATTCTAATTCAACCTCCCACCTCAGTCCTAGTTGAAATGCTCCTCCAGCCTTCCCATAAACCTTTCCCCCAGCACAGCTGATCCCCTTTCATTTAGGTGCAATGAAAAGGACCCATCTTAAGGAGCCTCCATCTTCTATGTATTCTGTCATTGGTCTCAACATGGACCAAGACAGCTGGGCCATGCCTATCCCCTCCCATAATTTATCAACTCTGCACCACATGCCAAACCCTGGCACCAGGGAGACAGCAAAACATTTGTTTGAGGTGATCCTGGCGACAAATTATCCTATCAGCCCTTCTGATTTTTGAATCCCCTATTACTACCAACTGTCTAGGCCTACCTTCACTACCCTCACCACCTCTACTGGATGGGCTGCTCTCCCAGCTGTTAGATGTAGCAGTGACATCTAGGGCTGCCACCTCTGAGTTTTTCACCTCCACATCTTCATCCAACTTGGTAAATTTGTTTGGGGGCTGAAACACAGGACTGGCATTTCATTCCTGTGAGCCCCTACCACTCCCTCTAAGTACATGTGTAGTGCACAGAAAGTGCAGCAGCATATGACCCCTTGGACTTTTAAGGCAGAATAAAATGGGGTAAAAGCGTAAATACGTTAAAAGGCAACAATGACCCTTTTATTACTACGAAAAATTAAATAAGATAAACATAAGGGCAAGGTGATTCCTAAAAACAGTAAACATTACCAATCTACACACAAGTCATGGCAACAAATGCATATAACTTAATCCATATATATATAACAAGTACTCAAAATCAATGAAATGCACCCTGGGTACTGCCAGAGAGAGACTGTGGGCAGTCCGCATGAGTTTCTGGATTGATTCCCTACATGTTTCCGGAATTATATTCCTTCTTCAGGGCATACTTAAGTGCTAGATCCTTTCTACAATGCGAATACAATTGTGCACCACTCCCTCTAACTGCATTAACCCATCTTCCTACCTGATAATCCCGACCTACCCTCCACCCTTCAAACAATCCCATTAACCACCTGCTCAATGAGTTGAAGACTCGCTTCAAGGTTGTCTGTTCCACTCAGTGTTGCAATTTGAATATCCAGAAGGGCAACCTGTTTACATCTGTCGCAGCGGTATTCATCCTGGAGCTGTTGCTCCATTATTGTATACATATAACACACTGTGCAATGAGCAAAACCTTTAACCTTACAGTCAATCCAAAGAGGCCTTGTATTCACTGATAAAAATACAAGGCTTCCACTGGCTGGACAGTGCTCATGCTGACTCGATTTTGTTATGGCAGCAGATAGGAAGTCCATTACCGCTGTCGAAGCCCTGCATACTGTATTAGTTCATGCTACAGTTTATACAGCACTGACAGCTGGTGCATCAATTAGTAAAAGAAGTAGTTTGTTTGGGCCTAGATTGGCTCAACTATTTAAAGTAAAAGTAAACATCAATCAGGTGGGAATCAGGCCTGAATTTCTGCCTGAATTTGCTTCTAATTCTGAGCCAAAGACGCACAGGACCCTTTCCAAATGTGGACCATAGCCGCCCCAAAGGTGTGTGAACCAGCTACTTTGGGAAACCCGCATCCAATTTGCATATATGTGCACCCGGCCTTAGGCTAAGAGCATTTGTGACATGGCTTTTCTTGCTTAACCTAAGCCATGTGATCACAGATGATCATGGTCACATGGCTTTTATTGACAAAAGCCATGTGATCATGGTTTCCATAATGACTTGGTGATCACATGGCTTTTAAACAAATGTTATGTGATCATGAACATCAAAACAATGATAATGATCAGCTAAAAACTACAAATATATAACAAAAAAGTAATAATTAAAAAATCTCAGTCCTTTACCTTGTGGTTTTTTGTGCTTATTGTGGCCTTTTTGTTTTTACACAGTTATGCCCTGTACACACAATCAGACTTTCCGATGGAAAATGTGCGATCAGAGCTTGTTGTCGGAAATTCCGACCGTGTGTAGGCTCTTTTTTCATCGGAATTTCCGACACACAAAGTTTGAGAGCTGAATCTAAAATTTTACGACAACAAAATCCGTTCGCGTAAATTCCAGTCGTGTGTAGACAATTCCGACGCACAAAGTGCCACGCATGCTCAGAATCAAGCAGAAGAGCCGCACTGACTATTGAACTTAATTTTTCTCGGCTCGTCATATGTGTTGTACGTTACCGCGTTCTTGACATTCGGAATTTCCAACCAACTTTGTGTGACCGTGTTACATGTTTTACGTTACTATTTTCTGACCGTTTTATTGCCTGCTGTAAAAAAAAAAAACACATCAAATAACAACGTAATACCACAAAAAAAACATAGAATATACAACAAACAAGAAAACAAAGTCATAAGGCCCCTTTCACACAGGCTTTCCGATCAGGTCCGCCTGTCAATTTTTCAGGTGGACCTGATCGGACACTCCATTCACCACTATGGAGCGGCTGATGTCAGCGGTGACATGTCCGCTGACATCTGCTGATATCCAATCCGATCCTGTCTGGAGGATCAGACCGGATGGGATCAGATGAAAACAGACAGGTGTTCCGTTTTCATCTGATCTCCCCATAGAGGAGAGCAGGGCTCTGACAGGTCCGTCTCTGCACAGTGACAAGAGACGGACCTGTCTTCTGCCTGCTCAGCGGGGATCAGCGGATCGATCCCCCTGAGCAAATCGTAGTTCGCTGGCTGGACCGCCCGTGTGAAAGGACCCTCATAAAAAGCACAGCCTCAAAAACCACTTTAAATCACCTTAATTTTGTCTTCCCTAAGGCAGAATTTTTGCTGAACTTTCAGCACAGAAAAATGTCAGTTTTACTTATCCCAAATCATCAACCATTGGAAAGATTGTGACTTTTGACAAGTCTAGAATATAAGCCATTAAATACTCAGCAAAAGCATAAAGTGGATCATTTCAATGTTTTAAGAGTTTTTTTGGCTTGAAAAGGCACTCCAGTTTAAGACCGTGAGAGCTTCTATAAACACTAAATAAGGGAGGCATTCATTTTGCCTATGAGAAATATATTATTGCTGCCTTTAGCAGATGCCTGCTATATTAAATTTGAGATGTGAGATTACTTCACATGTTACGTCTACATAAATAACTTCTTCTTACTACTGTCCTGCATGTGGTCATTGTGGCATAAATTGAGAACCACTCTGAATAGCCTGAAGAGTCTGAATTGCCACAGATCGATATTCTTACTTATGTTTAAAAATACCTTTCTCTATACAATGCACAGTGTGCTAACAAAGTAAGCCTCTATACTAGATGCATGACACAAACCCCTGCCTTCTCACAATTTATAAAAGATAAATATGTGAAAAGGATTGTAAAGGCAGAAGGTTTTTTTATCTTAATGCATTCTGTGCATTAAGATAAATAACCTTCTGTGTGCAGCAGCCCCCCTTGGCCCCCTAATGCTTACCTGAGGTCTCGATTCAGCAATGTTGTGGGAGTGTCTCGGCTGCCCGGGACTCCCCTCCTCATTGGCTGAGACAGCAGCGCGGTGCCATTGGCTCCCACTGCTCTCAATCAAAGTCAGACAGCAAATGAGAAGGAAATGGGGCGGGTCCGGGGCGCGGCTCCGTGTCTGAATGGATACACAGAGCTATAGCTCGGGTCGGGTTCCCCCATAGCAAGCTGCTTTCTTTTGAAGCAGTCAACAGGAGGTAGGGGCCAGTAGCATCGAAGAGGGACCCAAGAAGAGAAGGATCTGGGCTGCTCTGGAAAAAAACACTGCATAAAGCAGGTAACTAAAACATGTTTGTTATTTTCAACAAAAAAAAAGCAAGACTTTAGTATCACTTTATTTGACAGCTAGAATGAAAAATCAAAAATATTGATGGGCATATTTAATTTTTCCCTGATCACAATGGCAGCAAGAGAATATGAAAACCAATATATATTTTAGGGATGCAACAATACCATTTTTTTTTACAACAGGTACGAGTATTGATACTTTTTTTTTTGTACTCGCCAATACTGATTACCGATACCTACTGCAACTGTTTTGTTTATACTTCAGCTGTCAGCAATGGTACAAAGCATTGAAAAGTTATTTACAAATTAAATACATTTATTTATTTTACATGTTTTTGCTTTTCTCAATGTGAAACGTTTAAATATCTGTTAAAGGTGTAAAAATATCAACGAACAAAGCAAACAAAAAAAACTTTTAATCATTAACCTCCCTGATGGTATTCCCGAGTGTGGCTCGGGGTGGATTTTCAGCACCAAAACCGGTAACCCTGAGCCACACTCGGGATTGCATCGCAGGATCCGGGTACAGCTTACTTACCTTGTCCCCAGGATCCTGCGATGTCTTCCCACACTGTGTGTGAGCCGTCCTCCGCTCGATCTATCATGGAGCCAAGCTCCATTCCCTGCGAGCGTTGTGACGCATGGGGACGGAGAACGGTGCCAAATTCAAAAAGTAAAACACACAATACATGTACAGTACACTGTAATCTTACAGATTACATTACTGTATCACATTATTTCACACCCCTTTTGTCCCTAGTGGTCTGTCCAGTGCCCTGCATGCAGTTTTATATTATAAATACTGTTCTTTCTGCCTGGAAACTGGAGATTGTCCATAGCAACCAAAACCGTCCCTTTACATGAAAAGTGGTTTTAGACCAGCTAGAAAACAGTGATAATAAATTAGAATCACTTGCAGAATTGAGCGATAGTGATTTGTGGGGAAATCCGTCATCAAACACTGAAAGTAATGACAGCGACAATTTTCAGTGTTTTTGATTTGATTACATTATTGAATATTTTTTTATTATTATTATATTATTATTTGTTATAATTATTTATTGTTATTAATTATATTATAATTTATGATTTCGTTTTTCAAACTTTATCATACCCGGAATGTCTACTAGACTCTTGTTTGGACAGATTTAAGTGAGT
Organism: Aquarana catesbeiana; assembly: GCF_042186555.1. Taxonomy (NCBI): domain Eukaryota; kingdom Metazoa; phylum Chordata; class Amphibia; order Anura; family Ranidae; genus Aquarana; species Aquarana catesbeiana. The sequence goes on along the minus strand of NC_133324.1, from coordinate 469,462,604 downwards.
TATTCCTAAGAATTACAGGCCTACAATATAAAATGCCAAATTTCCATGCAAAATAATTGTACCACTTTCAGCATCAAAAATCTGAAATAATCATACCGCCAGGGAGGTTAATCATTTATAAAATAGTGAACAAAAAAAAAAATTATCAGGAAAATATTAATTGAATGGAGGAGAATAAGGAGTTAATTAAGGCTAATTAGAGTAAATTAAGGGTTAATAAGGGGTTAAATAGAGGAACATTTTACAAAAAAAATGTTTTTTTACAGGTTGCTTTAAACTGACTTCATCTGCAGATCGAAATTCATCCCTTTGATCTGTAGATGAAGAAAAACAGTAAGATACAAAAAGAAGCTCCAATTTCCAGGACTTCAGTTTACACTTCAGTTGTCAACAAGGGAACCCCACTGACAGCTAAATGAGTCATTGATTGTTAAGGACACGGGGGGCCCCGCTCCTTAACGACCGATAATTGCCGGCTTTTTTTTTTACATTTTAGCTGTCGGTGGGAGAATCCGAGCCTGAAAGTATCGGTTTCAGGTATCAGAGCATTTGGACGAGTCCCAATACTCATACAAATGCTTAGTATTGGCACGAATATCGGTATCGGTATTGGTGCAACCCTAATATATTTCTTTTGAAATGTATGGTAAAAAGCTGCAATTTATGCACTGTCCATGGTGCAGGTTCTGTGTAGTTACAGAAACAGTACTACAATGGTTTCATTTGTATTTGTTGTTACAGAAACTTACATTTCCTAATGAGGTATAGAAGTGAATGAAGTAACCATGGAAGTCTTTTAGCCATCTCTTGTTTAAATCATTTACTTTAAAGTGGTGTTCCAGTGAAGGGCGCTGTTAATGATACAGCATACATCTTGAAGACATTTTAAACATTTTAAGGAAAGACCCTTTCTTGTTCTAGCATGACTGTGCACATGAAGCAAGGTCTACAACAACATGGTTTGATGAGTTTTGTGGAGAGGAACTCAACCTTACTGAATGCCTCTGGGGTGAATTTGAATGGCAATTGTGAGCCAAGTCTTCTGGTCTAACATTGATACATGATTTCACAATGCTTTTTTGAAGAGACATAAATTCCCACAGACACACTCCAAAATCTTGTGGAAAGCCTTCTTAGAAGTGTAGAGACACAAAAAAGGAGAAAGGGGGTGGGAGGTTACACCATGCAAAATGCTCATGGTTTAAGAGCACAAAGTCTAACAATAACAATATAGGTCACACTGACTCAAATTTTAAGCAATACTGCACACCAAAATTCTCTTTATTAAATTGCAGCCAGTACAAACAAAACGATAAAAAAGAGAAGTTTCTTGCATTTTAGTTTGCAGTATTCCTTTAAATGTAAGTCTGTGTGATTTTCAATTGGAAACTAACCTGGAGTTTGCTATGGAATGCAGAGTATCCACTCCCAGATCGCCCACCGCAGTTTTACGTGATGACTTTGAAGGAGGATATCGTTTTTATGGCAGCAGCTAGCTCACTTTTATCGGTGGCGGGAGAGGGGCCCCCTCCCGCCGCGATCCGGTGCCCTCCGCCACTTACCAGAGCTGTCGGCAGCAGCGGAGGCGATCGCGTCCTCTCACTTGCTGGGTATGGAGACAAGTGAGGGGAAGATGGCCCCCACCCGTCTCTATATCACTGCAGGGCGAAAGCAACGTCAAAACATCACTTCTGCCCATAGCTCTTAAAGGGCCATTTTTCTTTTTACATTTGTTTAAATGACAATTTTTTTTTTTTTTAATTTCATTGCATTTTAATGTAAATATGAGATCTGAGGTCTTTTTGACCCCAGATCTCATATTTAAGAGATCCTGTCATGCTTTTTTTCTATTACAAGGGATGTTTACATCCCTTGTAATAGGAATAAAAGTGATACAATTTTTTTTAAAACAGTGTAAAAATGTAAAAAAAAAGGTAAAATAAATAAGCAAAAAAAAATTTTTTAAACACGCCCCATCCTGACGAGCTCGCGTGCAGAAGCGAACGCATACGTGAGTAGCGCCCGCATATGAAAACGGTGTTCAAACCACACATGTGAGGTATCGCCCTGATTGGCAGAATGAGAGCAATAATCCCTAGACCTCCTCTGTAACTTAAAACATGCAACCTGTAGAATTTTTTAAACATCGCCTATGGAGATTTTTAAGGGTAAAAGTTTGTCGCCATTCCACGAATGGGCGCAATTTTGAAGTGGGACATGTTGGGTATCAATTTACTCGGCGTAACATTATCTTTCACAATTTAAAAACAATATGGTCTTATTTTTTAATTCAAAAAAATGTATTTTTCCCAAACAAAGTGCGCTTGTAAGACCTCTGCGCTAATACGGTGTGACAGAAAGTATTGCAACGACCGCCATTTTTTTTCTCTAGGGTGTTAGAAAAAAATGTATAATGTTTGGGGGTTCTAAGTAATTTTCTAGCAAAAAAAAAAAAAACATTTTTTATCTGGTAAACAACACCTCTAAAAAAGAGGCTCGGTCTTTAAGTGGTTAAGGCTTCACAGTTAGCAGTATTAAGAGAAATACACAAACGCTCTTACAGGTGTGATGGCCAGGTATCCACGATACTTTGGTCATGCAAAAATTATGGTGTTGTAAATAATTATGTCAGCATGGTATCCACAGGAGTCACATTCTAATTGTTCTGTCTGCTTTTAGAAGTATTCTACTAGTTTGGGATTCCCTTAGATACCAGCATAAGACTGGGTATAGATAATGATGAAGTCTATACTTTTTTTTTACTTTACCCCGGCAGGGTTTAGAAAGATATGGTATACAGTACCAGAGTATTTTAGTTTAAACAGAAATGTGGTTCACAAGATTGATGAGGATGTCATTCTTTTGGTAAATGTGTGAGGGGTCCAAATTATTTATTTTTCATATAGCAAGGTGCTTTGGCTAAATAAGAATGGAGAGTGAGAGAATCACTGATTGCAGCTGCTCTCTGTAACTGTTGCCCTGTGGTGCTGAGCAGGTTAACAGTTGTATCAGTGAGAGGAAGGAGCTGCTGAGCAGGAAGAGTTCAAAATACTGAGTCAGGCAGCAATGCACTTTGGTGACTGTAGTCATGAGGAGAGACTGTATTCAAGAGTTTTTAATTGGTTCCCGACCGGCTCATGTCTTTTTACGGGGGCAGAATGGCACCCCTGTGTGAAACCCCGTATGGGTACAGGGTTCCCTTTAAGAGCCGCCAGAGGGTGCGCGCAGCACTTTTAACCCTCTTTCAGCCGTTAGCAGGGGTTAAAAACGCCCCGCTAACGGCTGAAAAGCACCGCAAAAACAACGGTAAAGCACCGCTAAAAATAGCGGTGCTTTACCGCCAAAGTCTGGCGCTGCACAGTGTGAAAGTGCCCTTATTCTAACCTGTACTAATACACTGAGTACATTTACCACTAAATGGTCTTGTGTCTATTTTCTGGTGCTAATTTACAGCCGAGTTACAAGTATTTATACTCATGTTCTTATAAGTGTCTGCAGTAACCTTCATTTAGCCAAGTGTTACATAATTACATAGTTAGTCAGGTTGAAAAAAGACACCAAGTCCATCTAGTTCAACCAAAAAAAAAAATATATAATAATAATAATAATAATGCAATCCCATATACACAATCCTTCACCCACAGTTGATCCAGAGGAAGGCAAAAAAAACCCAGCAAAGCATGATCCAATTTGCTACAGCAGGGGAAAAATTCCTTCCTGATCCCCTGAGAGGCATTTTCCCTGGATCAACTTTACCTTTATATGTTAGTACCCAGTTATATTCTGTACATTTGGAAAAGAATACAGGCCTTTTTTCAAGCAATCTACTGAACTTTCCAGAACCACCTCTCATGGGAGTCTATTTCACATTCCACATAAGTGTGTCAGAGCAGCTGAGGGTGTTCTTGGAGTCAGGGTGCAAAACGGAGAACCTAAATTACCAAGCAGCTCCTTCAGGGGTATTTCACCAGTGAGGAGGTTGCCCCTATGAGAAGGTATGAGAAAGGTGATTCTACCCTTAACAACAGCACTTCAGCACTATCCCGTATTCCACACACCTACACAGGTTGAACTGGATGGACTGTTGTCTTTATTCAACCTTACCAATTATGTAACTATGTAACTTTGTATAGACCCCTCTATTACAAGGTCATTTTTCTATTTTCAGTGCTGGGATAGTTTGAGTGACAATTACTCTGTTGTGCAAAACTGTACCCAAATGAATTTTACGTAATTTCGTGAGAAAGACAGAGCTTAGTTTTTATGGTATTTAATAACCACAGTTTTTTTTTTTTATTTATTTTTACCTCTATAAAGCATAGTTAGTAATTATTGTACCATATATGATGTTGTAGAAAATCACTACTTTTATATTATTTGGAGGAAGAAGAAACGTGTTTTAGCCAATTACTGTTTCATTATGAACATTCAAAAGAAACATTAGATTGGAGTAATTCTCCTGACAATGCCTACTTATGTTTGCTGTGTCTTACCTTGGTGATACTAAAGAAACATTAGCAAATTTCTCTTTGTCTTGTTATTACCTTTGCAGCTTTCTCAGTTGATGTTACTGAGGTTTATTTGTTAGTTTCACCTTCTGTATTTGCTGCGTGTCAACAAAACATCTGTAATTGCCGCACTCTCTATTAGCTTCAACAAAACTTCTGCCTTTTCTATTATGTTGTACTTTACTTTATTCAACTTGTGCCTCTGTTGCCTAGACCCTCAGGGGTTAATTTACTAAAAGCACATAGGCTGTTAACTTCTCCCAATGCTTAGTGGAGGAGATGAAGCTCTGTTGATTTCCATCATCCAGTCATGAGCTGTTTTTTTTTCCCTTGCACCTGATTGGGTATTCTTTGCAAAGTAAAACTTCACCATGTTTACTAAGCTCTGGGGCAAATTCCCCATGCAAAGTGAACAGCCGATTTGCCTTTATTAAATCAACACCCCGGTGTGTTCCATCATAATTTTGCTGTAACTTCTCCTGATTTGTGGAAAGCATCTGTTTTTTCCAAAGTTTGTGTCTCCTACTAATATATCTTCTGCACTGCAATTTATAGCCTCTGCTGTGACATCTGACTTCTTAACACTTGGTAATTCCATATTTTTCTGATTTTTTTTTTTCATGGAATTCTTGCTGAAAGTATTTTTAAGTAAATTGTCTGTTAATGTAAGCATATTTCCAGGTTGCTAATTGGAAACTGTAGCTGTCGTATCCATAATTTCTCTTATGACATAAGGACCTATAAAATCTTGAAAAAATAATTTACAGTAGCCCTTTGATGTCTTTTAAAGTGAATGTAAACCCGATTCATGTAATCTGACCTGGGCAGATATATCTGTAGTGTTTACATATCTCTCTCCAAAGCCCTAAGTCCTGTATCTTTCTCCTGATCCGTTTCTCTGTTATCAGCATGCTAACTTCTGACAAGTTCTCTGACACAGGAGATAAAAGCAGCTCAAAATTTGTGTCGGGGAGGGTGCTATAAATAAATTAAATTAGCAGAGAGCTTGTCTATTCCCAGTGCAGCTCTGCAAGTATCTTCGTATCTTCGTTCCTCTCCCTATGTGAACTTTCTAAAGGATATAGAAAGCTGAAGAAAGCAGATATACATGTAAAACATATGTAGGGAGATTTGTTTCATCCCTGTATATCATCTGAGGCTGTTCACTTCACTGGGTATATGAAGGGTTTACAACCACTTTAAATTCCTTTTTTGTTGATTTATCTTATAAAATCTGGCTCTAGGTTTCCACTTTGCTTTTGTTTTATGTCTCCAAATAAAAATGTATCACCAGTCACAATATTTTCTCTGTCACCTGCTTCAATTTTAAAAGGATGGTCAAAGCATAAACTTTCATTTTATGACATCAGCATTGTAATACTGTAATAATACAAACAATAGTTATTTTTGACAATCCAATATAGGATTACTTGGAAAATCTCCTTTCATGTTGTGAGTTCTGCCTCTCCGCTGGTCATCTCTTTCCACAACTTCCTGGATTCCCTGCACCATTTGCAGATTCTTCTCTGCCGTTTACTTTCAATTTATAAGGACTACATATCCCATGGTACCTTGCTGGTTGCAAGCAGTGATTCTGTACTGACTCCGCCTTCTGAAACTCCTCCTTTCAGCACCTCTGTAGTACAGAATGCAGGCTCTGTGAAATGTGTGACATAGCAGTGCCCTCTCACAGGGCATAGTGAATATGTGTCACAGAATTCAAGGAAGTAAATGAGTGGGATTTCTCACAAAGTAGGTTTTACTCAGGGCCAGATTTCTGAATAAGCGATTAAAGCTGTAGCCTAGGGTGGCAGAGCTGCCAGGAGTGGCACACAGCCACCTACACATCTGACTACTCTCAGCAACTAATTACTTGATATGACAAAATATTGCTGCCCTGCCTAACAGAGCCACCCAGTTGGGTCATTGTCACTACTGCATCTGAATGGCCTGTACATTTGTTGAAGGAATGGTGTATTTACAGTTCCATTCTAAGTGCCAACCAAACTACTATCAGAAGACGGGAACAGCAGGCTGGCAGAGAGAGCAAACTATCTTTTTCATTCTTTTTGCCCCCAGTTTTGCCATGACTTTCTGGCTCTGACATTTAATCTTGTTAATGTGATGATATTTTAACATAAAAAATACAGAACTCTTTTATGTTGAACTGGTCTAAATTATATATTCATTGTAGTGCTGGCAGCTTTTAGCGTTGTAGTCCTGAAAATACACAGCTGTGGAGAAACAGCGGGTAGTAAAAAAATTTGACTAGAAAGTGAACTGGGATAAGAGGAAAGCATCACAAGACAGATAATCTAGAAGGCAGGTATTTTAAATTCATCCCTGTATTTACTTTTTATACTGATGTCTTTTCTCACAGATTTTTTTTTATCTATTGGACAATAATTATATGTAATAAAAAAAGGTGATGGTGGTATTCTGCATTTAGCTTTTTAATTAAATTACAATATAAAACATATATTACCAAAACTTACTTTTCTATTTTAAGTCCAAAACCAGTACTTGAACACAGGAATTAGCACCAATCATTTATTTTAGGTTATTCTAACTTAACAATCTATGTTTTTCCAATTAAAAAATGTAGTTAGGAAAACATAGATTAAGCGAGTTATATGAATTTAGAATTTATGTTGTGTTAGCAAAATGTTGCCTCATTTATTAAAGGAATTTTTATGCTGTCTAAAATTTTATGCAACCCATTACATATTTTCTCATTATTTCTTACCCTCAAGGAGTTTACAGACTAAGGAACCTAGTTTATGTACATATGCCAATTAACCCACCAGCAAGATCTTTGCATGGTGGACCGAAACCCATGCAGGCATAGGAAGAACAAGCAAACCCCATGCAGTTAGTGTGCTGGCCAGGATTCAAACTGAGGGAGATTCATGATGTGGAGTTATGTATTCTTCAGTTTATTTCTAGCACTTCCAGTGCGTACTGTAATGTAATTTCCATGTAGGATAAAGGGTCCATGCACAGAACTGTATTGCTACACTAAAAATTTTTTTAAAAGATTTGTAAGCTCCTTGAGGGCGGGAGCTAGGATGAAAGTATGAAAGGTGCTGTGTAAAATTTTCAGCGGTATATAAATGCCTGTAATAAAAAGGGCAACATTTTGCTAACACACCATAAAATTCTAAATTTGTGTGACTCGCTTAATTTAAGTTTTCCTAACTTACTACCTTTAATTGGGAAACACAAATTGTTAAATTAGGACAGTTTACAATAACTTTTTAGTGTTAATTCGTTTTTTCAAGCATTCGTTTTTGACTTGCATGTTTTAAATTGTAATTTCATCAAAAAGTTGAATGCTTTATATCTAGATCAGTAAGAAGAGTCGTTTTTAGTTATATCCAAAGCAAAATGAAATAACTTTTCCTTCTGAAATATTTAGGTCAAGCCATGAAAGGGGAAAAAGAAATTATAGACTGATGTCATTTTTTTTTTTGGAAATATATTATCAGATAGTAAAAGGCTGTTGGTTCTTAATCTTTTTATGATTACAAACCCCCAAATGGATTGCAAAATATGTTCCTATATTCCCTTTGCCAGACTGTAGAAATCATCATTATCACCAGTCCTAATAGCAGTAGCAGTATGACTTCTATAGATGTCAAAAGCTTAGCTTATGGATAGCTTGGAATAGAACAGCTGAAAGAAGGATATCATATTTATTTATATAAAAATGGCAAGCCACAAATACACAAGCTAACTACAACCAGAGATATTGTTGCTGCTGCTTTTGTACAACCAAAACCAGCCTACTGTCTTCCCAGGGCAGACAGATCCTGCATTCACCTCATTAAGGCCTTCGACTCCTGCAGGGGTTAGGGGAAGAGTTTGCAACTGGCTCCTATTTTGCTTGGTCACTTAAAGTAATAAGGCATGCAGCCCTCTTTAGACTGTACCTTGATTCTGGCAACACGATTGACACTGGGAAGAAAATAAGTCACAATGCCTATGCTGGGTCCTAGTACAGCATGATTTGCACTTTTTTTTGTTCCTGTACGCGCCTTCAAGTTTTATTGTTGTGGGAACTCAACAGAACATCTCCCTTATTCTTCTCCCAAAACCAGTTGAGATTGTTTTGCTCGCTCATCTAGTAACTCTGGGACATGAATTTATGACTACATTGTTACCCATTACTGTGCAACAATGGCAAATAGCTAAATCATCAACAGTGAATCTGGGTTTTTTTATCCTCTGGGCAGCAAGTAGCATATTCAGGGTATTGTTGGATTTCCTGCTTAAAGTGTTTCTAATGGGTGATTTTTTTTTTACTTTAATGTATACTCTGCATTTTGGTATAAAACCTTCTGGGTACAGCTCTCCCCAGCCCCCACCTTATACCTACCTGAGCCCAATCTTGTTTCAACGATGTGCGTGAGAGCAACATCTCTCTAGGCTCTCTCCCTCCTCATTGGCTCAGAGACAGCAGAGAGAGCCTTTGGCTTCTGCTACTGGCGATCACAGCCAATGAGGAGGGAGTGGGGGCAGGGGTGATTGATGCCCTGTGTGTCAATGGACACACAGAGCCGGCTCAGAAGCAAGCCTGCACCCGTGCCCCCATAGCAAGGGGCTTGCCAGGAGCGCCAGTGGGGGACCCCAGAAGAAGAGGATCTGGCCTTCTCTGTGCACTGCACAGAGCAGGTAAGTATAACATGTTTGTTATTAAAAAAAAATTTACAATCACTTTAAAACATCTATCGCATTATTGGATACCTTGTTACTATTTTGGGATATTGTATGATGACAAGTGGCTACATTTGATCACTCGATTGCTACTTCACTCATTGCTACTTATATCTGGATATATGGATATCTGGAACAATTAGGTAGTTACTTGGTTACTGCTTTTCTCGCATGTAAGACCCTGAACTTTTGTTGGATAATAACTGGACTGCTTTGATTCTGCACATACTGATGTTTACTGTCCATTCCAAAGGAGCTGTGAAATTTAAAAGCTGCACTCATTGAAATCAAGGACATTATTAGAGGTTATACAAGATATACAATATGTGTCAGCAACATGAACAAGCGTATACCAATCCTTAAGGAACTCCCAGATAAAAGATCTCAGGAGTGACACTCTATGTTGGGGATTCAAATATGCAAAATGATTTAATGTCTGTGCAATCAGAATAAGGTATTTTTCACACATTTCACATGTTTTTCTGCCAGTCACTGCTAGGGCACATAGAAAAGAATGATTTTTCATGTGCCCCGTTCACACTGCAATGCTGCTGGGAGGTGCAGTGTGGTGAGCTATAGTAAAATGCAGACATGCAGCATTTTACCACAGTACATGCACAGTAGCGTGCAACTACTCACACAATAAAATGGAGCATGCGGGCAATGTAAATGAGCCCTAAAAGAAAGTAGTTTGAAGCTGTTGTGGAAGGATCCATTTGTGCAACAGGAGCTTTGTTTGATCTCTCATCACTCTCATCTCTCAATGGATAATTGTATTGCATTTAAGTGTGTGACGCAATCTGATGTGAGATGGCATCTGCAGAGATTTTATGCCATTCATTGCCATGCAGTATAGTATGCATTTTGGATTACTCTGGATCATAGGTTACACTAGCTAATTCATTTCTATAAGCTTACAATGCTGCACAGGGGTTTCTAAAAAAGGGCATATCCTATAAAATTGACAAATTAATTTGCTTTCATTTAGCTAGCATATTTGTACACATGAATGATGATTTTTTTTTATTTCCAGATTTTAATATACATTACAAAAAAAATGTTTTAATTTACACATCTTACTCCTTTGTTTCTTTTCTTCCCCTGACATTTAGGATGGGACCATTCATTATAGTAGTCCCAACGTGATGTTGTGGTTTGTAGATTTTGTTTTTTTTTCTTGATGGGTACCAAGAGACTCTGTGTATGTTCCAACGTATTTTGTATAATTATTGGCGCTCATAATTTTATTTTTTTATAAAAATATATATATTTTGTTGAGGCTTTTTTTTTTTTTTTTGTGGTATGTTTGCAAATTGCAATATGTGTTATACGTTTTGGATAGAAGCTGTCCTTTTTTGGAATGGACAACAATCATGAAGGATGATAAAAACTGGGAATAAAACTGAAAATTAAATAACTATGAAAAGCAACAACCTCATCACATTAAGTGCAATAATTCAAGTGACAAATAATGTCATTAGAATATGTGATACAAAGGCAATACTACCGTGTCACCCAAACTACTATATTAATGTGGCACCCTGATGGTTAGGCAGGGTTGCTAGTAAATTTACCTGCCAGGTATAGTTGCCTTGGCTAACTGATAGGAGATCATTGATTCCACCCTAATTCTGGAATTGCTGCACTTCTCTCTTCTGTCACTAGGTGGCCGGGTATCTGGTGACATTGCAAGGACTGATTAGGAATAGATGGGGTATCTCAGTCAATGTGCAGGGATTTTCTTGAGTCCCTTGGCCTGCTGGGAGAGCCTATTTATTTGGGTGGGGTCAGGTGATCGGGATTCTGTGCCACCTAGATGGTTATCTGGATGGAGATGTGTTGTGGTGCCCCAGGTTGCTAGGCCAGAGTTTGAGGCCTATCCCGGGGACATCTGGCTGCTAGGCTGTCTGAGGGTCTATTCAGAAGCAAGAGCAGCGTAGGGTTAGGACTGCAGCATGCAGTAAAACCATAAGTGACGGTTCTGCCATCCGGAGAACCTGTCATGGTTGGAGGTAGAGGGGAAGCTGTGACCACTAAGGGACCAACCACCTTATTACCAGGGACCACAGTGAGTAGCTGAAGCAAGTACAGGAGAAGTATTCTCACCAACCATCAAGATACTCAATGAGAAGATTGGAAGAGCTCGGGAGATCCAGTGGCAGTGAATCAGCAAGTCTAGTGAGAGAGAATGGGAGCTCAGTGGATTGAAGACCTATAAGAAGTGATTGTAGAGGAGTTACAAAAGTTTGTTAAAACTTGTGTTAGAAACTGTTATAAGATTGTGCCATAGAAGGCAGCAATCCTATACATGCAGATGTGGTGTCCTGCTGGGTGCCTTTCCCTGCATGGCTGTCTATCTATAGAAGTCTCAGAGTCTGCTAATTAACATTTAACTGCTAAAGGGTGTCCTGGACCTAAACCCTCCCTCCCACAGTTCTGCTCAAGAGAAAATAAATCTCTTTGCATTCAAGAAGTGTCTGGCGCCCATGAATCTATCTTGCATTACACCCACCATGCCTTGTAACCCACTCTACACAAAAGGATATCAGCTGTCCCTAACTCTGGAGGTTCTCATTAGACCAAAAGGGACCCGGGACCTTGCTACATTAACAAAAAATACGTATATGGAACCTGTTTTGCATGTCAAAGAATTTGTGTTTGCCCAGCCAATCTTGAAATGTACACAATCCCATCACACACAGACACTCACTTTTCACTTTTTTAAGCAATACAGATTTGGTTCCATTCTTATACAGGCTTTTTTGGGTTTTTCCTTCAGCTTGTAGAAGCAGCTCTATGTTAGTCTATGTACTCATGCACATTAGGGGGTTTACAGGCATATTTTAAGAAGAGAATTTAAAGGCAGAAAAAAACCCCTTTAGAATCGTATTTTTGAGAGAAGCTTTAGGGCAGAAAAAAATGTGTAAGGCTCGTAAACATAATAAATGTGGCTTTTAGGAGCATTTGCGTTTTCAAGTTTACATTGAAATATAAGCAACAGGGAATGTTTTGGAAAAAAACACTTGAGTAGCAAATGCCCATAAACACTCATAAACTCTTGTGCAGTATGAGCAACTATGAGCATTTTTTCTGTCGCTTTTTCTGCCTGAGGGTCTGGCATTTTTTACGCCCCTATTGTGCATGGACCCTTTATCCTCCCTGCCCCTAGCCTGTAAATGAACTGTGAAGGAGCAATGACAGATTGATGAGCTAATCTCTCTATTCTAGGGTATTTTTGTGCCAATTCTCGGGCATACAAGTTTATTGATATAAAATTGTTGATAGGTTTAAACAGAGTACTCTGACATATTTTAAGATTCTGGGAGCAGGTTTATAATTTGAAAGGATATGAGGAACTTTTAAACTGGGCTACCCTTGAGGTATAGGGGTGAAATTAACATGTATTGGTGGGTTTTCAGAAAATACTTGGGGGAGTTGTGACATGTTTGGGTGCCAGTACATAGTTTAGCTAGGTGAGAGATATTTAACAGCATTTAGGGTGAAATTTACTCTGAAGTGTACAAGTAGCTGGGTATGCTGGGAAATTGATGCAGATTTGCACTCTGTATTTTGGGGTATTTTGGTATTTTTCTCAAAGTAAGCAACATTTGATTGGAAGGGAGCCAATTAAAGAGATGCAGTTAATAATATATATTGGAAAAAGGCATAAAGCCCTGAAATGGTAATATAAATAGGCATCATGGAAGATAATAAGGAAATGGGTAATATACCCAAGTGCCAGCATGCTGCCAGTAGTGATCAATGGTGCAATACACACAGGCACTTAGGAGCTGTTGATAGTCATAGAGGCGGACATACTATTGCTAAAAACAAAACGGAGAACATGTTGTTCTGCATAGTTAAAGTGTTGGAGAGCTGGGCACAGGATAGTAAACCCAAACCCCCTGACTTTCTAAGCAATACAAACTCTACCATGCTAACCTATGAGTTCATGTGTGCATTTACAGGTACAAAAGGTGATGACAGTAGCAGTTTTCAAGAATAGATCATATAGTGCCAAGCAGGCAGCACAGTAAAGATCTTTATGAATCGGGGAAAGTAAATATGTTGCTTTTAAGCGATGCTGAAGGAGGCATCGGACCCCCACATTTCTGCCTCCTTTGCTTTTATTTTGATTCTCCTCTTTACTTCCGCCAACAGGAAGCAGTGGAGATGAGAATAGAATGGATGATGGAGCTAGGGATTTCTCTACTTCATGCAGAATGTTCAATACCCAATGTACTATATACAGGAAATAAAACAGAAATCTGCTTAACAATAGGATAAAGAAAATAATATCTCACATAGACCCTTTAACTTATGAGAGTGAACACATTCTGGATCCTCTTTTTTAATTAAACAGATGCCTACCGTTCACGTTTCTGGGACACAACAGGTTGTACATTCTAGAGACCCATCTGCAAATATTGCCAAGCAACAAAAAGAATAGCAATTGCTCTCTGCTGTGCCAAGATTGAGGATATCTTACTGTGCTCAATTAATTCTGCAGCTGTGTCCGCTGGTTACCATAAAGTATATAAGGCCAGAATAAAAATAAAAACAAAACTATATTGTGGAGTCAAGTGATTACAGATCTGATGGCCTTAACTAGAAATTGCAAGAAAATTAGACAAAAGCAAAGAGTTGCATTTTATGCAAATAATTTTGCATACAATTTAGTAAGTAAAAATAGAAAGCTGAATACTGCAAGAAACACAATGCCTTATTCTTGGGTAGCTAATGTGAATTAGTCTGGACTAGTTCAGTTTAAGCCTTATCAAATGTGGATTATCCAGTGCTAGGGATTCTGCATATTCTACAACATTTGCCCATACTGTAGAAGAAGAGTTGTCAAAATCTGGTCACAGACTGTAGTATGTAGTAAAATGCACATACCGAACCATCTCAAAATTTCTTTTGGTACAGCTTTTGCCTTGAACAAAAATATTCCTAGTTACATAAATGGTCCTGTTGAAGCAATGGAGGAGGGTGGGGTTAGTATATAAATTATCTCCGTTCAAGATCATCTTACTGAAAAAAGCAGCTTCTGGGTATAATTTTTTATATGCCTGATATTTCTGTCTTACAAGGACCAAAGTTCGAGCTCCTGTATTGACTAGATCTTCATTCAATCTGGACAAAAATTACCCATAGTTAAATGCTATCTTCTAAGGTCAATGTGCATCCTGAATACCTTACCACTAAGGTACTGTTCATATAATAGCTGCAAGTTACTCTATGTGCCTGTATTTAATTAATGTGGTAAAGCAAACACACTTTCATTACCTTTTACATTTCACTGCAACTTATTTTGTATGTGCTGGTACACATGTGCTCCTAGGAACCCATGCGAGTGTATTATACAGGCTGGTTAGGGAATCTTTAGTCTCACAAGCACAAAATAATTCCAGTTAGTAGACCCGCACATAAAAAAGGGCCTGAACAATTAGGTTACCATTTGATGTATGTGCTGCTTGAGCCATGCATTTCCAGGTGGACATTATTTGTGAAAGCCTTATTGAACATTCATGATTTATTACTGTAATGCAGTCAGGCTGCAAATACAGGTTTAAATCTGTTTTTCCTTTACCTTTTTACTCTACTAAGTGATGCAAGGGTTCAAAAACCTTGTACTGGCAGCATGTAGGAAAGTCAGACAGCTGCTTTCAAACAAAGTAGTGGCTAAATTCTCAATTGGAGCGAAACATTCCCCAAATATTGCTCCAGTCAAGAGCTCTGATCAGCCCAACTCCTGGCTAATTTTGTTTTTAAAAACACCATTTCTTCAGAATAACAATTAATAAAAAAAAACAAATAAAGCAGCTCAGGCTGCAATACTCACCTTTAAATTGGAATTAAATCCATTGATTTAGCGGTTTCAAAATCAGTTACATTTCCAGCATGGCAGGAATGCTAACTGTCACATTTACTTGTGCCCTCAACCAGGCTGTCAATCCATCAGATGGCTGGTGCCATAACACTGAAAGGAATAGGAGGGTTTAGTTCCGCTTTAATCCAGAGTTGACCCCAAGAACCCCCCCCCCCAATTTTTCTACTGTACTGCAACACGTCTTTTGGGGGTTTATGACACTTAGCATTACTTAACTTGGAAGAGTGAGGGCAATATTGTGAATGTAGGGAATCATGGGCCACATTACCACAGCACCTAACAGTTACTGTAAAGCAGCGGTTGCAAGCAATGGTCCATGGGCCACTGATGGACCATGAGAAAATGTTAGTGGTCCCCAGGGGTTCTGCCACAAATCATATGATGTGATCCCTCGCGCTAAATTGAGTTGATAGGTTGTGTAAATATTTCTCTAATAGACTAAAATCCCAAATGATAAAAAATATATATGTGCAAAATAATGCAAGTGAGCGGTGATGATGTCTCTATGGACTGCAGCAAAATCTAAAGTGTTCACTTTCACTCAGCATAAATGTAATAGAAAATGATTTCGCGCTATGAAAATCTATCGCCTCAAAATAAAGTGCATACAATAATTGGAAGTTCCTTAAACGTGCGATATTTAAAAGTGCTCCATAGTGCAATGAATAGTCCACAAAGGTGCTATGTGCATCAAAATGAAAAATGGATAAAAATTAATAAAAAGTTCATATTGTGCATCAATGTTCAAAGTCTATATTGTGCTGTTCCACTGGGGTCATTTAATAAGGGTGGAAAATAATAATAATCTTGAGGTTAATGATCCGGTGGCACCGGGCTCTCTAGACTCTCACCTTAGATAAAATTATTATGGGCATCAAAACCGAGTTCTTTGTTCTTTGTGATGTAATGATGTTGAGGTGGAACTTCTCTGGTGCTGTAGCGATTCCTCTGCTTAACAGTACCTATGAGATGTAGGAACAAAGGGGGGTTGCCCACCTGGGCTCCACCAGTCCGGTGGTGTAAACAGGAAGGGGAGAGAGAAAAGATGCCTCCAATGGTGTAGTAAGTTTAAAAAGGATAGCTATTTATTAAAAATCAAGTGGTCTCTTACATGTTAACAAGTTAAAAACAGCATTTAGGGTAAAAAGGTTGAGGAGCGGCGTTTGAGGCGCCTCCTTACTAGTTTCCGGTTTCGTCTGTGCTCGGCCACACCCTACGCGTTATGTCACCGCTCGTGACTTCAACTGGGGAACCGGATTGGTCCGAGAAAGATGTTTTTTATATGACGATACCGGAAGTTGTGTGTCGGCCATCTTTGTTGTGGTACAATGTCCTTGTGTCATTATTGGTCATCCTCGCGGCCATTTTTTGTTATTGAAGTGCGCCTGTGCTATCGCGGCCATTTTACAGGTGGCACTATATGTCAAATTGCGGCCATATGTAGAAGGGTCAAGTGAAGTCTAGAACGCTATGTTTGTACGAATTGTGTCCTTTTTGTCTAAATTTTTTCATATATGAGTTTAGTCAATGCTGGTGTTAATAGATCTAGGGAAACAATATTATAATGTTATTGCATCTTGAATGAAAATGCAGATTGAAGTGCCTTAAATGAAAGAGTACTGCGTGTCGGCCATTTTTTTGTAGTCTACAATTATATCCAGTCTTGATGTCAATCAGGTCCTGTGTAAGGTGGACCTTTTAGGGGAAGGATATTGTTATTGTTCGCCATGTTACTGTCTACAATAGAAGTGTTGTGAACTATATAATGATAGGGACTGTCAGTCAATGTCTAAGTGCTTAGGAAAGCGTCTCAGTCCTCATATCATAGTTATAATATTATCTAGCTATAGTTCAATTAATTCATACACATATGTAAATCTCTATTAAGGTTAATAATCGTCCAGTATATAAATATATTGTATACAATGTTAAATAAACGATCAATAAAAATATACTGTTATATTGTATCTGTAAAAATAATTAATACCAATAAAATCATTCAGAACAAGATATAAAATTTAAAAATTGCTCAAAAAACAGTTTAAATCAAACTCTACGTTCATGCCCCTGGGTGTAAGTGTACGTAGAGTGTGTATCCAGTATGATTCTCTTTGGCTTATGCTTCTAATTTTATGGCTACCTCTCCATGTACCTTTATATTTTTCAATGCCCCAAAATTGGAGGTG
Organism: Aquarana catesbeiana; assembly: GCF_042186555.1. Lineage (NCBI taxonomy): Eukaryota > Metazoa > Chordata > Amphibia > Anura > Ranidae > Aquarana > Aquarana catesbeiana. Next base: position 469,445,304 of record NC_133324.1, on the reverse strand, counting down.
TGAGGGATCTCGGTTATGTGTTGTCGCAAAATGTTTCGATACATTATGTTTGGGGTTTCCTTTTAAAATATTTTGAATATGTTCCTTGATCCTTACTTTGAGAGCCCTTTTCGTTCTTCCCACATATTGTAGTTGGCAACTGCATTGGAGTACATAAACTACCCCCTCTGTGTGGCACCCCACAAAATCTTTGATTTTGTATGACTGCTGTGTTGTCGTGCATGTGAATTCTTGTCTTTTGCCTTGAAATTTCTTTGCATGGCTACATGCATAGCAGTTTCTACACGGATAAAATCCTTTGCCTGAAAAAAAGGAATATGTTGCTTCTTTTGGAGGTTCTATAACTGATTTAACTATCATGTTTCTCACCGTTGGTGCTTTTTTATATATAATGTTTGGTTTTGTTGGTAATATTTAGTCGGTATTTTAAAAGGAAACCCCAAACATAATGTATCGAAACATTTTGCGACAACACATAACCGAGATCCCTCACACCTCCAATTTTGGGGCATTGAAAAATATAAAGGTACATGGAGAGGTAGCCATAAAATTAGAAGCATAAGCCAAAGAGAATCATACTGGATACACACTCTACGTACACTTACACCCAGGGGCATGAACGTAGAGTTTGATTTAAACTGTTTTTTGAGCAATTTTTAAATTTTATATCTTGTTCTGAATGATTTTATTGGTATTAATTATTTTTACAGATACAATATAACAGTATATTTTTATTGATCGTTTATTTAACATTGTATACAATATATTTATATACTGGACGATTATTAACCTTAATAGAGATTTACATATGTGTATGAATTAATTGAACTATAGCTAGATAATATTATAACTATGATATGAGGACTGAGACGCTTTCCTAAGCACTTAGACATTGACTGACAGTCCCTATCATTATATAGTTCACAACACTTCTATTGTGGACAGTAACATGGCGAACAATAACAATATCCTTCCCCTAAAAGGTCCACCTTACACAGGACCTGATTGACATCAAGACTGGATATAATTGTAGACTACAAAAAAATGGCTGACACGCAGTACTCTTTCATTTAAGACACTTCAATCTGCATTTTCATTCAAGATGCAATAACATTATAATATTGTTTCCCTAGATCTATTAACACCAGCATTGACTAAACTCATATATGAAAAAATTTAGACAAAAAGGACACAATTCGTACAAACATAGCGTTCTAGACTTCACTTGACCCTTCTACATATGGCCGCAATTTGACATATAGTGCCACCTGTAAAATGGCCGCGATAGCACAGGCGCACGTCAATAACAAAAAATGGCCGCGAGGATGACCAATAATGACACAAGGACATTGTACCACAACAAAGATGGCCGACACACAACTTCCGGTATCGTCATATAAAAAACATCTTTCTCGGACCAATCCGGTTCCCCAGTTGAAGTCACGAGCGGTGACGTAACGCGTAGGGCGTGGCCGAGCACAGACGAAACCGGAAACTAGTAAGGAGGTGCCTCAAACGCCGCTCCTCAACCTTTTTACCCTAAATGCTGTTTTTAACTTGTTAACATGTAAGAGACCACTTGATTTTTAATAAATAGCTATCCTTTTTAAACTTACTACACCATTGAAGGCATCTTTTCTCTCTCCCCTTCCTGTTTACACCACCGGACTGGTGGAGCCCAGGTGGGCAACCCCCCTTTGTTCCTACATCTCATAGGTACTGTTAAGCAGAGGAATCGCTACAGCACCAGAGAAGTTCCACCTCAACATCATTACATCACAAAGAACAAAGAACTTGGTTTTGATGCCCATAATAATTTTATCTAAGGTGAGAGTCTAGAGAGCCCGGTGCCACCGGATCATTAACCTCAAGATTATTATTATTTTCCACCCTTATTAAATGACCCCAGTGGAACAGCACAATATAGACTTTGAACATTGATGCACAATATGAACTTTTTATTAATTTTTATCCATTTTTCATTTTGATGCACATAGCACCTTTGTGGACTATTCATTGCACTATGGAGCACTTTTAAATATCGCACGTTTAAGGAACTTCCAATTATTGTATGCACTTTATTTTGAGGTGATAGATTTTCATAGCGCGAAATCATTTTCTGCCACAAATCAACCATGTGGCGAATGTATACTGCCCAATGTTGTTTCCAGTGTTGCTCTCAATGCGTTCGGAAAGTCAATGCTGTCAGTGCGCATGGATAGCCAATACCTCCTCTGTAGTTCTGGCTCCTGTGAACTCGGAGGGAAACACTGGGAGTAGTGCAGAAAGTGGGAGGTGAAGAAGAAGGGGACTTCCAATGGCAGCGCTGATCACAGACTGTGAAAGGGAGCACCGAGCTCAAGCACATGGCTGGATAGGGAAGTGAGATCCAATGATGAGTCTATGTAAGGCAGCAGTGTGATGTAGAATGTGTGTGTGTGGGGAGGGGGGGGGGGGCGGGAGGGGGCAAATAGCTGGAGCATTGTGTGTATAAGGCAGCAGTGTGATCCTGGGGGAGGGGGGCAGAGAGCCAGAGCATTGTGTGTATAAGACATGTAAAATTCATGTTAGTGGTCCATGGGATTCAAAAATATGAGTTTAGTGGTCTATGAGGTCCGAAAGGTTGGCAACCACTGCTGTATAGGACCACCCGCTGATGGAAAAGATAGGAAGAGGGAGAAGTATACTAATTATAACAAAACCTTCTAGGGGTCCTCTAAGGAAAGGAAGGAGGTTGTTGGTGACTTGTGGAAGAACCACAGAGCCCCGATTTGGAGTTTAAGCTTGTAAAATTTGAAAGACACAGAAAATATTCCCAAAGTATTTCCACATTCTTGAAGAGGGGTAAGTGAACTCTAAAACAGGTCATCTCTGACCTCTGTAGCTGCAGGCACCATGGTGCAATCAATCATGGACTATAGCAGAGGCACTATAATCATTCATGTGTTCATGTCATTCTATCAGCAGTTCAGGTCACAATGTCCCCCTTGTAGCAGTAACTTAGCAGCCTTCCCACCTTCTTATATCTTTTTTAAACACAGAGCTGGTAATCTGGGAGGGGAAAGCAGGAGGTGGTGGGCTTTAGAAGGCTAGCAGGCTGAGAACATTCTATTTCAAATACAAAGTATTAGAAAAAGGATTGTGATTTCAGTACCTCTTTTATGAACTTTGAAGTTGAATTTCTCCACAATACCTACAGCTACAGAGGTTAATGAGTGTTTTAAGTACTTTTACCGCCTGTTCACAATATGTAAATACTTTAGTCTGCATAGTCCGTGGAACAGGATCACTTTAAAATGTGCACTTGTGTAGTGGTAAATAGGGCCTTTAGTATTTGTAAGGAAAATCATATGGAAAGGAACAGGACGAAGGGCACCGGTAACTGTTAAAGCTGCCTATTTCACATATTGATTTTCAAACCATAATAAGAAATGTATTACTTCAATTTCAGAAATTGAACTTCCTTTGCTGCAAATGCTAACCAAAGTACTGTTGTTATATTTAAATTTGTACCATGAATAAGAGCTGTGTTTTAAGACTTTAATAAAGCTGAGCTGGATTTATGATCCTGTCAGCCTTCACTATATACTGCTTGCTATAACATATAATGCAGATGCAATATGTTCTCTGACACATTGTGCATTATGTCCATACAAGCTGAAGGAATGCGGGAGTTGTAGAAGGAAAACAGAAGCATAAAATGGAGCAACTTCATTGGCCCTGGTGATTGATGAGGTTAGAAGAGTAACAGAATTAAAACAAATCTGTCACTGGGAGGCAGCAGGGAACTCAGTGCTGAGTGACAGCCATTGAATTGCATGTGAATGGTGTGCAAAAGACTATAAAATCACTGCTGGATCTGAGTGCAGATAATCAATAACAGAACTGGAAACATGAATAGAAACATTTTATCCACAAGAAATGACAGGATAAGAAAGCATTATTAAGATCATCCTTGTAGTGAGTATGTAAGCCTGACATTGAATTCATTTCATGTGGAATTTTATGTAGTAGCTGCATGCTTTGATTTGAGTCTACTACTTAAGCCTGCTTTAAAGCTGTATATATCTTCATATCTGACAGCTGTGGGGAGCAGTGCAACAAAGTAGTTCACAGTATTAATGACATCAAATAAGAGTGACAAAAGTGTTATAATACCTTACAACACCTATATTTAATCAGTCTACAATAGGTATATATTTTTCACCAGTGACATATGGAATTATTTTAATTAAATATGGTATATTTGGGCTGAAAGCTTAGTAATGTGCTCAGCAGTTAAAAAAAAAATGCTGGAAGAATTTAAAATACTGCTTATATCTTGGTACTTTTGCAACTTAAATAAGATTTAGCCATTGTAAGAGAATTTTTGGAAATACCCGATTTCTTCCCTAATACCGGGCTTCAACAGTCTATTTTAGCTTCAGTACAGTTTTAAACTAGGAAGCTGTTTGAGAGGTATAGCTGATCTAGCAGCTTCGCAATGCTGGAGCTGCCAGCTATTAAACAGGCTGGGGTCCAATTTAAGCCTGGGAGTGAAATTAATTACTTATCTATATGAGTGTCCTGTTGCAAAATGAAACCACACTGTTTTTGCATTATTGCATTGGGGAATCCTGGTGATGTTGTCTCTCTGATATTATTAGGTACTCTTGCAAAACGCTTTTTTTTTTGTGTCAATATGTTTCTATGACACCGAATAATGCAGACATCAATTGCTAGGGCACTGCCAGCCACAGCCAGAAATAACTATGTACAGAAAATTCTATAACATAGCAAAAGCAGGAACTGATGCCCTGGGGAAATGTGACAAAAGAAAGACACAAAAGGTGATAGTACAGTTACAAAAGAATGTATCAGTAATCTGTACTACTTGAATCAGATCAGATGACACTAAGCTATGCAGTGGAATAACGTCCTTACAGGGTGTCTCCAATTTACAAGCCGACCTCAATGCACTGTCTAATTCGGCAACTAAGTGGCAAATGAGGTTTATTGTTGATAAATGTAAAGTTATGCACTTGGGGACTAAGAATATGCATGCATCATACATACTATAGGGAGTACAACTGGGGGGATCCATAGTGGAGAAGGATCTGGGGGTTTTGGTAGATCATAAGCTTAATAATAGCATGCAATGCCAAGCTGCGGTTTCCAAAGCGAGCAAAGTCCTTTCTTGTATTAAGAGAGGTATGGACTCCAGAGAGAGAGATACCATTTTGCCCCTGTTCAAATCATTAGTAAGACCTCATCTGGAATATGCAGTTCAGTTTTGGGCACCAGTTCTCAAAAAGAATATGGGGGAACTGTAGAAAGTGAAGGGCAACCAAACTGATAAGAGGCATGGAGGAGCTCAGCTATGAGGAAATATTAGAGGAACTGAATGTATTCCCTCTTGAGAAGAGGAGATTAAGGGGGGATATGATCAACATGTACAAATACATAAGTGGTCCATATAGTCAACTTGGTGTAGAGTTATTCACTTTAAGGTCATCAGAGGACAAGGGGGCACTCTTTACGTCTAGAGGAAAAAAAAATCATTTCCAAATGCGGAAAGGTTTCTTCACAGTAATGCCCCGTACACACGGTCGGATTTTCCGATGGAAAATGTCCGATCGGAGCGTGTTGTCGGAAATTCCGACCGTGTGTGGGCTCCATCGGACATTTTCCATCGGATTTTCCGACACACAAAGTTGGAGAGCAGGAGATAAAATTTTCCGACAACAAAATCCGTTGTCGGAAATTCCGATCGTGTGTACACAAATCCGACGGACAAAGTGCCAGGCATGCTCAGAATAAATAAAGAGATGAAAGCTATTGGCCACTGCTCCGTTTATCGTCCCGACGTACGTGTTTTACGTCACCGCGTTCATAACGATCGGATTTTCCGACAACTTTGTGTGACCGTGTGTATGCAAGACAAGTTTGAGCCAACATCCGTCAGAAAAAATCCTAGGATTTTGTTGTCGGAATGTCCGAACAAAGTCCGACCGTGTGTACGGGGCATTAGACCTGTGAAAATGTGGAATAGACTCCCTCCAGAGGTGGTTCTGGAAGCTCAGTAGATTGCTTTAAAAAAGGCCTGGATTTTTTGCTAAATGTACATAATATAACTGGGCACTGACATTTATAGCTAAAGTTGATCCAGGGGAAATCCGATTGCCTCTCGGGGGATCAGGAAGGAGTTTTTTTTCCCTCCTGTAGTAAATTGGATCATGCTTTGCTGGGGTTTTTCGCCTTCCTCTGGATCAACTGTGGGTAATATGATTGTGTATATGGGATTGTATTTATTTTTTATTTTTTGGTTGAACTAGATGGACTTTTGTCTTTTTTCAACCTGACTATGTAACTATGTAACTATGAATCATAAAATTACATTATTACAGTGTATTTGAATGAAGATACATTCAAAAGATCTATTCTATACACCTCTGCAAGATTATGATACAAAATAAATAAGTAGGAAAGTAGGTATTGTAAGACATGTTCTATAGGTTTTAACCACTTACCGCAAACCGCCGTAGCTGTACGTCGGTACTTTGACATATAATACCGGGGTTATGGCAGCAGATAGCTGCCATAACCCTGGTATTTTCGGAAATGGCAGGTGGTCCTCTTTAAGATAAAAATGGTTTCTGCGGATTCGCTGCAAGATCACTTGTATTGGCGGCGGGAGGGGTGTACCCCTCCCGCCTCGCTCCGGTCATCTCCACCTCTTACCGGATCCGGTCCTTTCCCCTGATAGGCCTGGAGCCAAGTGAGTGAAAGATGGCCCCCACTCGGCTGCATAACATTGGATGATGGAAGTGACATTAAACGTCACTTCCGCCCAATGGCCTTAAAGGGGTATTGGTATTTTTTTTTAATTGAAATTGCAGTTTCATGAGTGGGCACAATTTTGAAGCATGACATGTTGGGTATCAATTTAATCTGCGTAACATTATCTTTCACAATATAAAAAAATTGGGCTAATTTTACTGTTTATTTATTTTTGAATTCAAAAAAGTGTATTTTTTCCAAAAAAATTGCATTTGTAAGACTGCTGTGCAAATACGGTGTGACATAAAGTATTACAACAACTGCCATTTTATTCTCTAGGGTAGAAAGAAAAACAGTTTGGGACTTTAAATGAGGCGATGACCTGGTAAGGTCCAGTGCCTCCATCCATATCTATTTTCTCAGAAGTCCTCTTTTGGTGGTTTTTAGCACTCATGGCCACTATGGCTATTTCTACTTCTTGGAAATCTGTCCTCCCTGGATGTTATCCTTGCTGGGCTTCAGGCCATCCACACCACCTCAGCTCCAGGTAGTGATGCCCTTAGGGGGGTCTCCGTTCTTTAGTGACACACTCTCACCATACATCTATGTTTGTAGTTATTTCAGAGAATGGGGTTTTTATAGTCAAATTTTATTTTCATTTTTATATATTTATTTATTTTTCCTTGATAGGGTCAGACCATATAGAAATTCTTTCTATCATATTACATTACACACTCAACTCGTGCATGCTCCTGAAGATTGAATTAATTCACAAAATGCTTAGAGTTACTCAATGCCTTGTTTAAATCATTATGTGCTTCATTATATATATTTTTAAATATGTGTATTAGGTGATATTAATTGTTTGCAATCATGTTGTATTTTACCTCTATTTTATGTATATGTACATGTATTAACTGTACTGGATATTGTATAATGATTCATAACTACCATTTTGTACTATATTATTGATCTATACAATAAATGTAATCATTTTATACCTACATGCTTCATTCAAAGTCCCACTTCCCCTTCCCCCTTTTTAATTTATTCTCTAGGGTGTCTGAAAAAAAATATATAATGTTTGGGAGTTCTAAGTAATTTTTTAGCAAAATAAAAACAGATTTTAAATTGTAAACAACAAGTTTGAAAAATAGGCCTGGTCCTTAAGTGGTTAAACTCAAGCAAACTTGCCAAAATTAAACTGAATACAAAACCTCCTTTTGTATTTGATTTCTTCAGGTAAAGGCAAAATATAAAACTTTAATAACCATTCCATGATTGGAAGCAGACGTTGATGCTATTTCCTATATTTCAAGATCAGAGTTTTGGCAACAATGAAGACATGTAATTAATATAAATATTGTTAATATTTACCAATTGGATGCACTGAGCAGTGGAAGACATATGGGTCGATTTTAAGGAAATTTCAATATTTCATGCAAAAAAACAAAAACAAAAAACCCGTACCAGACACATCTGCTGAATGAGCCTTCATGCAGTCATATCCACCAACACCAACCACCAAGAAAATCTGTGTCATTATATCTGTGTGTGATTCAATATTATCTTGCAGATAATTTAAAATGCATTTCTCAAACATAGAGCTGATTGAAGACGTGTGCTAAATGTAAAATCATTAGATCTTGCTTCTTTGGGAGTTTCTGTGCAGTAAGTATGAAAGGCAACAGAGTTAATTATAAGTGTCCAATGGAGTAACTGCGCTTGTGGAGCACATATAATATAATGAAGAAGCTGCTAGCATGCTATGAGATATTCTTCACAGCCCAAAATAATAGATACACAATGTGCTTCGCTATTACAAATATATGTCAATGAAAATAAAAATAATGATAAGAGTGTTATTCAAATCAAAAAGTGCAATGTTTCTAAAAAGTCTCTAGTGAAATTGTTTGAAATATAACAAGGATGGAACTTATAAAATGGCGACTTCCAGTTTCCATAATTACATCACAGCTGGCTCACGCAAACCGACAGTTGGCCAGTTCAGGAGTTCCATGCAGGATTTTGATGTTTTTATACAGCTCTGATGATTCTTTTATTTGTGTAAGTGCATAACTAGTTTTTCTTTTAAAAAAGTTTTAACACTAAATGGAGCATCTGATCTTCTCTTTCTGGGTACTTACCTGCACACATGGACCTCCTTGTTTGGTGGGTGTTAAGGAGGAATTCTTTGATGGTCTTTTACCTTTGAATTGTGACATCTAAGATGCACCAGTGGCCAATGTGGATTGTGTTTGGATACCCATTTTGAATCTTAAGATTTGAGAGTCATTAGCGTATGGTAAGCAGATTTTCAGTCTAAGCTTGGTGGTACTACAAAGAAGTTTTATATTTCAAACAATTTCACAAGGGACTTTATATGGGCTATTGCACTTTTTGATTTGGATAACACTTATTCTTATTTTTATTTTCCTTTACATATATTTGTAGTAGTACAGCACATTGTGTAACTATTAACACAGTTGAATAAAAAGCCAACTCAAGAGGCGCATGCGCGGTAGCTTCCAAGATGGCCGCTAGTATCTGAAGCTCCGCTCCACCCCGGCCCCTTTCGTTCCTCTAGCGCTGACAGAGCGCTTCAAACAGCCTAATAATGACACCATCGGGTGTAAGACATCCCCAGGAACCGATCGATGCTGGTGGGCCCTGCCAGAAGGAGCCTGTCGAGCCAGATGACGGCCGCGCCCGGACCGCTCAGCTACGCCAAGATGGCCGCCGCTCCTCCGAGACACAACGCGGCAGCAGCTGATGAAGACTCTATAGCCGATCAAGACTGTGCCCCACCGCAGTCTCCAGATACCATGGACTCCCCACTACCTCAAGCTCATTCACCTGCATCCACTGAATCCCTCCTATTCAGCTTGCAGGCAGGCCTCCCATCCACCCCCATGATGGACCCACATACAGGCCTTCTGCTGTCTGTTAGCGAAGCCCATGGCACCTCCCCCAACCCCACTGACTTTCCCTCCATGATGGAGGCCTTTGCCCAGCTGCTCTCAAAAAGCCTGGTACAAAACGCAGCTCAGATAACAGCATCCATACATGCTGACATGCAGCAGTTTGGGCTCAGACTGGACAATATGGAGAAAAAAGCAGATCAAGCAGGGGCACGGATCAATCAGAATAAGGCAAGATTGCAAGACATGCAGGATCAACTTGAGACAGCTTTTGCTAAGATCGATGAAGATCGATCTGGAGAACAGATCGAGATGATATAACGTCAGAGTAAGGGGGGTCCCGGAAGCAGAAAAAGAGGTTAATTCTGTCATTAAAGCCCTCATTAAAGACCTTATCCCTGAGATCACGGAGCACTGTTTAGAGCTTGACAGGGCCCATAGAGCTCTACAACCTCCCCGTAAAGATGGACTCCCGAGGGACATAATTGTGAAGCCCCATTACTACTCTGTGAAGGAGGAAGTCATGAGGAAAGCCAGAAATTTGAATGACCTATCTGTTCTGGGGCATAAAATTCAGATCTTTGCAGATCTGTCCCCCTATACAGTTCAGAAGAGAAGGGCTCTGAAACCTTTACTGCAGCTCCTGCAAGAGAAAGAGATTCCCTACAGATGGTCGTTCCCGCTGAGACTAAATTTTTCATACAAGAGCAGAAACTGCAGCTTTTCCACCTTCGGGGAGGGTGAACGGATTCTTCTTCAGCTGGGCCTCATCCCTCAAGAACCTTCTGCATCACAGTCAAGCAGGGGCACTCCATCTTCCACTAACAGACCCCCTCCAGCAAGCCCTCTACAGCCTTCCTGGCTAAAACAAAGCTCCAAGAGGTCGAAGGAAAATTTCCCCACGTGAATTTTTACCTATATCACATGGCTCAAGGTTTCACGAAGGGTGTTCGGCGCCTGATTTTGGTCCTGTAGTAGAAAGTTTTTGGTCTCTCTTGGTCCATTGGCTCCGGGACTTTTTTTTTGTTGGCTTAGGCCTTTTTTGGTTTTTATTTCTGATGTTTTCCATGAAGATGTTTGATTGGTTTGATCACAGGGCAAGGCTATGTTTAAGAAGCTTTTCTCGATGGGTTCTGGGGGTGGGGGGCTCTCCATAAAGTTCCCCGGGGTCTCCCGGGGGGGGTGGGCCCTGGTTTTGGGACCCCCACCCTCTCCCGGGCACCGAAAGGTTCAGCCTTCTGATTCCTTAATAAGGGGATCCGTATATATCCCTGAAGAAGGGTATTATCCATAGACATACTATTAATGATTAATTTACAAAGGTTCTTTTTTACCTTTTATTGATCGCTCTGTCTTTCGTTTTTAATAGACCTGACTGTGGTCTTTGTTTAGACAGATGCGATAGATGCGAGGAACTGGGGCTGTGGTGGACCCAGTGCGCTTACACTTATTCTCAGGTGTTCCTTTGGTTCCCCTGGGCTCTTAATTGGTCTCCCCGTTTTAGGGAGGCCCAGGCCCGAGTGGCCGTAAGGGTAGGAACGACAATCCTTCCTACTCTTTGGGCTGGATGGGGTTGGTTTTTCCAACTTCATCAGTACATTTATCAGATATGCTTAACATTTTATTGCTGTTCTATATTCATTGCACAACTTTAATCGCTCTTCTCTTTATTCTTCTCTCCGCTCTCTCTCCCCCCTCTCTTTTTACCCTCCTGTACTCCTTTATAGGTTCTACCGGACTCAAGGGACAGCTTAGGCTCCTCATCCTAGCGGACACCATGCTTCTCAAGCGGAGTACCAAAATCATTTACGCTCCTTGGGAGTCGGTAAGTCGTGGTATGGGTTGACAGTTCACTCCCCTCTGGACTATGGCTAGCTTAAAAGATCGGAAGCTTCCTCTTATGCCCCGTACACACGGTCGGATTTTCCGATGGAAAATGTCCGATTGGAGTGTGTTGTCGGAAATTCCGACCATGTGTGGGCTCCATTGGACATTTTCCATCGGATTTTCCGACACACAAAGTTTGAGAGCAGGCTATAAAATTTTCCGACAACAAAATCCGATCGCGTCAATTCCGACCGTGTGTGGCCTGTTCCGACGCACAAAGTGCCACGCATGCTCAGAAGAAATTCTGACACGGAACAGCTCGGTCTGGTAAACTTAGCGTTCGCAATGGATACAGCACTTTCGTCACGCTGCAATGTTAAAAATGGTTTAATACAGCGCACTCTCTTCTTCTTTATAATGTGAGAAGAATTAAGTAGTTTTGCTGCTCATATTCACACAGACTTCTCACATACTTCTTTCTTTACTATTTATCGGGATTCCCTCAATATATTTTGATTTGTCACATCTGACAACATTATTTTGGTGTTGTATTTTTTTTTTTTAAGGCAGATTAGTTATTTTTGGTTTGTATTTTTTTCAAGGCTGATCTTTGTTTTATTGGATTTTTATTTGGACTCCAGAATATTTTTGCGTGTGTTTTGTGTGTCAAGTTACCACAACACCATTGATATGTTGTTATATTTAATCTGTAGGAGATTGTTTGGTGTTGTTGTCCCTTGTTAATTTCACATTGTATTTTAGAAATGTACCTGAATCGTCACCAACAAACTGTCCTTTTTGAAGGAAAACACACATAGGAGAGTATAATTTTCACAAAAAAAAACATTTATTAAGGGCTCACAACTAAACAAAGAGGGAGGCAACGCTGGAGAAACAGCAGAAATTGGTGAAGCCTTGGACCCCCAGGGCACACATCAACTATTTTGAAGCAAAATTGGTGGCCTGAGGAGTCCATATATAAGGGAGTGCAGTCTGGTCCAGAAGTCCCAGAGATCTGGAAAGCAGCAGATGACATCTGTGTCCCCAGGCTGTGGTCATACAAGAGACTGGTAATAAGTACTTGTGCGCACACCAAAGAATAATAAAAAGCCAACAATAAAAATATATAAATAAAAATTACCTTAAAAAACGTCGAATAAGAACAGAATAGCAGCCACAAATAATAGTGCTCACACACCCAAAAACAATTACTAAAAAGGGATAAATCTGCGGCGCTAATCTAAATAAATAAATTCCTGAGATGCAAAAAATGTATGAAAGAAGCCAATAAAGACTCAAAGACTGACCGAGGTTTTTAGGTGCATAAATATCTAATAATAGTATAAAAATAACTACTACGTGCCAAAGCCAAATAAGTAAGCAACAATAATGTAAATCAAGATCGTCAAGGAGCAGAACAAAACGACCCCAGATAAGAATGTTCGCACACCTACAAAGAATAAGGGAGGTGAAACTATAGCGCTAAAATCAATGAGTGTATTCCTGGGATACCAAAGGAGAAAGAAAACCCTATACATCCAGAGGAAAAACAGCCTATAGGAAGATGCAGATAACGATTTAAAAAATTCCTATGATACGTGAAAAACGAATAATACCTTAACGGGAATAAGCTATGTAACATAGGAACTAATGACCACACCAGGAAAAAATCCAAGTAAGGATCTAGTTCATGTAAATTAATATTCCACCATTTTTGTGCAACCAAGAATTATAGCAAATCAATGTTGCAACGAATAATACCTTAAGTTTAGTCCCCTCTATTAGCTGCACTCTTTGTTGCAACATTGATTTGCTATAATTCTTGGTTGCACAAAAATGGTGGAATATTAATTTACATGAACTAGATCCTTACTTGGATTTTTTCCTGGTGTGGTCATTAGTTCCTATGTTACATAGCTTATTCCCGTTAAGGTATTATTCGTTTTTCACGTATCATAGGAATTTTTTAAATCGTTATCTGCATCTTCCTATAGGCTGTTTTTCCTCTGGATGTATAGGGTTTTCTTTCTCCTTTGGTATCCCAGGAATACACTCATTGATTTTAGCGCTATAGTTTCACCTCCCTTATTCTTTGTAGGTGTGCGAACATTCTTATCTGGGGTCGTTTTGTTCTGCTCCTTGACGATCTTGATTTACATTATTGTTGCTTACTTATTTGGCTTTGGCACGTAGTAGTTATTTTTATACTATTATTAGATATTTATGCACCTAAAAACCTCGGTCAGTCTTTGAGTCTTTATTGGCTTCTTTAATACATTTTTTGCATCTCAGGAATTTATTTATTTAGATTAGCGCCGCAGATTTATCCCTTTTTAGTCATACAAGAGACTGCATCTTTGGCCAGACCAGACTGAACCCAGGGTCATCACTCTCTTGTCTTCTTTCCACGCTTCCTTCCACGCTGTGGCTGTCGTGGTGGAGTTGTGGCAGCAGGAGGAGGAGGAGGAGGAGGATGGTCCAACTCAATCACGTCGGTCTTGGGTGTGATTTCGCCACTCACCCCCTTAGTTAGGACTTTATAAATAAGTTGCTCACACATGAGGCGTTGACCCTCCTGCATGCCCTGCAGTTTTGTGGCAGCCATGCAGGCAAAGGCCTCTTTAGGAGTGGGTAAGGCTCGGAGGGACGCCGAAGCCTCCTGAATTAGCCTGAGTGCAGAATCCTGCATGTGAGTCGCCTTCCTCGCCCTTTTGTATGGAAGGCAGAGGGGAGGAACCTGCAATTCAGTCAGGCTGCGACTGGTCCCAGGCTTCTCTTGGCTGACATTTAGCCCCGCCTCCTCCTGGCTGCAACTTAGCCCCGCCTCCTCCTGGCTGCCACATTCCACAGCCTCCTCCTGGCTGAGGTCTTCCTGTGTATGAAAAAGGGACATAGTTTTAGTATTTTTTTAATCAATCACACACAATATTCATCTCCTCACTGTTGCAAATTGAATGTTAACAAATATAACAAACTATCATTCTGAGCTCAGCATTTTTCATTCTTGTCCCAATTTTGGGTGCCCACTACTGTCTATTGATATGAAAAACACTTTTTTCAATCAGCAATTAGTGATCAATAATAACATCTAATAAACATCATTTATTTATTGACCAGAAATCTGTAGAACAATGCTATACCTGGCTCCAGCTGGGCTCCTCCACTTCTTCCTGGCTAGAAGGCCCAGGTTGGACATCGGAAGCCTCAGCTGGGGTGGAAGGAAGAGTGGAAGGAAGAGTAGAGAGGGATTCCCTGACTTCAGTGTGGTCTGACAGAAATCACAGTCTCTCATAGTACCACAGCCTGGGGACATAAATGTCATCTGCTGCAGCTCCGGACCTCTGGGAATCCGTGACCTTCTTGTGCTCCCTAAGATAAGTGATCCTCAGGCCACCAATTTTGGCTTTTAAATAGGGGATGGTTGCTGTGGGGACCACCGGCTTCACCAACTCCAGCAGTTTCTCCAGCGCTGCCTGCCTCTTTTGTTTATTATTGTATTGGGGGTGTCTGACCTGCCGCAGACAGGGCAGCTCCCTGTATTTGTCTATGAACAGGGAGGGAAATTGTGGTCGTTGAACCCATCCATTTTCTCTGCAAGACACAACACAAGACAAACCCTAATGTCAGGCCAAACTCTCCGAATCTTGTTATAATATAGGCTTCCATTTCGAAGTAGTATAGGCCCAAGTTTAGATCTTACCTTCGTTATCACAATCTGCGCCTCCGACGCTCCTTCCTCTGCTCACAGATCGTATGTAATACGCATGCGTGTTACGCTTTATACACACTGCGCATGCGTGTAACTCCGCCCACCCCTGACGTTCTTTCTAGTCTATTACCCACCCCCTTTCGTTCTGCGCAGTGGGGGAAGAGCACATGGGGGAGACACAGCAGGTGCGTGCTAATTACAGGAACGAGGAGGAGGAGGAGGAAAGCCCGGAGCCTGAAACGTCCCGATCCAGAAGGAGATTTAAGGCCTCAAATATGTCCTTTGTGGAGATGTTGGAGATGGTGGACATCCTGAAGAGGGCCGACTATGATGGAAAGTATGGACCTTACCCCAACCCCAATGTCAGAAAGGCCAAGATCATGCCGAAAGTGGTCAAGAGTCTGCACCAGAATTTCGGGGTATGATGATCGAAAGATCAGCTCAGGAAACGGTGGTCGGACCTGAAATTACGAGAACATGAGCAGTACAGAAAGATCTGGAGAGTGCTGCAAAAAAGTAAGTAGTTGTGCTGTGTTCCTATTCTTTTTCTGTTTATTACGTTCGTGCTGCTCCATGTGCTTTTCTTCAAAGTGTCCATTTTAAAATGGCAACTTTCATGTTCATGGGCACATTATTCGTTCATATCAAACATTTTTCTTTCGGCCTAGAAAACACCAGTGTTTTGGCCATATGCATTTTGCCACATTTTTAACGCCCTACTTGTATGAAACTAATTTGGTTGTGTAGATGGCTTTTCACATCTGGACGCTGGAGCACTAGTGTGGGACACAAGAACACCATTTTTATTAGGGGGCCACACAGGTGCTCCAGTGTATATTATAGGGGGGTCTCCATCTGTGAAGCTTGTACCAAACAGGTAAAGTATTGAGGCTTGACAAAGGACACTGAAAATGCTACATCTTGGAACTCTACCAAAATAGACAATTGTACCCCAAGCAATGTTTCCTATTTATAGTTCTGCCATCAAATGTCTGTGTGCTAAGTTTACCATTTTTGTTTTACATAGGGGAGAAAAGACTCGGAGGACACCCCTCATCTGAGGAGACCACAGACCCCCCCACCTCTAGAAGAAGGGGAAATACCCCCAACCCAAGAAGAGCAGGAGGAGGGAGATGTGGTGGAAATTGTCACCACAACAGGTGAGTGTCTGCGACCACAGGCTCAGGTAAGAGATGGATGCCGACATATTTTTTATACCTGTTTTTGTTTGTTTTCTCTCTTTTTAGGTGATCGTGATGTTGTGGATCCAGATCCTTTCACATCAGAAAGTGCCCAGATCCTGATCGGGGAGATCATGGGGTGTAATTTAGCTTTGGAAAAACTCAAGAAAAACATCAATGATGTTATCCAAAAAAATAAGAACATCATTGATGTTTTGGGGCGAGTTTAAAACCCCTCCAAATCCCTTTTTTTTTTGGTGAGCTACAAATTTCCAAATGTTTTAGCGATGTTTAGAAAAGCCAAATTTGGAAGATGCTCACAGTGTGCAAACATGTGCTATCTGCCATCACGGTAGATCAATGGACGCGTTTTGGGGGTGCAAGCCCTTCCTCAATAATAAAGTAGCTGAGAGGAAGGGGTTTCTCCCCCAAAACACGTCCCTTGATCCCCCGTGATGGCAGCTAGCACATGTTGACATTGGGAAATTTGTGTGCATCTTCCAAATTTGGCTTTTCCTGGGGTGACTTCACCCCATCTGAACGCAATATCAAACACAGTTCCTAAATACTCATTTCTGATATTGCCTTCAAGTTCTACCTAATGTGAACTTTGTAAGTTCAAGATTTGTGTCTTTCTTGTTGGTTTTACACATGCCTGTTTTATCTTAAATGGACATTTCTATTTTTGAGAATGCCACCCCGAAGATTGTTATACAACAAACATGTTGGTTTGTTTTAAAAAACCTTTTCTAAATGCACATGTGATTGTGCAGGTATTAAAATGATTGTTAATCAAGAATGTGTGGATTATTGTCTCAACGCTACAACACTTTTGTGGTGATGTAATTGCTGCTTTCTGTGAAAATGGGGGTTATTTCCTAAGGGCAAATCCTCTTTGCACTACAAGTACAGTTTCAGTGCAGTTTCAAGTGCACTTGTAGTGCAAAGTCTCTTTGCCTTTAGTAAATAACACCCAACAGTGCTTTGTATAAGGTTACACAATCACGCCATTTGCAGGACTCCCCACATTTCTGTCAGGGTCAGCTAAAACAAACACAAGCAGTAAATGTCACCAAAGATTTGCTTTTTTTTGGATTTTATTTGATCAAGGCTTCACAAATGGTCTGGCATATTGATGGCCCCCCTACCCGCAAAGAACTCAAGGTATCGTAACTGGACATCACGGGCACTCAGGGAGGGCAAGCCAGGACGGCCACTTTCAAGCCCTGTCAGGGTTGTTTCATGTATAATTCCAGCCTCAGGCCCAATTGAGCCAGCATAGTTGGCAGAATGTTGGCGTAAAAAGTTATGTAGAACACAGCACGCCAGGATTATATGATTAAGTTTATACTCCGCCATATGGATGTGTGTCAGAAATAGGCGGAACCGGCTGGCCATGATTCCAAACGTGTTCTCCACCACTCTTCTGGCTCTGGCCAGCCGGTAATTAAAAACCCTCCGCATAAGATGGTCCCCCAGCGCAAAGGCTTCATCCGCAACGAAGACAAATGGGAGTCCTTCCACATTCTCTTCTGGAGGTGGCGAATCCAAGCTGCCATTCTGGAGATGCCTGTAAAACTCCGTCTGGGCGATGACTCCACCATCGGACATCCGGCCATTCTTCCCCATGTCCACATACAAGAAGTCGTAATTAGCCGACACCACCGCCAACATCACAATACTATTGAACCCCTTGTAATTATAATAGTACGACCCCGAGTTGGGTGGTGGGACGATGTGGACATGTTTCCCATCAATTGCACCTCCACAGTTAGGAAAGTCCCACCGCTGGGCAAAGTGGGAGGCCACAGTCTGCCATTCCTGTGGCGTGGAAGGAAACTGTTGAGGAAAACCAAAAAAAAATAGTATTTTGGCACATAAACATGGAAAGCAGATTAGACACAAACATTCTTGGCCAACATCCAGATAAAACATTTATTAAGGGGAATTTTACAACACCAAAGTATAAGGTACACCTATCATATTCCCCCTCCCCCCCTCTCATGAGCCATTTCTAAGAGCCCTTGCACACTGGGGCGGTTTGCAGGCGCTATTGTGCTAATAATAGCGCCTGCAAACCGCCCCGAAAGTGCCGCTGCTTTCATTCCAGTGTGAAAGCCCCGAGGGCTTGCACACTGGAGCGATGCGCTGGCAGGACGGTAAAAAAAGTCCTGCCAGCAGCATCTTCGGAGCGGTGAAGGAGCGGTGTGTATACCGCTCCCTTACCGCTCCTGCCCATTGAAATCAATGGGATGGCACGGCTATACCGCCGGCAAAGCGCCTCTGCAGAGGCGCTTTGCGGTGGTATTTAACCCTTTCTCGGCCGCTAGCGGGGAGTAAAACCGCCCCGCTAGCGGCCGCATACCGACGGTAAAATGCCGCTAATAATAGCGGCGTTTTACCGCCGACGCCGCCCCCCGCCCCAGTGTGCAAGGGCTCTAACATTATAGGGGGGGATCTTGGACAGGTAACCCTCTTCACTTCATTGAGAGATGAATTCCTAAGTACAGGGTATTACTTTGAACAGCCCCTCCTTAGTTACACTATTGGCAGCCCACTGGACAGGTAAGAAGTGTCATAATACAAAGATATAAATACACATTGTACACATTTGAGCACATTTGGACATTCTGCTCTTACCTATCAAGATAATAATAGGATACAAAAACTTTAAACAGTACCATTTGCAAGTATACAGGCAGGCCCTTGCACTACGTGCTTTGGGGAATTCATCCATAAATCTCACCACTAAAGAGATGGGTATAGTGTGTATGGGTTTGGCCAAGTCAGTAGATAGAGGATTGAGGATAGATAGATAATTGGTATCAGCTGACTTAGCAGTTGGGGGGAGGGAGGGTTAATAAAAATGATTTGGGGACACTACAAAAAAATGCCTCTGGCACTTTGCCTAAATTTAAAGCACAAATCACATTTCTAAACATTTTAGGGGTGTTTGGGGTAAAGCACTACTATGGAGCTGATAAAATACATTGTTAAGTGACTACATGAGGTGAATATAGGGGCAGGAGAGCATGCTAGGGAGGTAAGTGAAGGCAAATATGTATGAAGGACTAAAAAAATAATTACATAAAAATCCAGCATGCATGAGGGCAAAGGGGACATTCACAGCATATTCCAATCATGGTAATTAGGGAATGAGGAAAGAAATACAATATATTAGCAAACATTAAATACAATAAAATGTGATATTAAAGGATAAAAATCTTACCTTCATATACTCCTTCTGCAGGACCTGGATGACGGCAGAACAGCTCTCTGGGATAATGATTCCTAGAGCCTGAGGGGAAATGCCTGTCGAGAGCTTCAAGTCCTGCAGGTTTATCCCTGTCGCCAAGTACCACAGGGTAGCGACGAGTCTCTGCTCCGGAGTGATGGCTTGCCTCATGCAGGTATCCTGCCTGCTGATATAGGGGGTCAGCGAAGCCAACAAACGGTGAAATACGGGATCCGTCATCCTGAGAAAGTTCCTGAAATCATCAGGATTATTCTCACGGATCTCACGGAGCAAAGGCATATGAGAGAACTGGTCACGGTGAAGCAACCAATTCTTGGTCCATGAACTCCTCCCCACCCTGTTCATGGACTGGACTTGTGTCAAGGTCAGGACCCCAACACCAAGCCCCCGCACAGCACGAACTCTACGAGGAGTACGTATACGCAACATGGCTAGAAAACGGTCTGCTGCTCAGAACGAAGTAACAGAACGCACTGAAGAACAGCAAGGCCTGTGAAGAGCGACCTGAAAAACAGTAACGAACAAGAACACAATGACTAAGTCACGCAGAACTTGCTTGCACGCACTGAAGAGCAGATACAAACCCACAAGCACAAACTGAACCGCAGAAAACGATCTGAAAGCCACGAGTCTGAAAAAGCGCGAATCATCTCTCACCAAACTTTTACCAACACAAGATTAGCAAAAGGAGCCCAAAGGGTGCCGCGCTTGGTTCTGAACTGGCCTTTTCTAGTCTCGTCGTACGTGGTGTACGTGACCGCGTGGTTGGCGATCGGAAATTCCGACAACTTTGTGCGACCGTGTGTACGCAAAACAAGTTTGAGCCAACATCCGTCGGAAAAAATCCTAGGATTTTGTTGTCGGAATGTCCGATCAATGTCCGACCGTGTGTATGGGGCATTAGAATTATATCACACAACACCCAAGGCTTAAATTCCCCAATTAAACGCAGAAAGATTTTTCAATTCTACCACTCTATGCACACTGACGTTCTGCTTCTACAAGAAACACATTTCCCAGTGAGCTACAAACCCTCATTTCTCCATCAAAATTATCCCCAATTCTTCTTGGCCTCAGCTGAAAATAAAACCAAGGGGGTGGCCATCTGCTTTGCCAAACATTTGAATGTTTCTCAACCAGAGAAGATAGTTGATCCCCAGGGGCATTTCCTGCTAGTGTCGGGCTACATTGATGGCGAACTATATACGTTTGTTTCGTATTGTGCGCCTAATAGAGGCCAAAGAAAGTTCTTTGACCTATTGCTCAAAAAATTACAAGCTCACCTTAAAGGTACAATATTTTTTGGAGGGGACTCGAACATCGCCTTCGACTCCACACTTGACAGACTACCCAATGGGAAATCTAAATCTAAACGCCCATCCAAACAGAGTACTAGAATAGCGGCTCTCCTGTTTGAGGAGGGTTTGGTCGATATATGGAGGGAAGCGAATCCACACATAAAAGATTACACCCACTTCTCGGCTCCTCATAATTCCTTTGCCAGGATAGACCACATCTTTACACGCTCGCGCACTATCCCGCTTGTCCTTAACTCTCGGATTATTGATTCCCCGCTGTCAGATCACGCAATGTTCTTGGTAGTGGCCCAGAAAGTAGGACCCTCTAAGGGCCTGCCACGTTGGAGATTACAAGAGTCTCTCCTTAGTGATCCTATAAATTGTCTGGGCATAGCAGCGGCCATAAAAGACTACTTTCAAAATAACCAGACGGGAGAGGTTTTCCCCTCCACCGTTTGGGCAGCCCATAAATTGGTTATTAGGGGCCACATAATTAGTTTATCCTCTCATCTCAGAGCAGCCCATAAAGCTGACATTCTTAAACTCACTTCAGACTACAGGGCAGCGGCCAAAGCACATAAGAGACTACTCACATCTGACTCCTTAGAGACCCTTGACAAATCCAGGACTATCCTTAACCTAGCTTTGACTTCTGCAGCTGAAAAACACTTAAGATGGACAGGAGCTAAATTCTATTACCAATCAGACTGGATGGGCTCCAGACTAGCAGCCAAACTCAACCCAAAACAATGCTCTTTAGCGTTCCCCAAAATCAAAACACTATCAGGAGACCTGACACAAAACCCTACAAAAATTATGGAAGCTTTTTCTCAATTTTATGCTAATCTATATAAACCCTCTGAGTCCCCGTCACCACAGCAAAGGGATCATTTCCTCAGGGACTTACCTCTTCCAGCTTTGACCAAGGAACATAGGGAACTTCTTGAGGACACGATCTCAGTGGAGGAAGTGTTGGATACGATTGGATCTCTTAAAACGGGTTCTGCCCCGGGACCAGATGGCCTCTCTACGGGGTACTACAAAAAGTTTGCCCCTAGCCTTGCCCCCCACCTAACTAAGTTTTTCAACTCCCTCAGGGATGGAGCCCTCCTGGGACCTGATCTTAATTCAGCATATATTTCGGTGATCCCATAGCCAGGGAAAGATTCAAGTGAGCTAGGTAACTACAGGCCCATATCACTTATTAACAACAATATCAAAATTCTGACAAAAATTCTAGCGAATAGGATGGCGAGCTTCATCTCTAAATATGTTCACAACGATCAGGTGGGCTTCATCCCAGGCAGACAGGGACCAGACCAAATACGTAGAACAATAGATATCATATCTCTGCTCAAGTCGGGATGGGACGGGGGCTCACTGCAGAGGGGCTTCCTCCTCTCCATCGACTTACATAAGGCATTTGACTCTGTCGACTGGGAATACTTATCTGACATTTTACGAAGATGGGGATTTGGTCCCTTCTTCCTGAACTACATTAAGTCCCTTTACTCGACTCCATCTGCCCAGGTCCGTCTCTTGGGGAGGTATTCAGAACCGTTCCCTATTGGTCGGGGGACCAGGCAGGGATGCCCACTCTCCCCCCTCCTCTTTGCGATAGCAATTGAGTCACTGGCAGTAGCGATCAGAGCCAACCCAGATGTCAAGGGGGTTCAATGCGGTAAACAGGAGCATAAATGTGCGCTTTATGCGGATGACCTTCTCCTATATATCACTTCCCCTCTCGTCTCCACCTCTATGATCTATAAGATCCTCCAAGATTTTAGCACAGTTTCTGGCTTAAAGGTCAATATGACTAAATCCATCGCGTTGAATATTACAGTCCCACAGAGCCTTATCAATCAGATCTCCACTAATTTTAATTCCCCTGGGCGTCCACGGAAATTCCCTACTTAGGCATCAACCTAACCTCAGACATCCAAAGGCTGTTTGGTGCTAATTACCCCCCATGTTTCGTAAATGTAGAGAGGACTTGGATAAGTGGGCCAGATGTGGTTTGTCCTGGCTTGGCAGAATTCACGCCGTCAAGATGACCCTTCTCCCCCGTTTCTTATATCTTTTTCGCTCACTCCCTATCCCGATTAAGAAAATGACCCTCCTCAAATTTCAATCGGAGATTGTCCGCTTCATCTGGGGTCGAAGAGGGTACAGATGCCCCTCCAGTATTTTTTACCATCTCAAAATTCAGGGAGGACTCGGTCTCCCAGACTTATGGCAATATTATCAGGCAGCCCAACTCTCCCAAATTTCGATGGCTTTTGTAAGAGGCCCTAAGCCAAGTTGGCTATCGTTAGAAAGACAGGCTACCCCTCGGAACACTATTGACTATCTTCTCTGGTGTGACCCTAAGGATAGGCCAGCCATACTGTCGCCCACCCTTTCCCATTCTATAGCCTTGTGTACAAAACTCTTTTCACATCGTAACCTAATCTCACCTATCAGACCGCTAGCTCACCTATTCCATAACCCAGCTTTCCCGCCAGGGATGGTAATCAGAGCCTATAAATGGTGGACGGATGAAGGCCTATATAGGATCGGTCACTTTCTCTCCCCTAAAGGTCCGATCACATTGACCCACTGTCAGAACGAGTTAGATATGCCTGAATCTGAGATCTTCAGATTCTCCCAAATCCACCACTACCTACACTCCATTTGGAATCAAAATCAAGAAAAGCCCTCTCTGACTCCATTTGAACAGTGGTGCTCCAATACTGAAGTCCAGAGGGGAGGAATTTCTCTAATTTATACCACCTTAAAATCCTCATCAGAGAGGCCAGGATACGCTTGGGCCTGGGAAGTGGACTTAGACAACTCTTTGACGTTGCAGGATTGGTATATCAGGTTTGAAAGATCATTCAAAGGTATACAAAACATCTCATTGATAGAAGCCAGTGTAAAAGTCATAACACGGTGGTATTATGTTCCCGCTCGCATTTCTGTCATTTTTCCTGGGTCTTCCCCCCTGTGCTCCAGGGGCTGTGAGATGGAGGGGACCATGATACACATATGGTGGACTTGCCCTCGAATAAGATCATTCTGGGGAAAAGTCTTCCGCACAATCAGTACTGTTTTACAGCAAACAATTTCCCCTGATCCTTCCATTGCCCTGCTTAATGGGAAGATCAGGACTTTTTCTAAATTTTCACAGAAGTTAATTTTCTTTATCCTCTTAGGAGCTAAGGCTTCATTAGCAAAGTCCTGGAAGAAACCTAGCGTTTCATTCCAGGGTTTTAAGAGGAAGGTGTCGTGGATAATGGCACAGGAACAAATCGTAGCCAAAATAAATGACAAAAGCGAAATATTCTTTGCTATTTGGGAGCCATGGGCCAAATACTGTAATGTTCCCTTGTTTCCGGTTACACTACAAGCTCCTTAGTGAGTTGGAATCTCCTGCAGAGTATCCCCCCCCCCTTATCTACCCCTCTTCTCTAACACTTCTTCCTTTCTCTTTTCTGGAGACTCTCTTGTCTCCACTATAGGATGATACGGGACAAGTTTTCTCAGAATTTGCCCTGTTTTGGGCGTTTGTTTTTTATTTTCCTTGAAGTTATAATTTTATTTTTACTGAAGTAGTCTTACCTGAATGCACTAGGTTGAGATGCATGTTACAGGTCAGGCCACTTGTGCGCAAACATCATAGACAGATTGCAGGGGGCGAGTGACTTAGTGTGGGGTCAGTAGTAATATTGATGCAATGATACAGGAGCCTAGATCCCGGGCCTACCGGGCAGGCCACAGTGAGTTCCCTTTGGGGTGGTCTGTCAGGAGGCCCAGGGTCTGAATTTAGATTCCTTTTTTCTGGGATCATCTCTTAAATTCTACACCACACTGGGATGGTTATTAGCCCTATTATGACTCTAATCTGTTCATCGACACGTGCCTCTAATACCATTATTCCTATTCTACTGTTATTTTGAATTTTGTTACTTTATTTCTTGTTTATAACGGTCCCCATAAGGGAAAGTCAGATATCGTCACTTTGAAGTATGTAACTACTGAGATTGTATAAGATATTTGTGCTTTATCGGTTTTTGATCTGTTTGATTCTTTTATCTACAAAATAAAAATTATTTGAAAGTAAAAAAACCAACTCATTGAGAGCTTTTGTATGGTGAGTAGGTGCTATTGTGTATGAAAATAAATGTTAATTTGAAGCAAGTTCAGTGGTTAAGGCAGGAAGTTCAGGTAGTGGTTTATGTGGATCAACCTCCAAAAGTCTAAGCCTGGCCATACCCTGTTCGAATCTCGGCCGGTTCAGCAGGCTGAATGTACCAAATTGATCAATCGATCAACTTGGGCACAACCAGCCTGCCAGATTCTCTTGCGATTATTGCAATCACTTTCTTCTCCCGGCCGGAGATGACTTCCACCCGCCCCCGCCCTCCTGCCGGGAGAAGAGAATTATTTAGTAGGAGGGATTCCCTTGTCAGCACTGTCTGTGTTGAAGGGGGAATTATGCAAATTTCTTTATTGCAACCCGTGGTTGCAGGAAAAAAATTTGCACTGTTTCTGGCAAGCCTAAGGGGGGAGATTGTCACTTTTCTCTTAGCCCGGGTTCACACCTATGCGAATTAGATGCGGCTTACACCGCATCTAATTCGCAGGACATTTTAAAATACATTCATATGAATGTATCTGGTTCACATATGTGCGTTGCATTGGCACTGCGCATTGCACAAAAAACGTGTGCGTTTTTTGGGCATTGCGGTGCGAACTACAAGCCTATTATCTCCTATGGGAACGCATCTGATTCGCAGATGCATTGCGTTCTGAACAAGGATTTTCTCTTTCTCCTCACTACACCTCCCCCTCTCCCCCCCCCCCCTCCCCCTCTCCCTGCACTCTAATCCTGAGCAAAAACGCAATGAATCCGTTGAACAGGAGATTGTTATCTCCCCAGTGAAACCTGAGCTTCAATTCGCACCGCACATGTGTGAAACCAGGCTTACTCCTTGTAACAATATGGTGATCATCTATAAAGTGCAACTATTAAAAATAACAAACATGTTATACTTACCTGCCCTGTACAGGGGTTTTGCACAGAGCAGCCTGGATCCTCCTCTTCTCTGGTCCCTCTTCAGGGCTCCTGGCCCCTCCCTCCTGTTGAGTGCCCCCACAGCAAGCAGCTTGCTATAGGGGTACCCGACCTGAGCCACAGCTTCCTGTGTCCATTCATACATGGAGCCACAGCCCAGCCCCGCCCCCACCCCCTTTCTCACCACGCTGCTGTCTCAGCCAATGAAATGGAAAGTCCCAGGCAGCCAAGACACTCCTGCAACATTGCTGGAGCTAGATGGACCTCAGGTAAGTATTAGGGGGGCTGCTGCTTACAGAAGGCTTTTTATCTTAATGCATGAATGCATTAAGATAAAAAAATAATTCTGCCCTTACATCTACTTTACCTTGTAATAATTAACTCTGGGGGCGTGGCTGGCAGCCGTAGGAGATGGCTTCCAGCTTTCCCTGCCTATCAGCAGCAACGTAGAACGGCAACAACGGTACACCTGGGTCCCTGAGACACCCGCCGACATCACAGCAAACACAGGTAAGAGAAAACCCAAGGAAATTAACGGATTTCTTTGTGTCGGCTAGCACGCCGGGGTCCCAAGATGTCGCCACTACCTTCACAGCAACATGCCTCACAAAGCAGTACACGAGGGGATGAGAGGGACAGGGACAAATCTGCTTCCATATCACCCAGCAACAGCAGCTGTTCCTCCTTAAGCAATACCCCGCTGCGCAGCCCGCAAAAAGCAGCACCAAAGCGCTCCCCTGCCCACACCTATGCAGGAGACAGGAAGGGAGGTAATATATCCCAAGACAGTACCACTGAATTCTATGAGCAAATACATGATTTCCCGACTACTGGGCAACCCCTCAGTGACACTACTGTGAAAGAAATGCTGGTATCCCTGCTGGGATCTATGCACAGAGATCTCATGGAATGTGTCTTGCAAATGAAGTCTGACATAGCTGAGGTAGGGGACCGCGTCAGTCATGTGGAAAACAAAATGGCAGAATTTGGGTCAGCTCACAACGAATTAGTTGATGTGCGCAATGATAAAGACGAAGAAATAGAGGCACTGAAAAACAAAATGGCAGACCTGGAGGACGGGTCCCGCAGAAATAATGTCAAACCCCGCGGAGTGGCAGAATCTGTTCTCCCCTCTGACCTTCGGCACTATGTGCAGCAACTGATCGGTGATTTGCTCCCTGACACACCAGCGGGTGAAATCATTGTAGATTGGGTCCATAGACTACCTGTCAGGAAAGTTCCCATGGTAGACGCAATGTTGGCCGCTCTGGCGTGCGTCTGTATGTGCTGGTGCGCGTGCTCCTGTGCACGCTGGTGTGTGTGCCTGTGCGTGCGGGTGCGCGTGCGCGCGGCGCTTGGCGCCAATCAGTCTATTTGAACTGTCAGTGCACTCTGGATCGGTGCTGTCTGATCTGCAGCTCCCTGTGACCCTTGCTCCTGTTATCTTTTCTGAACATTGATCTCTTGACTACCTGGCTTGCTCCTTAGATTATCCTTTATCTTCTGCCTGCACTTAACCTCGGCCTGCCTTTGACCCTGAATCCGTCTGCTCCTCTGTATCTCGCTGTCTGTCTGTTGCCAACCCTGCCTGTGACCCGACCAGTCTGCTCTGATCCTGCTCAGCATCATCTGCCTGTGTTCCTGTCTGCCTGTCTGCTGTCCAGTTGATCATCATCTCCTCTGCATCTGGATCCAGAGCCACCTTTCCTGCAATTACCCGCCAGGCTCTCATACCACTCTGCACTCCCGTGCTTCCTGTTCATACTACCAGACCACGAGTCAGACACATAAGGGAGACCTTCCTCTGCTCCATTGGGCTCATTGGACAGGTACGTGCAAGTCTGACACTACCTAAGCCACAGCATCTTCCAGACAAAATCCCGCAAGACCTCATAGCCCGCATACATTTTTTTCACGTGAAAGATGACCTGATGCAGTTTGCGAGACAACATTCTCCGTTACCTACTCCATACTCAGGAATCGCTATATATGTTGACCTTTCCCAACACACCATGCTGGCACGTAAAAAATTAATGTCACTTACTAAACTACTACCAAACAACCACCTTGCATACTCTTGGAGTTTCCTGACCAAACTACTTGTTACGAAAGATGGTTGCATCTACGCTATTAAATCTTTGGAAGAGGGTCTTCAACTCACCAAAATATGGGGCTTACTTCCATGTGAGGAGGAGGCCGTGCAAGCACCCACCATTCCCGGGCGCATCTCACCAGAATGCAGACAAATAGATGCTACCTGAACCCACTCTCGCAGTTTTAATTTCATTGAACCATAAAGGTCCACTGTTTAATACCCGCAAGGGCTAAAGCCAGAAGCTAAGAGCCAAACCCCCAGTTGCTCTTATGTGAAATTCTTCGCACATTGAGGTTAATTTACTCACTTTTTTCCTCACTTGTTTCCTTTGTTAGTTTTGTTAATGATGTTTATGTTTGACCTTTTTCTGTTCTACCACCTAAAGTCTTACATGGAAAACTTGATGACATCTCTCTGGAATCTACCCATTACTGTACCTCACTGCATGAACTTCTGTGCATCTACTACAAGAACTTCAGATCTCAACCTACAGGTACCTGTATTTTATGAGCACCCACCATTGACCCCTAAGCTAATCCTGCACAGCATTCCTCTTTTAATGGAAAATGGTTCTTAATTTTGTGTCCATAAATGCTCATGGTCTTAACAGCCCGTTTAAACGAAGGGCCATGTGGGCAAGAGGCAAAATCCCTGAAAAGTGATATTTTGTGCATACAGGAGACTCACTTTGCACAACAGAAACAACCCCTGTGCACCAATAAGCTATTTCCCCAGATTTTCACAGCCTCAGGCCCAAGGAAAAAAAGAGGGGTGTTAATTGCTATTGGCCATAATGTTGCCTTCCGCCTCCATGACATGATCAAGGACAAAGCAGGAAGATTTATTATACTTGTTTGCAAACTGAACAATGTCATGTATACTATAGTCAACCTTTATGCTTCCAACTATGCACAATTACCCTTTCTATATGCCCTCAAAAAGAAAGTTGACAAAAATAAGAAAGGTTTTCTGCTGTATTGTGGAGATTTCAACTGTGTACCTAACAAACAGTTGGGCTATTCCACTCAACAGTGTTCTGCACGTAGTGAACTTCAACCTTTCCTATATTCCTCTGACATGTATGACATATGGCATTGTGTTAATTCTGGGGAAAAAGATTTTACTTATTATTCCGTTCCTCACAAATCGTATTCAAGAATAGATCTATTTGTTTCTGATTTGTCACTTTTAAAAAATGTTTTGTCAGCCAATATTCACTCAATCACATAGTCTGATCATGCACCAGTCTCCCTATCTATCAAAGAACATACCGTAATATGGTGGCACCAGTGCATTTGTGGCGCAACAATACGGCTATACTAAATAATCCAAAATATCTGAGCCGATTGCATTATCAGATCAAGGATTTTTACCTATACAATGACGTACCAGATACTACTATTTTCTCTCTGCGGTGCACCCATAAAGCATACAGCAGAGGTTTGCTACTTCAGGCAGCCTCAAGGGAAAAAAGACGGAAATTACAGGTACTGACTACACCACTAACTAAACTTAAATCCCTTGAAGGGCAGCACAAATCTAACCCTACTCCTCTTGTACAATCTACGTTGTTCCAAACCGGACAGGATGTACGTATTCACTTAATTTCCGATCACCAGTCATACCTGCAGAGACTCAAAGCCACCCACTTTACTCAGGGAAACAAAGCTGGCAAATTCTTAGCTGCTTACATCCACAAGAAACGGCATAAGACTAAACTTTCCCATATTATTGATCCCAACACGGATAAACCTATATATCACCCTATAGACATTGCTAACGCATTTTTTACATACTATAAACAACTATATAACTTAAAGTCAGATCCCTCAACACCCCAACCCACCGACATAAATATCAATGACTTCCTTCATTCTACTAAGCTCCCTTCCATAGATGCTAATATGCTGCAGTCCTTAAACTCTGACATCTCAGACAGAGAAATCCTCCAAGCCATTCACTCACTACCTCCCAATAAGTCACCAGGAGCTGACGGCTTCTTGGCCAAGTACTACAAAGCCTTCCAAAACATACTAGTGCCATACATGAGCAAGCATTTCCATAAGGCAACATCCTCCACCTCATTCCCTGAAGAGATGCACCAGGCAGTTATTGTGGCCCTTCCAAAACCAGTAAAAAAAAACAGACACCCCCCCAAAACTTCTGACCTATATCCCGCCTCAATACTGACTTGAAAATATATTCAAAAATTTTAGCCAAAAGATTAGTGGATGTTACTCCCCATTTAATCAGCGCAGATCAAGTGGGATTTGTGAAGGGAAGACCCCAGACAGGCACACGAAGAATGTACAACCTTATCAGGATTGCGGAGTCTCGTAGGGTGCCCACAGTGTTCCTGACACTGGATGCTGAAAAAGTGTTTGATCGGGTTCACTGGGGGTACCTGAAAGCGACACTCAGCAAGTTTGGTTTTACCGGCCCTACCCACTCAGCGATTTCGGCACTGTATACTGTGCCAACTACCTGTGTCTTCACTTCTAGTGCTATGTCAGATAAATTCTACATTAGTAATGGTACTCGCCAGGGGTGTCCCCTGTCCCTGTTGATTTTCTGACTGGTGATGGAACCTCTGGCGGAAACCACATATAAACAATTATTAGCGAGACGCACCTCTAAAGCATCTTATGCAGACATTCAACTACATCATTACCATGTTAAGAACCCAGATTCCTTCTGCACTTTACAACCAGACATATGGGAATATTTGACTACATCATTTCACAAAGGCCTTTCCTGGTTTTACCAAAAACTACAAAATAACTATAACTATACCAAAACCACAAGTATGATAAACTGGGAAAAGGAACTGCTAAGAACCCAGATTCCTTCTGCACTTTACAACCAGACATATGGGAATATTTGACTACCTCATTTCACAAAGGCCTTTCCTGGTTTTACCAAAAACTACAAAATAACTATAACTATACCAAAACCTCAAGTATGATAAACTGGGAAAAGGAACTCAACACAACGTATGCTCTGTCTGATTGGAACAAAGCAATTCAGTCTAACTACAAACACTCCCACTGTATGAATCATTGGGACCTAGCCCTCAAACTATTACACAGGAGCTACCTAACAACGGTGAGACTATCACACATTTTTAAGGACGCCCCTGGTTCATGTTGGAGGGACTGTAGTTCCAAAGATACTCTATTCCACTTACTATGGGAGTGCAAATCGGAGCTTCTGGAATTCGATATTCTCATTATTAGCAAAAATTACAGTAAATATCCTCCCTCCCAATTCCGCCTTAGCCCTTCTCAACCTTGGAGCATGTTTAACCATTACCTCACTTTGGAGAACAAATAAAGCACCTAATGTAGTCAACGTAATACAGAGAGTAAAAATCCAGCATCTCTACGAGAAGTTCTTTGCTTACTCATCTAACTCAATCTCCCAATTTACAGTAAAATGGCTCCTATGGGTCACAAGATTCCCAGAGTCTCCTCCTTGATACATCGATACACTGGTACTGTAACCAGCGTACAACTTAATGATGTTCAATATCATTCTAATGGTGGTAAACTTTAGTTTTCTTTTTTTTAATTTACCTTCTTATTTTGTTGCTTTGTGTTCTTATTGTTTTAGTTTTTTCTGAGTTTTACTCCTACTATGACAACACCTAGTCATATATGGCTCTACCCTACTGTCTTTCTTATACTATGACAAACAGCATACGACATGTTTCAATTCATAGTAAATATTAATATGCACACACTTGTAAGTGTATAACTCATTGGTAGCTGTTCTACTGTTATCTGTATTTGGATAATGTTATTTGTTCAATTGTAACTCGCTAAACTATTTCTTTAATAAAAAATAATTGAAGTGAAATAATTATTTCTGAAAGATTCCCAAAGGTCACATCAAGAACTCTAAAGTTAGGTTTCTGACCCTTTCTAGCAGTTCAAAAACCTTGGCTGGTTGTTTTTATTGGAGGGCTGGCAGGCTTCGAAGATTTGGTCTCGTAGAAAAAAAAGCTAAGATTGTTATGCTTGTGTTCTGAGCTTCAAAAATGTATAGTCATAAACATGTTTTTGGGGTACAGCTTCAATCACATAACTTACATGTAATGAAGTGTGTCTCATATCCTGCTGGCTGTAGAAATGTTTCTTTCAGTGATGCTGGGTCTCCTTTGCAGCACTGAACTTTTGACTCTACATGGGTTAACAGCCTTGGGGTCAAGCATTGAAGCAATCCCAATGGCTGCCCTCCACTTCCTATCCTCTCTTCCATTCACAATCATTCTGTGAAAGCAGACTGAGCATTACTCGAAGGAACATTTCTACAGTAAGGAGCAGTCAGCAGGACATGAAACACACTTCATTACTATTATTATTATTATACGCGATTTATATAGCGCCAACAGTTTACGCAGCGCTTTACAATGTATAGGAGGGCAACACAATTACAGTACAGTTCAATACAAAAGGTATAGGAGGACCCTGCTCGTAGAGCTTACATTCTAAAGGGAGGGGGTGGTGGCACAAAAGGTAATAGCTGCAGAGAATGATTTGATGGGGGTGACTCAGGGATAGTTGTTATGTGGACGTGGGATAGGCTTCCCTGAATAAATGAGTTTTCAGGGATCTCCTAAAGGTGGACAGGGTAGGGGCTGATCGGACATACTGGGGCAGGGAGTTTCAGAGGATGGGAGAGGCTCTGGAGAAGTCCTGAAGGCGAGCATGGGAGGAGGTAACAAGGGAGCTAGAGAGCAGGAGGTCCTGGGAGGAGCGGAGGGGACGATTTGGACAATATCTGTTGTGAATGGCCTTGTATGTTATGGTTAGCATTTTGAATTTTACACGGTGGGGTAGGGGAAGCCAGTGAAGAGATTGGCAGTGAGGGGCGGCAGTCACAGATCGATTAGTGAGGTGTATTAGTCTAGCAGCAGCAAATTACATTACATTACAGGCAAATTATGTGAATGAAGCTGTACCCAAAAAACTGTTTTTTTTTTTAAACTAAATTTCAGCTTTATTTCCCAACATAAATTATAGATACACAGATGAATGCAGTTTTGTTTTAAAGTTTATTTTTTCACATTTTCAGAATATGTAAATACCTTAGTGTGCATGATCTGGGCACAGGTTCAATTCAAAGCTCTGATTGAGCTCTGTCCTGCTTCTCTGATAGCTACAGTATGAGGAATAAATACTGTCATCACTAGAGATGGGCAAACTTTCCCATTTATAAATTTGAGGGTTGTGTGCTCGTGATCTACCAAATTTTGCTGATTTTAATACATTCATCTTAGGTAATATCACAATGTTTAACAAGGCTTGATTAGTGCAAGAGAGTGTAACGCTGCTCTAGGTTGGCATGCCACTACACCCCACACACCTGGGTGCCAGGTCAGCTTATTGCACTTAATTCAGAGAGAACTTTATACATCCAGACAACTACACTTCAATAAAGATCAATTTATTAATTCATAAAAACAATATAATATGGCAATAAGACACAGTGGAGACTGAAAAAAGAAAATGCATTTTGTGCTATATCAGCGCTTAATCATGATGGCTTGAGTAGTCCTGTCCCTTCTCATTTATTTAAATTAACAAACTTCAGTGTTTTTTCTCACTTTCTGAACAGAGGTATGGGGAGGACAGAAATGTGTAAATGAATTACAAGAGCTCAGGAGTAAAAAAAAAAATTAAAAATCTGCAAAGTACAAATCATGTTGGCTACTTTGACTTCAGTTTACAAAAACATAATGCATGAGGTTTTTGCATTCCCGTGGATCATAATCTTACTTTAAAACTTATTTCTTTCAGTTCAAATTCAATTTGTTAAAGGCATTACCATGCATGTCAGGTGAATTTAGAAGTCATAAATTGGTATCGGTATGTTAGAGCTGAATACTTTTTTATGCAGTGGCAAAGAAAATGTGGTAAGGAGGATTGCCAGGTGTATTATAAAAATATTGGTTGGCTAGACTAGACTAGTCAACCAACTAGACAAAATAGTGAAATAGACAAAATAGTGAAAATAGCGAAAGGTAGAAACTGCATTTTTTTACACACTTCCCTGCTACATTTATACACTTATCCCAATGTTGAACTAATACCTGGAAAGCTTCAGCATAGAAAGTACGACTGAACTATCCTAGGACAGCCTGCTTCACTTCAACATCCGTGCCGAAGTGCTGACCTCTGAGGAACTCTTTTAGGGGTCCAAAAAGTTGGAAATGAGGTCCGGGATGTTAAGGAGATGTGGCAATACCTCCCAGCCGAGTTGCTGTAACGTCCATGTAGTGCAGTGAGCAGTATGAGCTTGTGCATTGTCTGGAAAAACTGGACGCCCTTGGTGATCAAACCAGGCCGTTTTTTCTGCAGACGCGTATGCACATCACTCAGAACATGACAGTAATATTCACTGTTGATAGTGGCACCACGGGGTAGAAAATCCACATGAATAACGCCACATTTGTCCTGAAAAACTTGTGGCATCACTTTACTTGCAGATGCAATTTTTTGAAAAAAAAATTGGTGGTGGTGAGTCCGCGTGCTTCTATTGCCATGATGCATGCTTTGATTCTGAAGTGAAATGATGTGCCCAGGTTTCGTCACATGTAATGATGCGATCCAGAAAATCTTGGCCTTCTCTGTCAAAACGCTCCTTCAACACAGTGCAGACTTCAACTCTTCTGTGCTGATCAAAAACGGAAAGCTGTCTTGGAACCCAGCGTGCACTAACTTTTCAAAAATGCAAAAATGTTTGAAAATGTTCGTGAATGAATGTGATCACAATTGCCACAGAAAGATTTGTCTCTTGTGCAATTTCCTGACAGATTATGCTTTGATTATCCAGAATTGGGCATTCCATGCACTGAATGTTCATGGGAATGACTGCTGTGGCCTGGGACCACTACAGCTGGGATCGTCACTGGTGGATGTACGGCCATCTTTGAAATGGCCATTACACCATTCAAATGTCTTACAGTGCCTTGAAAAAGTATTCATACCCCTTGACATTTTCCACAATTTGTCATGTTACAGCCAATAACATAAATGTATTTTATTGGCATTTTATGTGATAGACCAACACAAAGTGGCATGTAATTGTGAAGTGGAAGGAAATTGATAAATGGTTTCCAAATCTTTTTACAAATAAATATCTAAAAAGTGTGGCATGCATTTGTATACAGCACCCCTGAGTCAATACTTTGTAGAACCGCCTTTCACTGCAATTACAGCTGAAACTCTTTTTGGGTATGTCACTACCAGCTTTGCACATCTAGAGAGTGAAATTTTTGCCCATTTTTCTTTGCAAAATAGCTCAAGCTCTGTCAGACTGAATGGAGAGCATCTCTGAACAGCAATTTTCAAGTCTTGCCACAGATTCTCAATTGGATTTAGGTTTGGAATTTGACTGGGCCATTCTAACACATGAACATGCTTTGATCTAAACCATTCCATTGTAGCTATGGCTGTATGTTTAGGTTCGGCCTGCTCGAAGGTGAACCTTTGCCCCAGTCTCAAGTCTGTTGCAGAATGGAACAGGTTTTCTTGTAAGATTGTCCTTTATTTGGATCCATCCATCTTCCCATTAACTCTGACCAGCTTCCCCATCTCTGCTGAAGAAAAGCATCCTCACAACATAATGTTGCCACCCCATGTTTCATGGTGGGGATGGTGTGTTCAGGGTGATGTGCAGTGTTCGTTTTCCACCACACATAGCATTTTGCTTTTAGGCCAAAAAAGTTATATTTTTGTCTCAAATGACCAGAGCACCTTCTTCCACATGTTTGCTGTGTCCCCCACATGGCTTCTCGCAGACTGCAAACGGGACTTCTTATGGCTTTCTTTCAACAATGGCTTTCTTCTTGCCACTCTTCCATAAAGACCAAATTTGTGGAGTACACGACTAATAGTTGTCCTGTGGAGAGATTCTACCTCCTGCGCTGTGGATCTCCTCCAGAGTTACCATGGACCTCTTGGCTGCTTCTATGATTAATGCTCTCCTTGCCTGGCCTGTCAGTTTAGGTGGACAGCCATGTCTTGGTAGGTTTGCAGTTGTGCCCTACTCTTTCCATTTTCGGATGATGGATTTAACACTGCTTCATGAGCCGTTCAAAGCTTGGTATATTTTCTTATAACCTAACCCTGCTTTAAACTTCTCCACAACTTTATCCCTGACCTGTCTGATGTGTTCCTTGGCCTTCATGATACTGTTTGTTCACTAAGGTTCGTTAACAAACCTCTGAGGGCGTCACAGAACAGCTGTATTTGTACTGAGATTAAATTACACACAGGTAGACTCTATTTACTAATTAGGTGACTTCTGAAGGCTATTGGTTCCACTAGATTTTAGTAAGAGTAAAGGGGCCTGAATACAAATGCACACCACACTTTTCAGATATTTATTTGTAAAAAATCTTGAAAACCATTTGTCATTTTCCTTCCACTTCACAATTACGTGCCACTATGTTTTGGTCTATCACATAAAATCCCAATAAAATACATTTACATTTTTGGTTGTAACGTGACAACATTTGGAAAATTTCAAGGGCTATGAATACTTTTTCAAGGCACTGTACTGCGGCTGAGCATCTTATCTCCGTATTGTACTTGACGTCTTCTGTAGATATCCGTGGGTTTTACTCCTTCATTAAAAAGAAACTTGATCACCACATGCTGTTCCAAGCACGCAATAACACTGTTGTGTGCCGTCATTATTATTGGTTTCTGGACTGGCCCGCAACATGTGCGCCATGTATCAGTAGTAGGACACACTGGGTTCAGGTTTGGCATTCAGACTTCATTGATGTTGGCTGAACCCTGCTTGAACTGAACCCAGGGCAGTTCAGCTTATCCCTAGTGCTAGTGATGAGTAACTCATAAAATTTGTGGTGAGTTATGTTTTACCTCATAACATTGGTGGTCAGTATGTCCCTTTATGTCCATATGCTTCCA
Source organism: Aquarana catesbeiana (assembly GCF_042186555.1). Taxonomy (NCBI): domain Eukaryota; kingdom Metazoa; phylum Chordata; class Amphibia; order Anura; family Ranidae; genus Aquarana; species Aquarana catesbeiana. Next base: position 469,408,260 of record NC_133324.1, on the reverse strand, counting down.
GTGTAACCCCTTGGTGCTTAGTGGTGGTTGGTGTGCCCTCTTCCTCGCTCATCGGTGTACCTCCATTTTGTTGGTGGTCAGTGGAAGCTGATTTACCCGTTTAGGCAGGCAAACCACTGAAAAAGGAGGAAGGAAGATAATATGGTACTGTAGGCAGCCTCTCAGATGTAAACACAAGATGTGATCAATGTGGTTGGCTATCCATGCCTTATATCTGCACTGCAGTTTATAAATGGCACTCCAGTAATATACTTCTACCTCCCCACTATTATTTTTTACAATATTGTGGTAGGGAAGTTGTTAAAGTATATGTAGATTTAATCACTAAAATCTTATATACATTTTAACATGTTAATTTAAAAAACGATTTTATATTTTCATATTGTTAAATCGGGAGCTTTCATAAAAATACAATACCTGGTGATCCTGCTATAAAGGTATTTGTACAGGTATTTCCTGTTATGAGGTAACAAAGCTCTGCAAAGTTCTGCTTTGATCTCAAGGCATCTGGACCCAGCTGCCTTGAGATCATTGACAAGATTTTCCAATGTAGTTCTGGGCTGATTCCTCACCGTCCCCATAATCATTGAAATGTCACGAGGTGAGATCTTGCATGGAGCCCCAGACCAAGGAAGACAGTTATTTTGTGTTTCTTGCATTTGCGAATAATCACACCAACTGTTGTCACCCTCTCAACAAGCTGCTTGGGGATTGTCTTGTAGCCCATTCCAGCCTTGTGTAAGTCTACAATCTTGTCCCTGACATCCTTGGACAGCTCTTTGGTCTTGGCCATGGTGGAGAGGTTGGAATCTGATTGCGTCTGTGGACAGGTGTCTTTTAAGAGAGTGCTTCAGATCTCAGCTCGTTACCTGTATAGAAGACACCTGGGAGCCAGAAATCTTGCTGATTGGTAGAGGGATCAAATACTTATTTCATCAAAATGCAAATCAATTTATAACTTTTTTTTAAATGGGTTTCTCTGGATATTTTTGTTGTCATTCTGTCCCTCACTGTTAAAATAACCCTACCAATAAAATTATAGACTGATTGTTTCTTTGTCAGTGGGCAAACGTAAAAAATCAGCAGGGGAGCAAATACTTTTTTCACTCACTGTAACTTTCAGACATAAATTTCCAAAAGTCTCCCTATCTCTTCAGTTTTGATCTGTGCAAATAACATATCTGTAAACCCTGTACACACGATAGGATTTTCCGATGGAAAATGTGTGATAGGACCTTGTTGTCGGAAATTCCGACTGTGTGTAGGCTCCATCACACATTTTCCATAGGAATTGCCGACACACAAAATTTGAGAGCTTGCTATAAAATTTTCCAACAACAAAATCCGTTGTCGGAAATTCTGATCGTGTGTACACAAATCCGACGCACAAAGTGCCACGCATGCTCAGATTAAATTAAGAAACGAAAGCTATTGGCTACTGCCCCGTTTATAATCCCGATGTACGTGTTTTACATCACCACGTTCAGAACAATCGGATTTTCCGACAACTTTGTGTGACCGTGTGTATGCAAGACAAGTTTGAGCCAAATCCATGGATTTTGTTGTGAGAATGTCCAATCAATGTCTGACCGTGTGTACAGGGCATTAGCCTGCATGTGAACTGCAGCAGTGGATTTACATTTGTATATGGTTATTATGAAGCAGTTATCTGCTGAATGACTTTTCCGCAACACTTTTCCTGAGTATTCAAATGTTAGCTGTTGCTATAGAAACAAGTGCAATAGGATGGATGGGTTCTGCGGCTGTAAAATGAAATGTCAGCAGAAAAGACTCTGTACTACCTTTGTATAGGAAACAAATATTATGCATGACAGTCTATTTCTTAACTATTTTTTAGTTATTATATTCCAAGTTTTAAAAATTTGACATTAATTAATGTTATTTCTGTTGGCCTTTAATGTACTGCAGTTAAACTCAATATTTCTTTTTCTTTTTTTTAAGAATTTTCACTGCAAAATAAAATGGACTATATTTAACAGTGACAAGTCGAACCATTGGTCTTAATGTAAAACTTCATCTTTGAAATAAAACTGAATTTTTATAGTTATCACAACTTTGGACTGGAAATAAACAAAACATGTTTTTTTTTTTTTTAATAGGACTATTAGAAACTGTTTGCTAAGGATAAAATTGTGAAAAAGTGCTCTGTATTAAAAATAAAAAAGGGCGGTTTGTTAGTATGCTTTTCATGCATAATGTAATATGTTATGTAATGTGTAATATATACAAGTATATATATAGTGTAGCGCTATGTGTATGAGTAGATAAGAATGAAATGTTAGAATCGAGCCATCTTGCAATGGCCAGAAAACAAACAAAAAATTATTTTGAAAAAGTGACTTAATGAAAAAAATTGGTTGCACTAATACAAAATCACATATAAAGCATAATAGAAATACACCAGTGAAAAAGTGAAAACAGGATCAAAATATAAATCAACCATAAATAAAGTCCATATAAATAAGATGTGTCCTTGATGGAAATCAAAAACCACCACCAACAGTCTCTTGAAGGCTGATCAGCCGAAACATGTTGGGTGGACCTCCTATGATCACCGCGTTTGATACCATTTAAGCTGTTTACGATCGTATACCATGTGAGTGTTTCTTTTTTACTGTTTTAATAAATGCATGCCTTTTAAAACGATATCACGCCATGTGAGTCTTCCTTCTCTCATGGTTCCAATCACACATCCGGTTGGTCTGCTGATACGTCTGGACGGTTGAAGCTGTCGACAGATCCTCCCTCCCCTCTAATTGAAGTTTTGGATACCCGATGTTTTCATCCTGCTAGCCTCGGTGGCTAAACAAGCTTTTTGTGACTTGTAAGACGTATGTCTTTTCAAGTCCTTTGCGTCTGGTAAGCCTCCTCAGATGTTATGGTGGTGGTTTTGACACACACATAGACGTCACATTGGATTTGGTGTTTCTCCGTCTCACCCACCAGTGACACCCTGTTGTTGTCCTCATCAGCTAATCCTCAGAGACTGTTGGTGGTGGTTTTTGATTTCCATCAAGGACACATCTTATTTATATGGACTTTATTTATGGTTGATTTATATTTTGATCCTGTTTTCACTTTTTCACTGGTGTATTTCTATTATGCTTTATATGTGATTTTGTATTAGTGCAACCAATTTTTTTCATTAAGTCACTTTTTCAAAATAATTTTTTGTTTGTTTTCTGGCCATTGCAAGATGGCTCGATTCTAACATTTCATTCTTATCTACTCATACACATAGCGCTACACTATATATATACTTGTTGATTTTTTACTTCTTTGTCTTAGAGGTGTGTTAGCCGCTTATTGTGTAAATATTATTTTTCAACATCTTTGTAGCAGCGCTGTACTCATCCCCAATGTGTAATATATAGAATATGTTATGTAATCAGCGATCATTTAATTACTCAGTTCTCGGGCTTAGAGATGGCGAGGAGGTGTGTATGTATTTGGATTTTTTTACATACTCCAAACATCTCCTTTAAAACTAAACTTTAGACAGATATATAAAAAACAAACTAATGCAGTTCTATAATCATTAATACATCATTAAATGTGCTTTTTTAAATACAAGCAGTGTACCAGAATTTGACTATTCGATTTAGATTTGAAAAGAACCTAGAAGCTGACTGTGCACAACTGCACCAGATTCCGTATGCTCCAGTTTTAGTAAATCCCTCCCATAGTCTCAGATGGGTGTAGCGCAGTAATTCTTGTACTCATAGTTGCCAACAGCACAGGTCTCTGGAACAACAGTATAGTTCTTGCAGCCAGCACTGTACAGTAACACCTATCACAGTCTGAGGCAACTTTGCTCAAACTGTCCCTCTGCACAACTCAGGCAACTACAGTTGTCCACAAACTCTCTCCTCAGTGTGAGTTCTCTTTCTTCTCCCCCTCAATTTGGTCAGCTTTCAGCCAATATGAGTGCTCTTCAGCACTTGATCTCCTCCAAAATGGTAACTCTCCTTGTACTGGGGACACTTCCAGTTCATCACTATCCACACTTCAGAAATAAACTGCAACAGGGGAAAAATGCTCTTCAGGTAAGTTAGAAGAGTCACAGACTAGGCTACATATGCATTTTATTATAACTTTTTTTTTAAACCCTGCAATACAATGGCATAATGTGCTAGTATGACAGGTCTTTCATCTTCACCTGGTCTTCCTTACAGGTTCGTGTCCTCTGGCCATCTGATTTCTCACGCCATCTAATATATATAGGCTTACCTATAGGTACAAGAAAAAAAAAGGGCCTATTTCCCATCTAAGAAACCCAGTAATGACTGTTTAATTAAGATCATTGTTAGCTGTTAATTGAATTGGTGTTTGAATATTGCATTGTCATGCTAATATCCTCAGGAGGAGAATGTTTTCCTGTGGGGTATAAAGTATTTGCATGAATTTCAATAAACAATCACTCCTTTGGACTTTACCTCACATCTTGTCTGTGTACGATGATTGGAGTAAACAGGGCTCACCTTGACAAACCTGTTTCTGCACAGGACGAGCTTGGATGGAGGAATGCATCTGTCCAACAGCCGGGTGAGGACACAGGAGATGAGTAATCGGCTCATCTTCTCAGCTGCATTTCAAGGGCTCAAGAGAAGAGGAATCCATCCTCATTTCCCAGCCACAGATCACAGAAAACATGGATTTATTTGTCTTTTTATTGAAGGATGTAACATTTACTGAAATTACAACTGAAGTGCTGACAATAGGGCAGAGTTCTGCTAGCCTCTGCCCAGCACCGGTATCATCTTCTGGGTTCCACGGACAGGAGATGGTGAACCTCTATCCCAGACACCAATTCCAGAGACTGGGGATTTATTAGACTTTTCTGCTGAGGAGGAACAACCCGGGGAGCCTTTAGTAGGAGAGCGGGCATCAAGGCATAGTGCTGCTGACCTCTGACTGCAACAGTCAGTTGGAGGATTTGTGCAAGGCCACCGACTTTTCAGTTTACTTTGCAGGGGAACAGCTGGCCTTAGGGCAGAACATCACTGAGCTCTGCCCAGCACCAACAGCAGCTTCAGCCTCTCTGAAAGAAGAGTCAGCCGGCCTTTCTCCAACACCACTGACAGGGACATGGGATTTCCCACCAGCTACATCTGTGGAGTTACAACAAACTTGTCCAACTGAAGCGCTGGCAACCAGACAGAGGGTCCAAGATCTCTGCTCCACACCTGCGGCAGTTCTGGAGGCCCAGGATGAGAAGATGGCGGTCACTCCCCAGCAGTAGACTGAGCCCCGGAATAGTAAAGATCATCCAGCTAAAGCACTGGCAGCCAGACAGAGGGTTCATGACCTCTGTCCCACTCCTACTGATGGCAACCCTTCTCTGCGGCCAAAAATGGAAATCAGGTTGACCACCTATGTGGGTTCACTCTGCCCGACTAACACAGGTCCAGACCAAGTGGAGGTCTGGGACCTTGTTAGTTCACTTTTGATGGGGGAGAAATGTGACAGACCAAACTGGGACAGAGGCTTTTGGAGAGGACGGAAGGCTAGCCTCTTGCCTACTGACTATGGGCCCTGGCTTTTAAGGGAACATTACTCTTTGGGAGTATGCCTTGAGTCCCCTCCAAAAGCCTCTGTCACAGTGCAGTTTTTTAACACTGAAAGACAATGGCATCATGTGCTAGTACGCATCACATATTAGCACATTATAAAATACATTATAAAAAAAATGTTTAGTTCCACTTTAAGAAACTCAGTTTTACTAAAAACCTACAGTGCAAACATTTTATTTTCCGATATGGTTCCTTTAGTGTCCATTAAAAAGTGGCCGGGTTTATGTTGTTAGATTGTCTTGTTCTACTGCAGGCAGATGACAGACATAGCTAGGGCTGTCTTTTGATTTGATGTTACAAGCCAGTAAATCTTACTTAGGTGTGGTATTAGTGAGATCTATAAAATCAAAATTTCTGTTCACGTTTTATATTTATATATGTATTTTGTATTTATTAATTAAACAGATGCCTATTACAATATTACAGAGACAGGATTTCAAAGTATACTATACTTGAGTTTTGCAGAACTGATGAACAGAACTCTAAACCCATTGATATATTTATACAGGCATACCCCACTTTTAAGTACACAATGGGGTTTATTTACTAAGGCTGGAAAGTGCAAAATTAGGCTCACTTATGCATAGAAACCAATAAGCTTCTAACCCCAGCTTGTTCAATTAAGCTTTGGTAATAAAACCTGGAAGCTCATTGGTTTCTATGCAGAAGGGAGCCTGATTTTGCACTTTCCAGCTTTAGTAAATAAACCCCACTATGTACTTAAAAGTGGGGTATGCCTGTAAATGTTATATTAAATCATGCACTCATCTTCAAAGAGATCTGTATACCTTGGAAGATTATATCTCACAAATGAGACTGGCCTATTTGTAGTGTCTGCGACTCTTTATATTATGGCAGTCTCTTTTATATGTTTAGCATAAAAGTACTAAAGTGGTTGTACACCTGGAAAACATAAAACAATCAGATCATACAACTGAATAAAGTTTACCTACACTAAGCATTTGAGCCTAGTTTTACATCCAAATGCACTTCTGCTCTCAAACAATCCTCCCTGCTCTGCTGAACTGACTTAACACGACACCAGGAAATCTGTGGGGATGGCCCTGCCCTTTTCTTGTAGTTGACACATGCATGAGCCTCCCAGGAATGCTTTTGAAAAGGGGGTCTGTCCAATACCTACTCTCTGTCCTCTAGCTAATGTCTCTTTTGAGGAGGGTGGGTATAGCTGAGGGGATCACGTGATGCCATGTCTACGCCTCCCATTCTCCGTTTCTAAGCTATGAACTGGACATTTTGAGGGGACTAAAACAAGCCGAGGATGCATTTTTAAGAGTCAAAAACAATATGACTTGTGTTATTACAGTGATACCTATTTTTCTGATTTAGGTTTATTACGACTTTAAAAGACTTTAACACTGACTTGTTTTATTATGTTATATTATTACATCATTATTGTGTGGTAGAAATATAAGGTCTTCAGCTTAACTGTGCAGTCAGACAGCAGTGCCTTGACCACAAAAGTGACTGAACAGCATTACAAATATTTTAGTAGATAAGAAAGTTCAGATATACTGTATGTATTAGTGCACTTAGTTGTTTGTCTGGAATTCTTCTTCCTTATAGTATTTTTTTTTTTTTTTTTTACAAAATTGACTTTATGCTGTGACCTCAGCTCAGACTTTTGGTTAATAGTAAACAAGATAACCACTATCAAAACACATTTCTGAACTGACTCTTGAACTATAGTTAAATGGGCTTTTGGGATATATATATATATATATATATATATATATATATATATATATATATATATATATATATATATATATATATACCGCACTTTTGATCAAAGAGAACATACAGTTGGTGGAGATCTTTTTTGGCTCAGCTCTCAGTGTGGCATCTTCAAATTACAGAGAAAGTAATATAGGCCAATAAATCAGAGACTAAACCATCTGCTCAAAGATAATGTAGCATTACCCTTATTAAATTGGCACTGAGTTTCTCCACGTGTTCACTTTACGGGAAGACACCAATAATATTTATGGCTTTAATCTTTAAGAAATTTATAAGGTTCTCTTTGCACAAGCTGTTAAAATTCTAAAACCTTAAGATTATACATTATACATTTCTTAATGTAGCAGGAAGAAAGTGCAAAATGTGACAAAAACACTTTTAATATTCACTTCCCAGTGAGTGCAAAATTCATTTTATTTCAAAGGAGATTTATTGTTGTTTCCTTTTTTTTTTTTTCACTTCAAATTTTTATTCAGAGGATTTCAGATTACAAAGATAATATCGCATTGTGAATGACAGTAAAGGGTCTTAAGAACATGTGACCCTATCTCATAGATAACAATTATGAATGTATAACAGCTGTGTAATGATGCATCAAGTACTAGGTAAAATTAGAACAAGGGTGGGGGAAAGGGAGGGTAAAGGGAAACACCCAGGGTATTAGCAGAATAGCAAGGCAGTTGCAGGCAGTAGTAGAAAAGAAATAAATGCAGTAAATATACTTTCATAGTGTAACAGTTTTACATCAGGTAGTCTGAGTTAATACTCTTAGGGGATGGTAGTACTTGTGAGGTCATTGGTCCAGGGTCCCAGAGTTCCTGTAGTTTAAGTATTGTTATGCCCCGTACACACGGTCAGACTTTGTTCGGACATTCCGACAACAAAATCCTAGGATTTTTTCCGACGGATGTTGGCTCAAACTTGTCTTGCATACACACGGTCACACAAAGTTGTCGGAAAATCTGATCGTTCTGAACGTGGTGGCGTAAAACACGTACGTCGGGACTATAAACGGGGCAGTGGCCAATAGCTTTCGTCTCTTTATTTATTCTGCGCATGCGTGGCACTTTGTGCGTCAGATTTGTGTACACATGATCGGAATTTCCGACAACGGATTTTGTTGTCGGAAAATTTTATATCCTGCTCTCAAACTTTGTGTGTCGGAAAATCCGATGTAAAATGTGTGATGGAGCATACACACAGTCGGAAATTCTGACAACAAGGTCCTATCACACATTTTCCGTCAGAAAATCCGACCGTGTGTACGGGGCATAAGATGTGCTTTTGCATACATAATTTCCATCTGGAAGTGTTGATTTAGTGTGGCATGTAGTTGTTGGCTTGAGGGAAGGTTGCTTTTCCAGTTGCATGCAATCAAAACTTGCGCTGCAATGAAGATGTGTGTAAGATTAGATCGGTATGGAGGCGGCCACAACTCGAGGTCTAGTCCTAACAAAGCTTGTTGGGGGTAAGCGTTGTATGGATTCCTGTGATGTTGCCAATAAGGGATTGCACTTTGTTCCAGAAAGGGGCCAAGTCCACCAGATGTGTATGGTTGATCCTAGTTGATATGGTTGATCCGCATCCTCTCCAGCAAGCGGCTGAGTTTGAGGGAGAGATCCGTCCATTCTCTGGGATAAGGCTTCTTGCCACAGCCTGGATCTTTTAAACGGGGAATTAAGACTTTTTGCATTTATGGTATTGATACATAATGACATGTTTGTGTGAGGTTAGCAATGAGGCGCAGGTGCAGAGAAGGATCACTAACAGTTTTAAGGCACTTCTGGGTATGGGTAGGTGGGGGGGATGATACTTGTACTTGTGTTAGGTACAACAGTAAAAACAGAGCAATAGTATCTGTTAAAAGTAGCAGTAACAGATAAAATTAATCAGAGCCGTGTGCGTAGCACACTTTGTGCTGGGGGTGCGTGAGTTAATCACGTCTGAAAGTCCTGTGAGAACTTCTAAAAAAAATAGAGATAGAATACTCACAAAGTTCCCAATACTTGGGGCTCTCATATAACAGCATTAATATGAGTCAGCCTATTTAGTGGACAAGGGGACAAACAGAACTTAACCGGGATTCTTTCATTAGAGATTCAGTAGAGTTGTCTGTATATTCAGGTCTTCTGACTTGCATTGTTCTGCGGTGGGTTGGGCTGAAGGGATGGGGAGAGGCCCCAATTTTGCAGCTGCTTGTATCCATCTATTGGGCTGTTTATGATGAATAGTTGACCTTGGTAGGTGACTAGGAGCATCGTGGGGAAACCCCAGCGGTATATGATATTGCGATCTCTCAGAGTTACTGTGATGGTTGCAAATTCCTTTCTGTGCTGGGAGGTTGCAGACGATAGGTCTTGGTAGAGAAGTGCTCCAGCATATGGATGAGGTAGATTGCGAGCTGTTCTAGCCGCATGAAGTAACCGCTTTTTAATGTGGTAGAAATGAATCCTTGTCAGGACATCTCTAGAGACTGTGTCTGGGAGATGGGCAGGTTTTGGGATCCTGAGTGCTCTATGCATGAGTAGATCTCTGGGGGTCAGGTCCAGTATTAACATCAAAAAAAGTTGTTGCAGATAGGGAATCAGGTCTTTTGGCTTAACTGCTTCAGGGACCCCCCTGATTTTAAGATTATTTTGTCTCGAGAGATCTTCGAGGTCCGCTATTTTTACGGATTTACGGTTTACGGATTTGTTCAGCATGTTCCTCGTGCGCATTGACCATCTCGTCATGGGCTTTGACCACTTCAGTTATCTGAATTTCTAGATGTTCAGTACGATCATCAATGTTATCAATTTTTTTAGTGAGGTGGGATATGGAGGAGGCAGCTCATTTTGAAATCCTATTTGAAGGGAGAGAAGCATAGCTTTCAGAGTGTTTTCAGAGGCAGGGACATCAGAGGCAGGGAAGGCTGCTAGGGAAGGTGTGTGATCTGCCTGCAGCTCTGCATGTGTGCCTGAGGTGTCAGCCCAGTGGAGCTTTTTGGCAGAGGGGAACTTGTGAGGGGAATGTGCAGGGGAATCTGCAGCTCTCTTACACCCGATCTGCTGGTGAGGGCTGGTGAGGGGATTCCTCCATGTCAGAGAGGTTTTCCAGAGCCTCTTCTGTCTATGAGGGATGCAGGGGAGAAGAACAGCCACTCGCCTCAGTGCTATCTTGTGTGTGTCTGCCTGCTGACATGAGGTAAAAGTCCATGAGTCAGCACGGTCCCAGGATTTGGTTTTTCTTACAGGACATAGCCAGTTCGTGTCCCCATACTGTGAGCTGCCTTGTGGGGCAGTTGCGAATGGCTGTAGTGCTGTGAGCCTTCGTGGAGAGCCAAATGTCGGTGGAGCTTCACAGCAGAGCGGCCATCTTTGGTAGCGGCCAGGACACGCCCCACTGTTTCATTTTTTATGTGTTTTAATTATGTGCATGTTAACCCTCCACTAAGAAAGAGGACCATTGTATCAATGTAATATAAAATGCCATATTTAAAAAAAAAAAGACTTATGCCGCATACACACGATCGAATTTCTTGACGGGAAATGTTGGATGTCAGGCTGTTGGCAGAAAATCCGATCGTTTGTGTTCCATTGGACATTTGTTGGCGGACTTTCCGCCAACAATTGTTGGCTAGCATGTTCTCAAATTTTCCGCCAACAAATGTGTGTTGTTGGACTTTCAAATTGTGTGTACACAAGTCCGTTGGACAAAAGTTTAAAGACCAAACAGGCATGCTCGGACTCAAGGACGAGCCGGAAGCGCGCAGTCTTGTAAAACTAGCGGTCGTAATGGAGATATCACAGTAGTGATGCGGCAAATTATGAAATATTTCAATGCAGCAGATTCTCTTCTTCTTTATAATGGTATAATAATGAAGCTACTTTGCTGCTGTTATTCACAGAATTCTGACAAACGTATTTTTTCTTTTTTTTTCTAGTGATCTCCAGAATAATATTTTCTAGTGATATCCAGAATAATATTTTTTTTTCTAGTGATCTCCAGAATAATATTTTTTTTTCTAGTGATCTCCAGAATAATTTTTTTTTTAGTTTTGTGTGTCAAGTTACCACAACACCATTATTATCTTGTATTTTTTAACCTCAAAGATACAAATATGTTGGTGTCCCTTGTTAATTTGACATTGTATTTTTGAAATGTACCTGCCTACTCACAAACAAACTATCCCTTTTGAAGTAAAACACCTAGCCAAGTATTTGTCCAAACAAAAATTGTTAATTTAATAGGGAGCACAAAGTCATATCAAAATAAAGAGGAAGGCAACGATGGAGAAACAGTTGGAATTGGTGAAGCCTTTGAATCCCAGGGCAGGCATCAAATATTTGACTGTCCAAATTGGTAACCTAAGGAGTCCATTTAATAGGGAGCACAATACGGTCCAGGACTCCGAGAGATCTAGAGCAGCAGCAGATGACATATATGTCTCGAGGCTGTGGTCTTCCAACAGCCTGCGTTTTTTTGCCAGACCACACCGGACCTAGCCATAACTCTCAACACTTCCTTCCAGACTTCCTTCCATGCTGCTGTGGTGGGTGGGGTGGTGGGTGGTGAGTTCACCCCTCATCCCCTTGTTTAGGGCCTGAAGTATTATTCCCTTGCATATAGAGCACTGGGCCTCCTCCATCTGTTTTAATTATTTGGCTGTGACGCATCCCATCAGGGGACGTGCTAATTACCGCAGTAGCATGTCGAAGAAAAGCAGCCGTGGCCTCCTCCAGGTTCCTTGACTTCCTGGTCCTTTTGGTTGGAGGGCGGAGGGGAGGAACCTGTGATTCTGTCAGGCTGCTTGCCACGGCCTCCTCTTGGCTGAGGCTGAGACTTTCCTGTGTATGAAAATGGTACATAATTTTAGGTTTTTGGTCATCAATCACACACAATTTTGAGCTCATGACTGTTGCAAATTGAATGTTAACAAATAGAAAAAGGAACTTACTAATGTTCCGAAACCCGTCCCTTACTGATGACTACATCCTGTTTATGCTGGCTCCTGTCTCTCACTGCTGACATCACTTCTGGGATTTCCGTCCATCATGAACTCGGTGTGTGTACCCATTAAACAGCTTATCGGTAGCTCTATGTTTTTGGTACAGCACAGGACACAATTGTGAGAGTCTTTACATGCCGGGGACCCATCTGCCTGCAGGACCATTTGCATTATCAATGACTACATGCTTTTTAATTCGCCAGATTTTGTAAGTGTTTTTAATCTTGTTTGGGGAAAAAAACAGCTACTAATTCTGCACTTAGAGGCTCCTCTCTCTTCTGTCTTATTTTGTTTCAGAGTTTGCTCCTCTTTTCTGAGTGCAGCCCTCAGTGTTGGATATATATCATTGGATCCTTGCCTCTCTAGAGATACTGTCTGCTTGGTCCTCATGCTCAGAGCGCCCTTATACACTGTACCTGGATTTTAACTAATAGAAAATACTATCATTCTGACCCCAGCATTTTTCATTCTTGTCCCAATCATTTTTGGCTACTAATGTCTCTTTATATGTAAACCACTTTGTTAAATCATAAATTTGTGATCAATAACATCTAGTTAACATCATTCCATTTTTGACAAGAAGGATATTCAACAAAGCTATACCTGGGTCAAGCTGGGCTCCTCCACATCTTCTTCCTGTGTGGAAGGCCCAGGTTGGACCTCAGGAGCCTCAGCTGATGTTGAAGGAAGCGTTGAGAGTGATGGCCTGGGTTCCGTCTGGTTGGACAAAAAAATGCAGGCTGTGGTAGTACCACAGCCTGGGGACACATAAGTCATCTGCTGCTGCTCCGGATCTCTGGGAATCCTGGACTTTCTTGCGCTCCCTATTATATGTGCTCCTCAGGCTACCAATTTTGAGCTTCAAATAGTTGATGTCTGTCGCGGGATACATAGGCTTCACTAAATCCAACAGTTTCTCCATCGCTGCCTTCCTCTTTATCTTGTTTGAATAGTCCTTGCATTTCACTTGCCAGAGACAAGCTCCCGGTATTTTTCAATAAAGTCAGGCAGGAAATCTGGGTCCGTAAATTTATCAAACATTTTATCTGCAAGACACAACACAGGAAACCCTAATGTCAGGCTAAACTCACATAATCTTGTCCCAATATAGGCCTCAATCTATAACCAGTATAGGCCACTAACCACTGATGCCCCAGTTTACAATTGTACCTTTGTTTGAACGATCAGCGATAACAATCCTCTGTCCTCCACTCACAGATCGTACTGTGCATGCGTGAAACTCCGCCCCTGTCCTTCTTTCTAGTGTATTCCCCGCCTCTCCCCTTTCCGGGCAGTGGGAGAGCACATGGCGGAGATACAGCAGGTGTGTGCTGTTATCAGCAACGACGAAAGCCTGGAGCAAGGCAGTTCTATATCCAGGAGGAGATATAAGGCCTCAAATATGTTCTTTGAAGAGATGGTGGAGATGGTGGACATCTTAAAGAGGACAGACTATGATGGGAATCATGGGCCGTACAGAAACCCTAATGTGAGAAAGGCCAAGATCATGGCTAAAGTTGTCAGAAGTCTACACAGAAATTTTGGGGTACGGCGATCCAAGGATCAATTGAGGAAACGCTGGTCAGACCGACCTGAAATTGAGGGAGCAAGATCAGTATAGAAAGATCAGGAAAGTCCTGCAAAAAAGTAAGTATTTGTCATGTGTTCCTATTATTATTAGTATTTTTGTGCTGGTCCATGTGCTTTTCTTTACTGTTGTACAGTTTAAAATGCTAAGTTTGAGGTTCATGGACACAGGAATCATTCGTATTAAACATTGTTTGTTTGACCACTAATATGTTGTTTTTGGCAGATGCAGGTTAACTACATTTGTTCATGCCTATTTTGATTAAAATAAGTTATTACATTGTTGTCTAGATGTGTTTGAAACTATAATGAAATGACACCTTTATTCAGTGTCAGGAGAGGACACTGAGTAGCTGTTTACATATCTGGACGCAGGAGCACTCTTATGGAGTGATTCTAACTGTGGGGGGGTGGGCTCACTACAACATGACAGAGATCACTGCTCCCGATGACAGGGAGCAGTAGATCCCTGTCATGTTGCTAGGCAGAACAGGGAAATGCCTTGTTTACGTATCTCCCGTATCTTACGTTCTGCTGCTCCGTGTCACAATCGAGGGCCACCGGTGGACATAGAGTCCGCGGGACCCACGGGCATGCTCACGGAGTACGCAGAGGGTGCGCGTGCGCCCACTAAGCCGCGTCCTAAAGGGGATGAACAGGTACGCCCATTTGCCCAGCCGTGCCATTGGCGCTGGTCGGCAAGGGGTTAATAGGGTTCGCATGTTCACACAAATTTTTTGCCTGTTCAAATGTTCTGGTGCGAACTGAACCGGGGAGTGTTCAGCCCATCCCTACACAAGAATGCAGAACAAACTGCACTCCTGTGATCCATAGGAGAAGTACAGCCAAACGAGCTTTGGCTATACTTCTCCTTCAATTGTTTATTTTTATCAATTCACAAAATGCAAAGTGAGTGAACAGAAGCAAAACCTAAATCAAATCAATATTTGGCGTGACTACCCTTTGGCTTTGTACACATTTTGTACACCTGCACAAAGTCAGGGATTGTGTACGATTAGAGTCAGGTGGATGATTAACCAATTATACCATGCAGGTGCTAATGATCATCAATTTCATATGTAAATTGAAACACAGTCATTAACTGAAACAGAAATAGCTGTGTAGGAGGCTTAAAACTTGGTAAGGAACAGTTAAACTCTGCTACTATGGAGAGGTTGTGGACTAGTTTCATGTCACTAGTCATTCACCATGGCAGGATCCACAGCAACAACACATTAGGCAGTTATACTGCATCGGCAAGGTCTCTCCCAGGCAAATATTTCAAAGCAGAAGAAGATGTGAAGATGTGAAGATCTTTTGAAGAAGCCTAAATAAATGGGCAAAGTTGAGGACTGTAGAAGCAGTGGTCGGCCAAGGAAACATAATGCAGCAGATGAAAGCAGATCATGCTTACTTCCCTTTAACACTGGAAGATATCCAGCAGTGCCATTAGCATAGAACTGGCAGAAACCAATGAGACCCAGGTACGTCCATCTAGTGTCCAGAGAAGTCTGGCCAAATGTGGTTTTCATGGAAGAAATGTGGCCAAAAAGCCACACCTCCGGCGTGAAAACAAGGCTAAGCAACTCAACTATGCACAAAAACATATATTGATGGATTTCTCTTCTGTCCATTTACTTACTATTTTGTTAATTGATAAAAATAAACTACTAACATTTCTATTTGTGAAAATCTTATTAATTTACAGCATTTTTCACACCTGCCTAAAACTAGTCACTAATTTCCTACCGTCCATGACTTCCCTAATATACCTAAACTTTTGTCTGCACAATCCACATGAGCTAGGCTCCATCTCTGTATGGGTTTTTTTCAGAAATCTTAATAACCCTGTCTCTGCCTATTTACACACATGTTAAATGGACATTTTAGGGCAGGAAGATTACCCCCCCCCCCCAAAAAAAAAAAATTGATTATTTCTGAAAGTGGAGACCCTGTAGAACAAAAAAGTAGCAATTGTTACGACACAGGATATTAACACAACTGTCAAACCCACATTTTCAGTAACACAGGATTGTATTTGTCACTTACTGTATATATTATTGAGTATTTGCCCTTTAATCACTTATGGACCACCCGCCGCAGTTTTACGTCAGCTGTTTGAAGGAGGATATCGTTGTTATGGCAGCAGCTAGCTGCCATAACCCCGGTATCCTCTTCTTCAGCGGACGGTCCACTACAAGATAAAGGTGGTCTCTGTGGTGGATTCACCGCAAGATCACTTTTATTGGTGGCAGGAGAGGCCCCCCGCTCTCCGCCGCTTACCAGAGCCATCGGCAGCAGCGGAGGTGATCGTGTCCTGTCTCCTGTTAGGTATGGAGACAGGTCACGGGAATATGGCCCCCACCCGTCTCCAAAACAATGCAGTGCGGAAGCGACGTCAAAACACGGTTTGGCTTCAGACAGAAAAAGAGGAAGTAGCAAAATATCTGGAAAGTCTTAAGGCTCTTAACATGCAATATTGAATTGATATAAACATTTTAATATACCTCACCTGGTAACACCTTATTCACATTATTCACATCCATTACAGTTCCCCCCTTGAAAATGTCTATTTAAAAATCTGTCCCTCACACTGGAAAAACCTACCCCCTGGCCCGTTCCCCTTGCAAATTTTTTTAACTGTATATAGAGGAAAGCAATGACTAATTCATTACCCTACTCGATACAGCTGGGAGGGGCAATCAGGTGCTGTCTGTCCCTGCAACCTTATGGTGTTGCATGTCAAGGGGAAATGATTGTAATGGATTGCATTTCATAATTTTCATCTGGTATTTCCTAATTCATAAAAGCAAAGCAAAAGAACATTGGTTAATAGCTTTCCCTACACATTCTTTAAGACAGGGGAGAATACAGCAAACTATGACAGCCAAGGTCACCAAAATTATCAGGATGGTTATTCCTATCTGTGTTAGTAATCCCTGCCACCCTCCCTTAACCCAGGTGAAGTATTGATCCCAAGGGTTGGTGAGCCCTGAATTATTTTTTAATTCTTCGGACAAATCCTCAAGTTTCCTGATGGCCCAAGTCACCTTACCGTTTGGGCCAGTATTGTCTGGGATGTAGGTACAACATGTACCTGTTTTAGGCACCATTTTACACACCCCCCCCCCCTTTTGAGCTAGGACCATATCTAAGGCAATGCGGTTTTTGTAAATTCATGTATGACTAGGCTTCTAGTTGTTCGGCTAAACCTTGGAGTGCATCTCTGGTGTAATTGACAAACCTTTGTTGGTTATAGTAGATGTAATTTATCCAGTCTACATTTTTATTTACAGTGATGATGGGGATCAAAGATTCAAATCCTGCTGCTACTTGTTCTCTTGCTTTGAACTCATCTGGGACCCCTCTAGGGACCCCTATGTTGTCTATGTATACATGAGGGTCAAAACTTCCTGCTGGAGCACTCCTACACCTCCTGTTAAGCCTGGGTATGTCGTTTAAGTCTGGTTCTATTTTTGGAGTGGCTTCCGGAAAAATGTGTAGAGGCATTATGGCCTTGGCCAATGCGCATTCTCCTGTCCACTACTCTGTCAATCTGCTTCTAATTTTCATGTCTCCGCAAATTCAATGTTCACACAGGGAGTGGTGTGGTTCATGGTTGTGTTGGTAAACAGGCTAAGGAAACATGTCTCATGTTCGGGGGGTATGTTTAAGGGTACTGTTCCCAGGTGAGGCCTAGCCCCTCCACATACATAACAGTTGGTCTTGTTATGTTTCTCTGCATTGTACCTCATACATTATAGCCACAAGTTGAAGTCTGAGAACCCAGTTCCTGCAGCCATCGTGTCCTTAAAGGTAGGGTCTGCTATGACCACTATGTCCCCTAACTTCTGTATACGGGGCCTCAGGGGGTTTGAGCTAGATGTGGATTGGGGAACTCCCCACTAAGGGGTTATTGAACATATCTTTTGTTTGGAAAGGCTTTCTAAAACCGGGATGCCCACCTCCCCACCATAGGCCCAGAACATAGGTCCCACTGTCTTCTGGGCTAGGATTCTCAATGGTCAGCCTGAACTCTTTGGTGTAAGGCTGATCTGTGTGCTTGTCGATCGTCATTCTATCTAAGAGTGACTTCCCATTTTTGTCTTTCCTATTTTGGGCGTTTTCAGGTTTGTACCCCCAGTCTGTACCCCCAGTGTTCCAACCCACTGCTCCCCAAGAATCACAGTTGTCGCCCCAATAGGTGTCAGTGACACATACATACTCAGTAATGGGTCTCACTGCTTCATCCCAGGGCTGGATTTTTGTACATAGCACCTGGAATTATTTGTTCCTAAGAGGATATAAAAGTAGCAACATGTGTATTGGATAAGTTTTACCAGAATTGTGTTACACCATCTTTTTTGTCTGATTGCTACCTCCTGTGCCTGAACAGTAGTCACAATTAAAAGGATATACAGAATAATTTGGTTCCCTCAGCCTCTTCCTCAGGTACAGGGACTTTCTTGCAGTGGAGGCATGTGTTCACGTGTTCTTCCTGGCCATCTTGACTGATGTGGCACTTGTTAGGAGAACCTGGAGAGGACCATCATATCTGGGTTCAAGGGTGTGTTTTCTCACAAACTTCTTTACCAGGACCCAGTCTTCGGGAACCAACTTGTGTGATCCTGTATCTCGCTCAGGATCTGGAATGGAGGAGAATACTTCCAAATGGATACAGATTAATTCTCGAGATAAAGCAGTCACATAATCAGTTAATACATCAAATTGGAGTTGCAACTATTGTAGGAAATAACAACCTAGTCTTGGGGCTGAACCAAATATTATCCCATAGGGTGACAGAGCATGGTTTCCCCTTGGAGTGTACCTAACACTGAATGAGGCTATGGGCAGGCTATCTGGCCATCTCATCCCTGTTTCCTGAGACATTTTAGCATCTTTAGCATTCTAAATTTTATTGTGTCGTTTAATCTTTCCACCTTCCCACTGCTTTAAGGGTGGTATGGGGTGTGGAAAGATAATGTGACTCCTAAAGCTGCCCATATTTCCTTGGTTACTGAGGCCGTGAAAGCCGGCCCCTGGTCACGCTCTATAACCTCTGGGACACCATACCTGCACACTATTTCCGTTAAAAGTCTTTTCACCATGTTTTATACTGTCAATCAATGCATACTCATATTGGCCACTCTTTGGCATCTGGATGTGGTCGATCTGTATCCTTTGAAAGGGGTCCTGGGCCTTTGCTAGATACTTCAAAGGTAACTTTTTCGTTCTTCCTGGGTTACATTTAGCACAGATAGCGCATCACTTGCAAAAGTTTTTGGTAAGTGGTGTAATCCCTGGGGCTAAGTAGTGTCAAAGTTTTTTCAGATGAGAGGCACCGTGGGCCCACTGTACCACTGCAGGAAACATTGATCGTAGCAGACACGGCCTCTTATTTAATTCCGTGATCCCTTCAGTTTCTGTGGCTCCTTTCTTGATCCACACTTCTTGTCACCTGCTTCTTGCTGCTCCTTGAGATGGGTCCTGCTCACAGGAAGGTTTTGTAGAATCATGGTGGTCTGTACCATTTCTTCAGGGGTACCCACTGTACCATCCAGGATGGGTGCATCCACTCCACTGACAACTTATTGTGTTCTGTTTGCAGCTTGTTCTACAGCAGTATCTGCCAGGTGATTGCCTTGTGCTTCTTGGGAATCCAGCCTGAAGGACTGTATCTTCGGTGGTGACTGCGTATCCTGTGTGGTACCGTCCAATGCTGTCAGCATACCCAGACCCATCCACAAAGATTGTCAAGTCAGGATTCTCAAGGGCTGTTTCACTGACTGTCGGTAAATGTGAAGTCTCCATTTTCATCACCTTGAAACAGTCATGAGCGGTGAGACGAGCATCCCCCTCCCAAAAGGATCCCCCCTCGAGAAGTGGAAGTAGAGTGTATGGGTTGGGAGTATCACATCGGAGGAGAGTGATGTTATCAGGGATGAGCAAGGCACACTGGAGTCTGAGGTGTCTTGCTGAAGACAGATGTTTGGGCTGTACTTGGTTTAGGATGGCAGCTACATCATGAGGGGCATTGGTCTTCAAAAGATGGCTCTGAAGTCACTGAGTCCAGTTGACAGGAGTAATACCCAATGGGTCTGAGTCTGTTGTCATGGGTCTGAACCAAAATTCCTGTGGCATGTTCTTGTCTCTCTGAGACAAACAGTTTGAAAGTCTTTTAGTCCCAAAGCGGGGGCTGTTGAAAGGATCTCCTTCCGAGTTTCAAAATAGTCCACAGCTTCTGGAGAAAGCGAGAAAGGGCATCATAGAGGGGTTGCATCAAGAAGGAGGCTTCTGGGATTCGAGAGCGGCCATAGGAGATTAACCCTAGGAAAGCATGTAAGGGTTTATGACCTTGAGACAAAGGGATGGCTTTGATTGCGGCAACTACTTCTTCAGTGAGACGTCGGGTACCTTGGGAGATGCAGAGGCCTAGGAAATTCACTTTCTCTCTGGACTTTTTGCTTTAAGGCCTTGCATCCTTGCTCGAGCAAGTGTTGGAGGACACTTTCAGAAAAGATTAAGGTGTCCTCAGGGGTATCTGCACAGAGCAGGAAGTCATCTACATACTGAAGGAGTATAACATCTGGGTGTAACTTCATCCAGTAGTCCAGAATGAGGGCCATTACCTTGGCGGATTGGGAAGGGGAGTTCTGGGCACCTTGTGGTACAACAGTCCAAGTATAACCCCGCCCCCCGTGGGTAAAAGCAAGCAGGAATTGACAACGGGGGTCAAGGGGCACACCGAAATAAGCATTTGCCAAGTCTACTACTGTAAAGTATCTTGCTGTGGGCGGTATTCCTGCCAGTAAGGTGTGTGGATAGGCCACAATAGGTGTCTTGAATACGGTAGCTTCATTCACCACCCTAAGGTCTTGTACCATTCTGTCTTTTTCTGGCTCTCTTTTTATCAGTTTGTTTCTTCACTGGGGACAGTGGTGTGTTGCACGGAGGTGTGCAGGGTATCAGAACTCCATCTGACAGAAGGGTTTTCGATTTGCTTTGAAATAGATGCAGCTTGAGCTGGCTTCAAGGGGTACTGTGGTCTTCTGGGCATGGGGGCCCCAGGCTTTAACTGCACCATGATTGGTGGCACTTTAAGACGTCCTACGTCTTCAGGTCCTGTGGACCACAGGCATGTAGGGACTTGATCTAAAACTTCTTTTGGATACCAACCTCACATTGTGCATCCAATGATAGCAAAAGGGGAACAGAGCATAGTGCTGAGGCATCATCGATGGTCAGCGGTGAGGAGACCAGAACACCACCATCGGATTGGAAGGCAATGGAAGCCTGGAGTCTGGATAAGACATCAGCTCCTAAAAGATTTAAGGGGCATGTGGAAGAGACCACAAATCTTGCTAGTAGATCAGGAAAGTTGCCCACTTGTAAAGGGCGTGTAAGGGGGTTTTTCCTGGGTGTTCCATCCACCCCTACGCATGTTATGTCAATGTCTGATAAGAACAAGGTAGTTATTTTTGCGAGAGGACCTCCTGAGTCTCCAGAGGATACCATAGTAGGGGTAAGTGACACAGTTTTGCCAAAATCCTAGCGGAGAAAGTCTACATGGTCTGGAGGGGGTGGGGAAGGAATGTCATTTCTCCTATTGGACATCTTCACGTGGGTCACAGTTGGGGCCTGTGGGCAAGCTCCTGCTGTCTTCGGTATTCTCTTCTGGAATGGCCAGGTCTTCTTCAGTTGTAGCAGACATGTGGAGTTGGTACTGATGGGCGCAGATAGGGTGTGTCAGAGGCCATCTTGAGAGGAGCTACTCTCTACTGCTCTGTGAGGACTCTAGACCTAACAACTACTAACTCCATTAGCTCCACTAGCTACTAGCGTCTCAAGCTCCATTAGCTCTATACTCTATACTTTATACTCTATACTCAGACCCTTTCGGATTAACTCTTTAAGATCTGAAATAAATTAAAATTAATATGTGTCTTTGTTCAGCACACTAAAACCCAAATCAGTAAACTTCTTGTGCTATTTCTCAACAGATTTGCCTTTCCTTGTGTGATCTCCTATACACGTATAGGCGTCAGGCATTTCAGAGTACATACTGAATAAATGTTTTCTTTTCTCTTTTTTTTTTTTTTTTTCAAAATACTCAGATGTGAATGAGCCTCAAATCTAGATACAGATTTGAGTGAGGAAAACACTTCCTCTTTCGCTCTTCTCTTGGCATAACGCCCAGAGCATAAACTTCCTCTTATAATCCTGTTAAATAAATTCTCAATTGAATTTGAACATTTTAAACTTCATATTAAAACCAGTTATTGCTAATACAATTACATAACTACAATTTGCATAAATATAGCACATTTGCTACATTCACTGTTTTTAGAGAAACCCCTTAAAGTCAGACTCCCAAACTCTCAGTGGTGAAGGGAAAGGACCGTATTGGGGTTGTTGTCTTTGGTGGTGTGAGGTTCCAGGAACCCATTCAAAAGGGGGGTTCAGGGAAAGCACTGGGTAATGGTTGCTGGATTGCAAGGGGCGTAAGAGGGACTGTAAACGTATGTCACCATATAGGTGGTCAAACGGAACGTTGGACAATGGCACAAAGGAACCCATTCCCCAGCTGATGAGTCATACATGGGGATGGATCCAATACAGGGTGTGCCTTACAATGTAACAGTCTGTCATTTTGGGGTTGTACCTGTTCCAGCATGCCTGTCAGCTTGGTGCATCCTGGCAGGGCCGGCGTGACCCTGGTCAGGACTTTAAGAGGAGGAGCCGGGTTGGGCCTAAAGTTGGGTCCCCTAGTCTATTAGCGTTAGGTCGGGCCGAGTCTGAGTCCCTAGTCCTAGGTCTGTTAGGGCAGGAAGGCCAAGGGGGGGACCTCCTGATGCTTGTGTGTCTGTGTTTCCCCCCCTTGGGAGCTGTCCGAGTCTTTCCCAGAATGTACACTTGTCACTACTAGGGTAGGTTGGGCTCTGTAATACGATACCAAGGACTGGTCTCTCACCGGATGTATGTGGGTAGGTTCCAGTGGGGGCAGTGGTACAGGTGGTACAGTTTGGGTCAGGCGTGTGTGACAACAACCACCCGAGCCGTATAAAGACAAGTGCACATTGTCTACTATTAAGCACGGTGGGGAAGGTGTCACAGGCTCCTCTTTCACTTGTAGCAGAGGGGCAGTAGCGTTTTGGGAGTGTGTACTTCCTGGGGTCCAGACACCATTATAGGGCGGTGACTGGCTGTCTGTCTTAGCTTTTGACCCCTTTTCTGGCTTCTTGTACACATACATAATACAACCATTCTGACATATTTCATGTTCTATCCATCCTTCTTCATGAATGGCTTTGGCAACTTTGAACCAAGCGTATGCTGTTTGCAGCAGCCCATGGCCCCACAACAAACCCCTTTCCCTTCTTAAAAGAGTACGCCATTCATTCAGCTCTAGACGACCACTCAAATGCCTAGTGACCCCACACACTTTTGCCAATCTCTTCCCTTCCTTGATAGCATCTTCTCCTTCTCGCTCTAATACCAAATCACAAGCCAAACTACCCTCTTTAGGTCTTTCTAACTTCTGCCCCATTGTTAGCTATTGGGAAGTTTATGTGTCCAGGCTCAGGATTTGTATGGCGGTTTTATGAAGCTGTCCTGGACTCGAGGGTCTTACAATCCTCTGACCACCACCTGTCCTCTTTCGGACCACCTTCCAATATATAACACTATCTTGCTACATTCTGTCTTGATGACTGTGATATTTATGTGTGTCTGCTCAGGATTTTTAATGGGTCATGAGGCTGTCCTGACTCAAGGGTCTGACAATCCTCTATCTGTCACCTGGTACTGGTTCAGACCATATCACAGTCTCAAATTAACAAGGACAAAAGACAAAATGGATAGAGAGAGAGAGAGAGGAAAGAATGTCTACAGTGTTCGACTGCCATGCAAGTCACCTTACATGCGTCTTCCCAAAACGTAGACCAGTCACAGCCCTGCCCATTCAAATGCCCACAGGTAAGGGAGCGAGCAGGTAATACGTGACTACTTATTACCCTCAACAAGACAAATAACAAACAGATAAGGAGTACAGTAATTAATAATCAATGCACCACTTTAAATCTCATTTACATGTCCCAACTCAATACCCAAACTTCTCACTCTGTCTCTTTCCCCTTCTTCTAACCCTTCCGGTTGTTCAGGTTGCAAGGGGCACCTTTCAGCTGCACGTCCTGTTATTCTAGTTTGAGCCTCTATTACTTCCAGTGACTTGCCAACAACAATTTTTACTGGATAATGCACATTCAATCTGAACACCAATAAATGCGGAGTATGTGGCAATAGGGGTTCGTAACCAAGAGACTCAGCCCTATATCCTGGCTCTATCACTTCAATCAACCCCCCAGCCCTCTTCATGTATCCCAAATAATAGACCACAAACACATTTAGGACATGACATAATCAACCAACAACAAAATGTGACCAACAACCAGATATGTGACGGCTGCAGCGAAGTACAGGATTTCTCAAACTGTCAGGGGATCCCCCACGCCACTGTACGTTCGTTTCCTGGTTGCCCGTACTTCCGTACTTATTGTACCGTGCTTTGCCTGCACAATTATTTATTTTTATCCCCCCAGGAGGAGTTTAACCACATCCTGATGCCTTCTCCTAGTCCCAGGAGAAGTTTAATCACGTCAACTAATGTCATCCGTCATCAATGACTATATAAGCAATCCCCAACTCCCAACAGCCATCACAAAACACAATGATCGATCAACAAAACAGTACAGAACAAAACAGGCGGTAGATATAATTTGCAGGTTCCTTAACTTATCAACAGACTCGAGGCAAGATTAATACCTGTCTTTGAGGGTCGCAGGAAGTGGATATGGGCACAAAGATTGACCAGCCACGGATACAGGATAAACAGTAGACTAGATATACAAGTTATCAAAAGGCTTCTCCTGTTGGCCCCTCCTCGAGATCGGCTACCTGGGATCCTAGCCTCGAGCCCCACTTTTGAGCGCCAAAATGTTTTGGATTCAGAATAAAAGTTCTGAAATTATTATATCTACCCCTTTATCAAATTAAAGCATGCATGCCATGATGAAGTGATCACGCTCTGACACTTAGTTCAGAATGAAAAACTTCTAGTTAATTTCCGCTTTTTTAGTTGGTTTATATACCCTTGCAAAATAATACAGTATATGCAAAACATGTTGTTATGACAATTTATAAGATTCTAACAGTGTCAGCAGTTTTTAGCAATCTCAGCAAATTTAGCAATAATTTCAACAAACGTAACAATTAATCAAAGCTATTATTATATGTTGACGTCATGTCTGGTCTTGGTACGACTTCTGGGAGATGGATGAGGAAGCAACAGAAAGTTACAGTCTATTGATAACTCAATGCGGTTTGGCTTCAGACAGAAAAAGAGGAAGTAGCAAAATATCTGGAAAGTCTTAAGGCTCTTAACATGCAATATTGAACTAATATAGACATTTTAATATACCTCACCTGGTAACACCTTATTCACATTATTCACATCCACTACACTATCGATGGGAAGCACGTAAGGATCATTCCACCACCCAACTCGGGGTCCTACTACTATAATTACAAGGGGTTTAGTAGTATAGTGATGTTGGCGGTGTTGACGCCCAATTAAGAATTCATCTACCTGGACGTTGGGAAGAACGGACGAAACTCTGACGAAGGAGTGATCGCCCAGACAAAGTTTTACCAGCTACTACAAAATGGCATCTTGGGGTTGCCACCTCCGGAGGAGAATGTTGAGGGCCTCAATTTCATGTTTGTCGCGGATGAGGCCTTTGCTCTGGAGCAAAATCTAATGAGGCTGTTCCCCAATAGGAAAATGACCCCAGAGCAGAGGGTTTTAATTATCGGCTGGCACGTGCCAGAAGAGTGGTGGAGAATGCCTTTGGCATAATGACCAGCCGGTTCAGGATCTTTCTTACGTCCATGAACCTGGCCAAATATAAAATTAACCACATTGTGTTGAGCTGCTGCATTCTGCACAACTACTTTCGAAAGAATGCAGCCAGCTATTTGGCCTCAGTTGTGACTGAGGCCGACTTTTCATCAGAACCTGCAGCAATGATGGCGCTCGAAAGTGGTCATGTGGTGTGAAAGTTATGCCCTGCTTGCTGTGTTCCTAATATGCCCTCCTAATTGATTAATTGCCAGATTCCATCCACACCCAACACAGTATATAACAAGGCTTTCTTTATGGGGGAGCACATACAGGGGGCTGCACATACAGGGGTTCTTCCAAAGAAGTGGCGTTCTTAAAATAAGTGGCACTTCTGCTCTTGCACTTCAGCGATTTGCACAAAGCAAACCATAGCAGATTGCAGGTGATCTCATTTTCATATTATCTCTCCTTCTCTGAAACATGCACTCTTTACCTCTCCTCCTCTTCACAATTGCAGCCTCTCTCCTCAAGCTCTCTTTTCTACATCCCTCTGCTCCACCACACAATCTGTACATATCACCCTCACTTCTCCCCTCCCCCTATTACTGCACTCATCACCTCTTTCTAACTCTAAGCCCACTTGCTAACAAACACCCCAGGATACTGAAGCATGTCACCTCATACAAATCATATTCTCATATTACCTCCCTCACTCTTATGCTTCTCCTAATCGCTGGAGATATTTCCCCAAACCCTGGGCCTCCCTTATTTAACTGTACACAACACACCCATCACTATCACCCTACATCCTCTGGCAGTAGTCGCAATCTACACAATTTAGTCTCCATTCCTCTTCTTCCCAACACCAGCCTCCCTCTCTCCTGCGCCCTCTGGAACGCCCGCTCTGTCTGTAACAAACTCACTGCTGTTCATGACCTCTTTGTCACTAATTCCTTCAATCTACTTGCTCTCACCGAAACCTGGCTCCACGAATATGACACCCCTTCTCTTGCTTCCCTCTCCCAGGGTGGCCTTCACTGGACTCACTCCCCTAGGCCTAATGGACGCAAGGGAGGTGGAGTGGGATTCCTCCTATCCCCCCAGAGCACCTTCCAGGTTATTCACCCTCTTTTTCCCTCTCATCATTCGAAGCCCACTGTATGCGTCTATTCTCTCCTACTTCCCTAAGAATTGCTGTGATCTACCGGCCCCCTGGACCACTATCGATTTTCCTTGATGAGTTTTCTGCCTGGCTACCCTACTTTCTCTCTTCGGAGATTCCAACAATCCTTCTCGGTGATTTCAACATCCCCGCTAATACAAACACTCCTGCTACTTCTAAACTTCTTAGTCTAACCTCTTCATTTGACCTGAAGCAATGGGTACAGGCTTCTACTCACTCTGATGGCAATACCCTTGACCTTGTATTCTCCTACCTATGCACTCCATGCAACTTCTCAAACAATCCTTTTCCTCTCTACGACCACCATCTTATTAGTTTCTCTCTCCCCCTGTCTTCCACCACCTTTCCCTCCAATCGCCTAACCATCACCCGTAGAAACTTTCGCAACTTCAACTCCTCTCTCCTCTATTCTGCTACTGACCACCTCTATGACAAAATCTCTCCCCTGTCCTGCCCCAACCAAGCCACTTCCATCTACAATAAATCTCTGTCCACCACCCTGGACAAGCTCGCTCCCCTCACTACACGCAGAATCAGGCCTCGACCCCTACAACCCTGGCAAACAGATGACACCAAAAGTCTCAAAAAACGTAGTTGTGCTCTTGAGCGTCTGTGGCACAAGACTAAGTCTCTCAAAGACGTCAATCAATACAAATCTGCCCTCCAAAAATACTATTCTTTCCTCCACACTGCCAAGCAAACCTATTTTACAACTCTTATTAACACCTTCTCATCCAATCCCCGTAAACTCTTCTCTACCTTCAACTCTCTACTTTGTCCTCCACCGCCTCCACCCACTGACTCACTCACTGCCCAGGAGATTGCTAATCACTTCAAAAACAAGATTGATACAATCCGTGATGAAATCTCCATTCTACAGGTATCTCCCCCAGCTAAGACCCCATGTCAACAGGTACAACTGACACTCCCCCTATTCAAATCTGCTACTACAGATGAAGTTGCTAAACTCCTTTCTATCGCCCACCTAACCACCTGTCCCCTGGACCCTATTCCCTCTCAAATGCTACGGTCACCCTCTGACCCCATCCTACACTCTCTAACCCACATCTTCAATCTCTCCCTCACCTCTGGCATCTTCCCCGACGCTCTAAAACATGCACTGGTCACCCCCATACTCAAAAAGCCGTCCTTGGACCCTACCAATCTTAACAACCTACGCCCTATCTCCTTGCTCCCCTTTTCCTCTAAACTCCTTGAACGCCTGGTTTACAACCAACTGAGTGACCACCTCATTAAAAACAACCTTTTTGATCCCCTTCAATCTGGATTCCGCCCTCAACACTCCACAGAAACTGCTCTTTTAAAACTCACAAATGACCTACTAACTGCAAAAACCAATGGACACTATTCTGTACTCCTACTTCTGGATCTTTCAGCTGCCTTTGACACGGTTGACCACCCCCTCCTCCTCAAAAAACTTTACTCCCTCGGTCTCTGTGACTGTGCTCTTCAGTGGCTCTCATCCTACCTATCCCAACGCACCTTCAGTGTCACTTACAATTCTACTTCCTCCACTCCTCTTCCCTTCTCTGTCGGGGTCCCCCAAGGTTCTGTTCTTGGACCTCTTTTATTTTCAATCTACACCTCTTCCCTGGGTCAGCTGATAGCCTCTCACGGCTTTCAATATCATTTCTATGCTGATGACACGCAAATCTATCTCTCCACCCCTCAACTCTCTCCATCAGTCTCCTCACGCATCACTAACTTACTAACCGACATATCTGTATGGATGTCACACCACTTCCTCAAACTCAACTTGTCCAAAACTGAGCTTATAATATTTCCTCCCCCACGTGCCTCTTCCCTTGACTTCTCTGTCAAGAGCAATGGCACAACCATCCACCCGTCCCCACATGTCAGGGTGCTAGGTGTTATCCTGGATTCTGAACTCTCCTTTCAGCCCCACATCCAATCACTTTCCAAAGCTTGCCGCCTCAACCTCCGTAACATCTCTAAACTACGTCCCTTTCTAACCAATGAAACCACAAAGCTCCTGATTCACTCCCTGGTTATCTCTCGCCTTGACTACTGCAACTCACTCCTCATTGACTTACCTTTAAACAGACTATCCCCCCTGCAGTCCATCATGAATGCTGCTGCCAGACTTATCCACCTTACAAACCGCTCAGTGTCTGCTACCCCTCTCTGCCAATCCCTCCATTGGCTGCCACTCGCCCAACAAATTAAATTCAAAATACTAACAATAAGTTACAAAGCCATCCACAACTCTGCCCCCAGCTACATCACTAACCTAGTCTCAAAATACCAACCTAATCACCATCTCCGTTCCTCCCAAGACCTCCTGCTCTCTAGCTCCCTCATCACCTCCTCCCAAATCCACCTCCGGGACTTCTCCCGAGCCTCGCCCATCCTCTGGAATTCCCTACCCCAATCTGTCAGACTGTCTCCGAATTTACCCACTTTTAGGCGATCCCTGAAAACTTTCTTCTTCAGAGAAGCCTATCCTGCCTCCATCTAATAACTGCACTATTTTCTCCATTAGCTCATCCCCCACAGCTATTACCCTTTTGTATAACTTGACCCTCCCTCCTAGATTGTAAGCTCTAACGAGCAGGGCCCTCTGATTCCTCCTGTATTGAATTGTATTGTATTTGTGTTGTCTGCCCTAATGTTGTAAAGCGCTGCGTAAACTGTCGGCGCTATATAAATCCTGTATAATAATAATAATAATAATAATCCTGGCTTGCAAAAATATGTAGATTCCTTCGTGGGTAGGGGGGCAATTGATTTACAACAAAATTTTGCGGATTTGCAATAAAAATTTTTTGAAAAAATAAACTCATATTTCATTTGAATTACTGTTTGTGTTTTTTATCTGTTTCTTATCCTGGGTTCTCAAATGGCCTTTTTAATTGTGGCCATTTTCTTAAATAGTGCAAACGTAACTTATTTGATACATGAGGTGACAATCTCTACTTCAGCTAACTATTATGTTGTGCTGTGGGTCTGCTACACACACACCATGTTATTGTTGTTAATGTATGTAATGCATTAATGATAAAAATATTCATCCCTTTCAACTCCATGAATTAATTGCTTGGAGTCCCTAAATGGCCTGATTTTGGCAAATTTTACAGCACAGTGGGGGTTATTTACTAAAAGCAAATCCACTTTGCACTACAAGTGCACTGCAAGTGCACTTGGAAGTGCACTGAGAGTGCACTTGTAGTGCAAAGTGGATTTGCCTTTAGTAAATAATCCCCATCGTCACTGTAACTACACCAACTTAACAAATAAACTGGTATTAAGCATTGAAATAAGAAGCCACACATTGTTCAGTATAAAACATTTCACATGTGTGATATAAACGGTTTTGGAACAAACCAACATCTTGGTGTATAACATCTATGTTTGACATAAATTTGCCTTTTTTGGGGGCTAAACAGGCATGTTTAAAAACATAACACATCACCATCTCAGGAACTTACAAAGTTCGACTTTGCTAAAGTGAAGGCCATATGAGACATTAATATGTCAAAACTGTGTTGAGCGCATTCATCAGATGGGGTGATCTCACCCCTCTAAAATCCAAATTTTTAAGATGCACACAAATTGGGACTCAAAATTAGGATTTCCCTCATGATCCCATGCCTAAAATGTGTGTCTTCTCCCTACATCTATTTTGCTAAAGCCACAAAACACAGAGTGTGTCAACATGTGCTATCTCCTACCATGGTATATCAATGTACGCGTTTTGTGGGTGCAACCCCTTCCTTCAAATTAAAGTAGGTGAGAGGAAGAGGTTGAACCCCTGAAACACGTCCATTAATCCCCCATGATGGTAGCTAGCACAAGTTGACACACTGGGGCTTATTTCAGAAAGGACAATCCACTTTGCCCTGCAAGTGCACTTGCATTGCGCTTGTAGGGCAAAGTGGTTTTGCCTTTTTGAAATAAGCCCCAGTGTGTCAACATGTGCTAACTCCCATCATGGGGGATCAATGGATGTGTTTCAGGGGTGCAACCCCTTCCTCTCACCTACTTTAGTTTGGAGGAAGGGGTTGCACCCACAAAACATTGATATCCCATGATGGAAGATAGCACATGTTGACACACTGTGTGCATCTTTAAAATGTGACTTTGCAATTCATTTTAAACTGTAAAAACACGTACAACATAACAACAACTTTAAAAATGTTTTTTCTTTAAATTTTGCCTAAAATATCTACGATGTTGCTCAGTCTTTTTTGAACATCATGTAAATTTTGTTTCATCTTTTCCAAATCCAAATCCATTGCACACCATGATCTCACTGATCAGGACTTGTGCACTTGCACTGCTGAAGTGAGTTTCTTCTTCCACAACATCCACATCACCTAAAAATAAAAAAAAACACACCATGTATTATAAATATGCAGGCATCCATCTATTACCTGAAGCTGAGGTCTCAGACACTGACCTGTTGTCGACACCATTTCTACCACTTCACCCAGCACTTCCTGAACATCTGCATCCACATCTTCAGGGTGTGTGGTGAGTTGCATTTCTTCATTCGGTGTGGGGTTACTGGTGTCCTCAGATGTCCCTATTCTTTTCTCCCCTATTTGAATGCAAAAAAAGTATACTTAGCAGACAGATATGTTAGGCTAGAAATTGTAATATGAAACATTGCTTGGAAGTGTCTTCCAATTCTCTGTTTTGGCAGAGTTACAAGCTGAATACATGATTTTTTCTCTTTCAAAAGCTGGAATACTTACCTGTTTTGTGCAAGTTTCACACATGGAGAGACCCCTAGTATCAATTGAGGACCTGCGTGGGACACCATAACAAGGGTGTTAAGACCCCCCTCTAGTGTTTAATCCTTTCCCTCCCAGTGTCATTTACACAGTAATCAGTGAATTTTTATAGCACTGATCGCTGTATAAATGTCACTGGTCCCAAAATAGTGTCAAAAGTGTCCGATGTGTCCGCCGCAATGTCGCAGTCATGATAAAAACCACAGCTCGCTGCCATAACTAATAAAAAAAAATTAATAATAAAAATGCCTTAAATCTATCCCCTATTTTGTAGAAGCTATAACTTTTGCGCAAACCGATCAATATACGCTTATTGCGATTTTTTTTTACCAAAAATATGTAGAAGAATACATAATGGCCTAAACTGAGAAAGAAATATGTTTTTTATATATTTTTTGGGGATATTTATTATAGCAAAAAGTAAAAAATATTGCTTTTTTTTCAAAATTGTCAAACTTTTTCGTTTATAGCGCAAAAAATAAAAAACGCAGAGAGAATCAAATGCCCCCAAAAGCAAGCTCTATTTGTGGGAAAAAAAGGATGTCAATTTTGTTTGAGTGCAACTTCGCACAAACGCGCAATTGTCAGTTAAAGCGACACAGTGCCATATCGCAAAAAGTGCTCCGGTCAGGAAGGGGGTAAATTCTTCCGGGGCTGAAGTGGTTAAAGGCTATGGGACACAAACATGAAAAATCAAAAGTGCTAATTTTAAAGGCTTATATGCAAGTTATTGCCATAAAAAGTGTATGGGTACCCGGGTATTGCCCAGGGGGCATGTATCGATGCAAAAAAAAGTGTTTAAAACAACCGTTTTTTCAGGAGCAGTGATTTTAATAATGCCTAAAGTGAAATAATAAGAATGAAATATTCCTTTAAATATTGTGATTGGGGGTCCCCTTAGTCTGCCTGTAAAGTGGCACATCTGTGACATTTCTAAAGGAAAAAATGTCATTTAAATTTGCTTGCGGCTGTAATGTATTGCCGGCTCCAGGCTACATAGATGAATAATCAAGGAAAAAAATTGGCGTGGGTTCCCCCCCAGTTCATACCAGGACTTTTAAAGGGAACTCCATGCCACAATTTAAAAAAACAGTGTGGGATCCCCCCCAAAATCCATACCATCTGGTATGGATTTTAAGGGGAACTCAACGCCGAAATGAAAAACAAAATTGGCGTGGGGTCCCCCCAAAATCCACGTCAGACCGTTATCTTAGCATGCAGCCTGGAGGACAGGATAGGGGAGGATGAGCAAGCACCCCCCCTTCCTAAACCATACCAGGCCACATGCCCTCAACATGGGGAGGGTGCTTTGGGGTCCCCCCAAAGCACATTGTTGCCGTGGTCAAACAAACAAGTTGAGTGCACGTGCTCAGCGTCATATCCAGAGGTTGTCTTTGGGAAATAGACATATGAGTGCTGCCAGCATTGCTGCAGAGGTTGAAGGGGTTAGGGGGACAGCCTGTCGGTGCTCAGACCATAAGACGCACACTGCATCAAGTTGGTCTGCATGGCTGTTGTCCCAGAAGGAAGCCTCTTCTAAAGATGATGCACAAGAAAGCCCACAAACAGTTTGCTGAAGACAAGCAGACTAAGGACATGGTTTACTGGAACCATGTCCTGTGGTCTAATGAAACCAAGATAAACCTATTTGGTTCAGATGGTGTCAAGCGTGTGTGGCGGATACCAGGTGAGGAGTACAGAGACAAGTGTGTCTTGCCTACAGTCAGGTGTGGTGATGGGAGTGTCATGGTCTGGGGCTGCATGAGTGCTGCAGGCACTGGGGAGCTACAGTTCGTTGAGGGAATCATGAATGTCAACATGTACTGTAAAATACTGAAGCAGAGCATGATCCTTCGGAAACACACAGGGCATTATTCCAACATGATAAGGACCCCAAACACACCTCCAAGATGACCACTGCCTTGCTAAAGAAGCTGAAGGTGATGGACTGGCCAAGCATGTCTCCAGACCTAAACCCTACTGAGCATCTGTGGGGCATCCTGAAACGGAAGGTGGAGGAGCGCAAGGTCTCTAACATCCACCAGCTCTGTGATGTCATCATGGAGGAGTGGAAGAGGACTCCAGTGGCAACCTGTGAAGCTCTGGTGAACTCCATGCCCAAGAGGGTTAAGGCAGTGCTGGAAAATAATGGTGGCCATACAAAATATTGACACTTTGGGCCCAATTTGGACATTTTCACTTGGGGTGTACTCACTTTTGTTGCCAGCGGTTTAGACATTAATGTCAGTTAAAGTCACATAGACCAATTTGTAACTTGTCCTACTTAGCACAATCTTGCACATTTGATGTAATTAATCTTACATCACACATCTTCACTCCGACAGAACTTGAGGTCCTAGGTTAGGGACTCAACTTCTGTCCTACATGAGATTTAGATCATTTTGAAGACGTTAAAGACATTAATCTTTTTGCTAGAATCAAACCATCCAATCTGTAGCGCACCCAGAGATGAAGTGGTCCCCTAAGGACTACAGAATGCTAAAGATCTTGGATCAATTGGAGAAAGAAGGGGGAGTCTGGGATGATCCTAAAGAAATGTACCAGGTTTTAACCAACACAGAGGACACAGAAGCCCTCATGTTTACACCGCCTGAATATAAGAAAAAATCCCAGAAATTCCCCACTTACTCCAACTCCAATCTCACATTATTTGTTATATCCTCTGACAAAGGAGGTAACCTCATCATACAGACTACAGAAGAATACATGGCCATGTGCCACAGGATCCTAGAGAATCCCTCTTGGTATCGTCAGATCCCCTCTACTAGGATCTGCGATTATCAACAGGAATTCTTCAGGATCATTGATGGAGCCTTCTCCAGAAGTTTAATATCAAAAAACACTCTGGACTTTTTGAAAGTTTATCATCCCATCATTCTCACTTTTTATGCCCTACCCAAAACTCACAAATCCCTTCTTAAACCACCCGGCAGACCTATTATTTTGGGAGTAGGTTGCCTCACCCAGCAAGCTAGTTCTCTCATTGACAACTACCCACTCCCCACTTACCTAAAAGACACTCTTCATGTGCTTACCGTGTTGGAGGGCCTATCTGTCCCTACCAACAGGATACGGCTTCCATAGATGTAGAGGCCCTGTATTCAAGTATACCCCATCACAAAGGGATTGCAATGACATCGCTTTTCCTGAATGAAAAGGACCTCGACACTATACCTTATAACATGTTCATCACTGAAATGTTATACTTCATTTTAACCCACAATGCCTTCACTTTCGATGGCTCCCACTACCTACAGGTGCAGGGTGTAGCGATAGGGACTAAGTGTGCGCCATCGTATGCAAACTTTTACCTGGGGTGGGTGGGAGTGGGAAGTGTTTGCATTGGATATTTACTTGATGTACCTGCACCACACCTTGCTGTGGCACAGGTACATCAACGACACCTTGATTTTCTGGACAGGCACACCAGAACTTCTGTTGGCATTTGTTGAGGGACTCAACTGTAATGACTACAATCTATCCTTTACACTCAATTGGCACATGGATACCCTTCCATTTCTCGATCTTACCATACACAAAAGTGTGGACGGTGAGATCACCACCAATCTTCACAAGTGCTCACCCATTCCATCTGATAAACTCTAGTCCTAAGGGACAATATCAACGGGCAAAGCGCAACTGCAGCAGTGAGGAGGACTTTAAAATCCAGGCCTCCCTCCTGCAGAAACGCTTCTTAGACCGTGGCTACAGTAAAAAATCCCTCAAAAAAGCTTTTAAAAATGAAAACGATAATCCGCGAGATCTCCTATTGTTCCAGGGAGAAACATCAACATCTTCCCAATCATGGGGTTTACGTCCAATCATAAAATATAACAACCAACATCAAGCCATAAGAAATTTTTTTTTTTTTTTTCTTTTCTTACCACTTCAACGAAAATTTTTCTGAGAGACATTGTATCAACTTTGGAGATCAAAATTTATCCCCTCTCATTTTTCACATCATTGTGGCTGGTTTTCGAAATATCTTTATTATTCCCATTCTTTTTAATTTGAGATAAAAATTTCTCCAACCGAGCAGAAGGTATAAACAACACATATAAACCCTTCAGCGGTATCCACAAGCATTTTGCCTTCTATCTCCCCTCCATCCCTCCCTTCCCCCCATCCCCCCATTCACCTCCACCTTCCCTCCAGCCCATGCACACACCACCCATTCTACCTAATGCTCTTATACCTGTTCCACCCATTCATGCTCCAGCCATAACTTCCATATGTTCTTATATTTCTTTAAACTGCCTCTCCTTCTATACCAAAGTTCCTCCTTTATAATCATATCTTTAACCTCTTTTCTCCATTCTACTACTGTTGGGGGATCTTTCGCCTGCCACTTCCGTGCTATAATCTTCCTTCCCTGAAACAGGCATCTTATAATTGCGTTCTGGGTATCTTTCAGCATGCCCTCTTTCTCGAACATACTCAAGAGACAAGTTCTAGCCTCCATGTCCAGCGAAGACCCAAATACTGCGTTAATTTCCTCCACTAATTTTTCCCAGTACCTATATAACTTGGGACATCGCCAGAACATGTGTATCAGATCTCCTCTCCCGTCTCCGCAACGCTGACATTTCGCATCCTGCCTCCTTCCAAACCTAAATCATTTTTCTGGTGTGTAATAAAGTCTATATATCAAGTACAAGTGGGAAACCCCCTGTAACGGTGACAGAGAGATCCTTGGCCCTAATGCCAGAATGTACTTCCACTGTTCCTCCGTTATTATACCGACCTCTGCCTCCCATTTGGTTCTCTTTTTAGACTCCACTTCCCTCTCCTACCCCGCCTTATTCATACTCCTGTACATTTCTGAAATCAGCCCTTTAGAGCCCCTAGTATTTACCAATTTCCTTAGCAAGGGCATTCCGCTCCACCCTATCGCCTTACCTCTAAATTATACCTCCAGGGCATGCCTCACTTGCAAATAGCCAAAAAATAATCTATTGGGCACTGCAAACTCCTCTCTTATCTCTTGAAACGATTTCAACCTCCCTGCCCTATACAGTTGCACCAAGCAGTGGATACCTCTCCTGTCCCATTCCTCTATTTTCCCCATCACATTAAGCTCTTTTACATTTTTATTGTTCCATATTGGAGAAAACTTAGAGAACCCCGTATATCCCAATACAGCCTTTACCATCTTCCAGCACCTAATCATTAGCTGAGTTGTGGGGCAGCTATACCCAAAAAATTCGGCCTCCACTGCTTCCACCACTGTATCGTGACTGGTGTTATTCATCCATATACTGTTTCCTCCTACCCTTTCTTCAGGCAGGTTGCTGCCTCTCATAAACTGCATTTGGGCTGCCAAAAAGCTGCCCCAGGGGTCGGGTAGAGCCAGGCCTCCCGCCTCCCTCGGCCGCCGTAGTGCCTTCAAACCAATCCTTGCCACCCCGTTTTTCCAAATTAGTTCCCTGAACAAACTATCCAGTTTTTTAAACCAATGTTTTGGAATCCAGACGAGGGAATTGTGTATTATAAATAGAATTTGCGGCATCCATATCATCTTGATAAGGTTACATCTACCGGCGACCGAGAGAGGAAGACTACCACACACCCGACTCTTCTGTTTTAACTTCACCATTAGTGGTACTACATTGCCTGTTATATGCTGCCCTGGGTCTTTTGTTATATTTACCCCTAAGTATCTCATTTGGTTTACAACTTTTATTGAATTTACCTGTCTCGGGAGTGGGATTACCAGGGGGTCTATTGGCAAAAGAGCTGATTTTTCCCAATTAATTCTTAGACCCAAAAAGCGCCCGAATTCTTTGATCAGTTTCATGGCAGCTAACAATGAGGCCTGTGTATCTTCCAAAAACAGGAGCAGGATGTCGTCCGCATACATTGGGACTTTCTCCTCTACGCCCCTTCTTTTAAAGCCCTGGAATTCTTGTGACGTTCTTAGAGCGACTGCCAAAGACTCCAGTGCGAGGGCGAAGAGCAGGGGGCGATAATGGGCACCCCTGTCTTGTCCCCTTCCCTAACTGGAACCATTCAGAGTACTCCCCATTGACCCTAACTTTGGCTCTTGGTTTGTCATATAGGAGTCTCAACCATTTCACAAAATTAGGGCCAAATTTAAACTCTGCCAGTACTTTCCACAAATAATGCCACTCAAGGCTATCAAATGCCTTGACCGCATCTAGAGATAGGATAGCTCTATTCCCCTCTTTCTCCGTAGGTATTTGTACATTACCATAAACACGCCTGATGTTCATGCTCACCGATCTATCCGATATAAAACCGGTTTGGTCTGAATGTATTACTTTAGAGATGATCTTTTTTAACCTGTCTGCTAGAACTTTTGCCAGAATCTTGACATCTGTGCATAGAAGTGAGATCGGTCTATATGAGGCTACCTCTAACGGATTCTTCCCTTCTTTTAGTAAAATTATAATAGTGGCTTCTGTCATGAACATGGGCAATTTACCTTCCACCACAGCTCCATTCAGAACTTCCAATAATTTTGGGAGCAGAACATCCCCGTATCTCTTGTAAATTTCTATAGGCTGACCATCGGGTCGTGGCGCTTTCTGATTAGCCATTTCCGTTACCACTCTTTGCAGCTCCGCCAGCGTCAACGGAGTTTCCAGAACGTCCCTCTCTTCACTAGATAACGGAACTATTTTCAGTTTTTCAAAGAACTCCCACATTTCTCCCTCTACATCCAACTGTGGGGCCTTGTACAAGCCTTCATAGTAATCCTTGAACACCTCTACTATGCCAGGGGTAGTTCTTATAATATTCCCTTCCCTATCCCATATTGCTGATATAGTGGATGAGGGGCCATTTGCCCTAGCTATCAATGCCAAAGTTCTTCCCACTACTTCCCCTTCACCAAAAAGGTTCTGCTTCTGAAACATTTTCCTCTTTTCCTCTTTCTCCAGAACTAGTTTCCTATATTCCTCCTGACCCTCTACCCAAACCTCATATCTAACTAAAGTTGGTTCCTCCACATATCTACCTTCCGCCTTCCTCACCTTTTCCCTTATTCTATATTCCCTGGCCTGTGATTTCTTTTTAACATAGGAGATTTTATGTATAAAGACTCCCCTAAGGAACGCCTTCAGGGCATCCCAAGTTATACCTAGCGGGGCGGATCCTAGATTCAAATTTCTAAATTCTTTCAGGTTGCCTACAATCCCCTCATCATCTTCAATTACTTTGAGCCAAAAGGGGTTCAGTTTCCACTCCCCTCCTCCAACACTCAACCCAGTTCTAACTGAAAAGACTACTGGAGAATGGTCTGAGAGCCCCCTTGGCTCATAGTCCACCCCTTCCACCATCCCCAGGGCTTCCTCATTACAAAGCACTAAATCGATCCTGGATAAAGTGGCATGTGTCCTTGAGTGACATGAATTTTGCTTCTCACCTGGATGCCACTTCCTCCAGATGTCCACCCATCCTACCACTTCACAAAATTGGAGGAGCGGACCCCTAGATAACCCTCCAGAAGCCGCCCTTGCCGGGAACCTGTCTATACAATTGTTCATGGCCATATTAAAGTCCCCCGTCACTATAACCGGCACCCCAGGTTTATCCGCTATAAAGCTTATCAATTCGCTGAGTATCTCTGTGTTGAATGGTGGAGGTATATATACACTTGCGAGAATGCAATCCCAACCCTCAATGTTACAGTAGAGAAAAACATACCGACCTTTCTTGTCAAGTTTACTCTGTCTGCAGGAGAAAACCAACCCAGTGTTTATCAGTACACTCACCCCCCTCGAGTATGAGGTGTGAGTTGAGTGATACTGCTCCTGATAATTCCTATTCCTCAAAGCACTAACTGTACCTTTATCCAGGTGGGTCTCCTGAAGACAGAGTATCCTGACGCCCCTTATTCTGGCCATAGAAAAAATTGCTTGCTTTTTACACACCTCTTTTACCCCCCACACATTCCATGAACATATCTTCATGCACTTTAATATTCCTGAAGTTACCCTCCTACCAATTTTTGTGCCTACCATTCACCTGTTCCTGTATCTTGACTCCACTCAAAATAATTCTCAATCCCAAAACCATTATAACTAATATTTGAATTTTTTGTGCTTTTACTTTTTGTGTGTATTCAATATTTCTTGCTTTACTCCACTCCACACCCTTACCCCCCTCCCCCCCATGCAACCTTATACATACCCCCTTCCCCAATCCCCCCCCCTCCCCCCGTCCCATCCCCCCCTCCCCCTTCCCTACCAGCCCAACACGGGCCCATCTCACCGGGCTTCTAAAGTGACCGTGTTAACCCTCTAAACGTATGTGTTCCTTCTTCCCCCTTTTATGTTGCTACCCGAACCCTTATAAGAGGGGAATTACCCCCAACATAATCAGTGTATAAAGGATTGATATCTACTACCCCCTTAAACACACACCTCTATAGATATATCAGTGAAAAAAAGAGGGGAGAAATGGAGAAAGGGAGAAAAAGGGAAATTAAGAAAAAAAAAAAAAAGTCCCCAAATGTCCGTCAGTCCACTGGACAAGAATCCCAAGTTCTTTCCTCCTCCCCCCTCCCACCTTTCCTCTATGGCCCTTCACCATGCCGTGACTCCAGCCATGAGAAAAATCTGGGGAAAAATCTGGATATAGGGATATTCTTGCACCATTGTACTGTATGTTTTTCATCTCCCTTGCTCTCTGGAGAATAGTAACTTTATCTCTGAAAAACAGAAGTTTAACAATAAGAGGCCTTGGCTGACCCCCTGAAGTTGGAATCCTAGGGGCAACTCTATGTGCACGTTCAATTGCAAATAGATTGGAAAACAAGTCCTTGCCAAACATGTCCCTAAACCATCCCTCCATGAATTCTGCAGGATTGTTACCCTCGCTCTTTTCGGGGAGACCTAGAACCCTCACATTCTTCCTGCGTGCCCTGTTCTCATATTCATCCATTTTCCGTAGACACGTATCTAATTGCTCCTTCATCCTTTTGACTTCATGTCTCAATGGGTTCACATCATCCTCCACCTGACTGAGTCTGTCCTCGAGAGCGGTAGTCCGGGCGCATACCTCCTGCATATCCCGTTTCAGCATAACTAAATCATCTCTAATACCTCTGAGCTGATCCCATAGATCTGGCAGAGAGATCTTACAAACATTGATTGCTAGGAGAATGTCCTTCAAAGATGGTTCCTGCTCTAGTGTCCCCTTATCCTCTATTATTTCTTTACTCAATCCGCTCTCCTTTTCCAGATATGTCTGTGATGCTGATTCCATAACTATGGGTACACATACTTCGGCTGAAACTTGACTTTTATTTTCCCCCGGGGTGGTTGGTCTGCGCCCCTTGGTTTTGCGCACCCCCCACCTGGTTACCTTTTTTAGGTGTGCAGTTTGGTGTATGGGCCAGTTTCGTAGCTGCTCCCTGACCAGCTTTATCCTTGGGGCCGCGCAGACTGTGCGCCCCAGATCCCTCCTGTGCTGCGGTTTCCTCTGACCCTTTCTCTCTAGTCATCTTGTCTCCTCTTACCCCTTGGGTCTTCAAGGATAAGCGGTTATACAGTCTCTGCTATATATTTCTTCCCGGGGAGTGTGCTATTGACCCCAAGGGAGAGCCACCTCCAACCGGGCAGCCAAGTAAACCGTGCAAATAAAGCACTAAACAGTACACACACTCCCCTTCTCGCAGCAGCCTCTCCAACTTTCAGCGTCCTCCTCCCCACACTCCACAGCAGAAACTCACCAGAGGACGCACCCAGGGGGAAGTATCCGAGAGTCTCATCCAGGGAGATCACAAGCAGGCTTTCCCACAGCGCACAGCACACAGCGTACCTGAGCGGTCTTCTTCACACAGCCGTCCGGTCAGCCGCTCTGCCCAACAGCATCCTCCTCCCTGCACTCAGCCAGTGCAGCTGCTCTGATGGATGATCCTGTGGGGTGTAGGCTCCTGTCCCTAAAGAAGCGTGAACCAAGGCACCGGTCAGGTCTGAGCGAACCGCTCACTAGTTGTCCCCCCTGCATCCACGGTGTCCATCCGTCACAGGCATGGGGATAGCCGCCATAACCGCTATAGCGTCTGAGCTTCCAGCGTGGGCGTCAGGAGGAGCAGCCAGGTCCGGTCCCGCAACGCCCTCCCCTTCCCCTCAACCTCCGGTCACGGTCATCCCCATCATAAGAAATATTTTAAATACCCATTGGCATTTATTAAGGGATGATCCAGCCCTGAAATTGTTCACAGAACCTGAGCCACACTTGATATTTTTTTTTCCGCTGTGCAAAACCACTCAAATGGGGTGAAGTCACCCCCTGATCTTATTGGTTGCGGCAGAATTGCTACAAAATGCTTCAGCTGGCGATATCGCCATTCATTAAACTCCATCAATATTTTTTGTGTTTAACTTCTTGTAGTGTGCTAATTCTCTCTTTTATTATATCTTTGAGTTGTGCGTTGTCATTTTTATCCAATTCCCACCTACTGACCTTTTCCCAGGTGTGAACTAATTATTATCTTTTAACAGAATTAATGGTGAATTATATTTCCATTTACATTGCTTGTGTATTGAATCCCAAATTCTAAGTGCATTCTGTGTCATTATATGTGTATTCTCCCCTAGTACCCTACAATGTGGTGGGATCCGTATAATCTTGCCTAGGCATGCATTACACATTATATTCTCTAATTTTACCCACTTTTTTTTTTAACTTTTTTCTTTTGCCCATTCCACCACTCATGATAACAACACTGCATTATAGTATTTTTTAAAATCTGGTACATTTAGTTCCCCTTGATTTTTATCTTTCCTTAATACCAAGAATTAAATTCTTGGTTTATTATTCTGCCATATAAACTTAGTAATTAAAGTTTTTAACACCTTAAAATATGCCTGGGGTAGAACAATAGGTAGCATTTGAAACATATACATAATTTTTGGTAATATTACCATCTCTAGGATATTTATACGTCCTATCCATGAAAGAGGCCTTATTGCTATTTTTTCATTTCTGTTTTTATTTCCTCTAATAGTGGGAAATAATTTGCTTGATATATTTTCCCTAGGGATGCTGTTAATGTTATCCCTAAATATTTTAATTCAGTTTTCCTCCATGGGAAGTTTGAAAGTTCTCCATATTGTTTTAATGTTTTCAGAAGATTAGGCATTGTAATTCTAGGATTTGAAATACAAGACATTGTCAGCAAATGCCGCTAATTTATGCTCCTCCTCCCCTATCTTAATGACTCCTATGTCTGGGTTGTTACGGATTGTTGCTAAGAGGGGTTCCAATGACAACACAAAAAGAAGTGGTGAAAGGGGACACCCCTGTCTCGTCCCATTGTGCATTTCGAAAGGGGGGAGGCAATTCCATTGATGTTTACGGTTACCATAGGATGTTTATATAGTACTTTGATCCATTGAATCATCCTTGGACATATTCCCATATTTTCCAACTTATTCATCATAAATCCCCAGTCCACTCTGTCAAATGCCTTTTTGGCGTCTATCGACAGAAGTAGACCTGGGGTAGTTCCCTTTCTGATTTTCTGAAGTAAGAGCAACGTTCTCACACCGTTGTCTCGCCCTTCTCTTCCTGTGATAAAACCTGCCTGATCAGCGTGGACCAGGTCGGTCATTAGGTCTTTCATCCTTGTGGCCAGAACCCCTCCTTCGGGGTGATTGTTATCGAGGCCAGTAAGGCTTCCCTACTCATCTCATACATTGTTCCCAAACCGTTCATATATAGGCATAGTTTTGGTGTTAAGATTTCTTTAAATTTTTTTAGATAGTAAGTCGTGAACCTGTCTGGACCTGGACTTTTTCCCAAGGCCGATTCTTTTAATGCCATGTTTATCTCCACCTCTGTTATAGGTGTCTCTAGGGTAGATACTCTATTTTCTATTGCTTGGGGTAATTTAACTTTTTTTAGGTATTCTTTTATCCTTTCTATTTTTTCTGTTTCCTGTTGCCCCTTTTGGTTTACAGAGTATAACGTCCTGTAGTAATTCTGGAACCCTTTCGTTATTTCTTTTGTCGTGTATACCATTTCCCCTTTTTTTGTTTTGTATTTTTTCTATGTAGTTTACTGATTTTCTTTTCTTCAGCATTCTTGCTAGATGTTTACTCACTTTATTTCCCCACTGGTATCTTTCTTTTGAGAAACTATTAAATACCCTTCTCGTCTCTTGTTCCATTAGATCCTTTAATTCATCTCTTTTTATTACTAATGCCTGGTACAGCTCCTGATCTCGCCCTCTATGTTTTTTTGTGTCCTTGCTCTAAATCGTATATTTCCTTTATTAATTTTACCATATTTTTTATTCTTTCCTTTTTTTCCTTGCTCCTATAGAAATCAGAATCCTCCTGATGTAGGCTTTATGTGCCTCCCATGAGGTGGCATCCGATATCTCCTTCATGTCGTTTATAATAAAATAATGTTCTATTTCTTTTTTTATTATTTCTTCCTCTTTCTTATCTTGTATTAATTCATCATTTAATCTCCATGAGTAGGGTCATCTTTGAGCTCCTGGTACCTTCATTTTCATCGTCACTGGGGCGTGGTCTGACAATGCTGTTATTTCTATATTTGTTTCAATTACCAGATCTAATAGCCTGTGTTCTACCATTATATAATCAATCCTATAGTACGACCCATGCACAGGGAAGTAAAATGTATAATCTTGTGTCCTAGGGTGTTGCACTCTCCATACATCAATCATTTGACACTGATGTAATTTCTGCTTTATCATTTTCAATTGGGCATTCCTAGTCCCCTGTGCACGGGACGTACTATCCAATCCAGGTTCCATACAAAAATTCAGGTCTCCGGTCATTATCACCTTTCCTGTTTTAAAATCCATTAATTTTCCCATGACCTCCTTTAGCTAATTTGTTGGGTTCCTATTGGGGCAATAGATATTTGCCAATGTGGATTCCATTTCGCACTCTCTACCCTTTATGAAGAGCTATCGTCCTTCGGGGTCCATCATCCTTTCCTCCAATATGAACCAAACACCTCTAGCTACTCCGATTGCTACGCCCTTTGCCCTCCTTGTTGTTGAAGTCCCCATAATACCATGTTGGAAAATCTTTTGAGTATTTCTCCACATTTGTCTCCTGGGAGATATGCATCTCTTGTAGGAAAGCCACTCCTGCTTTATATTGTTTAATCTCCTTTAATATTTATGTCTTTTTGTCAGTGTATTTA
The DNA here is from genome assembly GCF_042186555.1 of Aquarana catesbeiana. Taxonomy (NCBI): domain Eukaryota; kingdom Metazoa; phylum Chordata; class Amphibia; order Anura; family Ranidae; genus Aquarana; species Aquarana catesbeiana. Next base: position 469,363,298 of record NC_133324.1, on the reverse strand, counting down.
ACCCTCAGACATCATATGTCAAAAAAGTATTGTTGTCATCACTTATTCTCCAAACTCCCCGCCCCTTTTTCTAGACACCTTGTCTTTTTTGTTTGCCATCTAGGAAAACCCTGGTTAAAATGAGGGTTGTCCACTAGAGGTTGATTTTGCTTGTAGGGGGTCCCGGTTTTACCACGGATTACTTCTGCTCTTTCCTGCGAGGTACCTCCCTCGCCCCCATGGCCACATTTCGGCCCCAGAATCATAGGTGGAACCATACTCCATTTCCACCCAATGATTCTCTTATCCGGGGTGAGGCTCTGACCATGCCCCCCCTCCGACCCCCCCTGCATTTGAAGGGTGGGGACGGACTGGGGGCGCGGAGGTGGCTCGAGTGTCCCAGTTCTCCAACCTCCACCATCGACATTTCTACCAATTAACCTTTGCTTCTTTCTCACTTCTCCGTCCACCCACCTCCCCTCCCCAGTACTCTCTACCCTGTCTCTCCCCTCTCCAATCTGCTCAGCTTTGGCTGCTTTATCTTATCTCAGTCTCCCTTGGCCTATTGCTAAGCAGTCTCTTTGTTATCTTTTATGCTAGCTCCTTCTTGCAACTCTTTGCAATTTCTGCCATTGTTCATCTGCGTTCTTTGTAGTTATTCCTTCTTCTGATCATCCTAGGATGGCCGGCACTTGGATATCCAGTCTATTACAAAATTCCTGTAAGTCTTCTGGGAACTTTAGCTTCAATGACCTTCCTTCCTTCTGGGCTATTAAGGATGCCGGGAAGCCCCAGCTATATTTAATATTCTTTACTCGCATTTGTTGCAATAGGGGTTTTAGGAGTCTTCTTCTAGGTAAAGTTTCTTGGGATAGATCTGTAAAGATTTGAAGGTCTGCTCCCTCATATTTCAATGCGAGTATGCCTCTCAGTCTCCCCCAGATTTTTGCTTTATCTTCATACAGTTGAAATCTTACTATGACATCTCGGGGTAGATCTGCTGCTAGATTTGAAGGTTTTCTAATCCTAGGAACTTGTTCTATCTTTAGATCATCCTCTTCCTTTTTGTCCAGTAGGGGGTTAAATATTTTATTTATTATTTTTTTCAGATATTCTCCCCTTTCTTCTGGTAATGCTCAGATCCTCAAGTTCTGTCAGCTGCTTTGATTCTCCTGATCTTTCAGTTTATTTATTTTTTCTTTTTATTCTTTTTTTCTTTTTTTTTATAACCACATCAGCAAACTCTGTCGAGAGACCCATTCTCTCGACTTTTACGTTCATTTACTGTCCTTCTTGGTTTCACATCATTGTGGTTTTCTCCCTAATCCTTATTATTTATTCAATTTCTTTTCATTCTCTAAAGAAAAAAGTAATAAAGCAAAATCTTTCCAAATGTTAGTATAAAATCTTATTTACTATTACCCACACTTTCTATCTTACTATGGTTCTAGTCTTCCCTTACCCTTATTCGTCCCTCATCCCACCAATTTCTCTCCCTCCCACCCCCTCCCCCACCCCATTTGGTTTGCTCTCTACCCTTTTTCTTTTTTCTGGGTCTACTCAGGTCCTGCCACCCTCCATCATCTTTCCTATATATTTCTCCGAAGTTTTAAAGGTTATCCATCTTGTCCAGATGTTGTTGTATTGTTCTGAATACCCTTTTTCTCTGCTACATAAGTATTCCATTCTACTATAGTATTCTATTCGTTCGAACCCTTCCCTTACGTCCAGTTTTTCTATGCTTAACCATTTTTTTGGAATTAGCCCTTTTGCAGCGTTCAACAATATTGGAGTTAATGTTTTTCCACATTGCTTGTTTGGAGCTTTTGAGTCATGAAATAAACACATCTGCAGGGTGTTAGTTATCTTTTCCCCAGTTATCTCTTCTATGTATTCCAAGATTTCCTGCCAATATTCCTTAATTTTTGGGCACTCCCACCAGATGTGTGTCATTGTGGTCTTCTGTTACATTTCCTCCAACACTGTGGGGATTTATCTGGTTGGTATTTGTGTATTTTATCCTGTGTCAGATACCATCTTACCAGGAGCTTATAGTTCATCTCTATTGTTTTTATGTCCACTGCATAATTATACACTGCTCCTATCATTCTCTGGACTTGCTCATCTTTAATTTCATACCTATTTCTTTTTCCCATTTCCCTATATAGTAGGGCGTCTCTTGTCCTTCCAGGTCTGTCAATATTCCATATACTTTAGATATTCCATGTTTCAATGGAGTTTGCATACCACAGAGTTTTTCCAATAGATTTAATTTGTTTCCATCTCTAATTTGTTGAGGTATTGTATTTACCAAGTGTTTTAATTGAAGGTATTCCCAATCAGTTATCTTCCACTCCTTTGTTTCCCTTAGTTCCCGTAGTGATTTCATCTTCCTGTGTATAATTATATCCCTTATTAGTACATTTCCCATTCTACCACCCAAAGAAGTCTCCTTCCCTGGGCCGAAAAAATTAGTTCCAGTGAGCGCAATTAATGGTGAATTATATCCCCAGTTTTTTTGTCGATATAGTGTATCCCAGATTTTAAATACGTTTGTGGTCAAATCGTGTGCCTCCGAATCTAATGTTCTGTACTTATGCGGTACCCAAATATTTTTGTGCAATATTGTTCTACTTAATGTGTTTTCAATCTTAATCCACTTTTTTTTCACTTTTTTCGTTAACCCATTCTACCATTCATGAAATAATTATAGACTTATAATATCTATTTTTATCTGGTGCTGTTAGACCTCCATGTTTTTTTTTTCCTGTTAGTGCAAATTTTACTCTCGGCTTTTTATTTTGCCAAATATATTTTATCATCATTGTTTTTATTATTTTGAAAAAACTCTGTGGTATGACTATTGGTAGCATTTGGAATTTATATATTATTTTTGGGAGAGTCACCATTTTAAACATGTTTATCCTTACCATCCATGATAACGATTGCAGTGAGTTCTTCTTTAACTCCGCTTTGATCTCATTCAGTAGTGCAATATAGTTTGCCACGTATAACTTCTCTACGGCAAATGTCAATTTAATTCCTAGGTATGGCAGATCTCTTCTCGCCCACATGAATGGGAATTCCCTTTGTAGTGCGAGTTCTTCATTTTTTTCTACTCCTATTGTTAATATTTCTGTTTTTATAGGGTTTATTTTAAAATTCAAGAGTTCTCCATATTTTTTTATTTCTCTGATTATATTTGGCAATGTCACCCTGGGGTTGGTCACGTACATCAGGATATCGTCTGCGTATGTCGCAATTTTATGTTCTTCTTTCCCCACTCTCACCCCTCCCATATCACGGTTATTCCGTAATGTTGCAAGGAAGGGTTCCACCCCTATCTCGCTCTGTTATACATTTCAAAGGACGGCGAGAGTTTCCCATTGACTTTAACCATCACTGTAGGCTGATTATATAAATTTTTAATCCACCGCATAAATTTTGGTCCCAGTCCTAGATGTTGAAGCGTATCCATCATGAATCCCCAGTCTACCCAGTCAAACACTTTTTCTGCATCAATTGACAGGAGTAATGCTGGGAATCCCCTGTTTTTCCCCTTCTGCAGCAATAGTACTATTTTTATACTATTATCCCTGCCCTCTCTACCTGGTACAAACCCAGTCTAGTCTGGGTCCACCCACATTGGTATCAGTTTTTTTTAATCTTGATGCCAAGATTTTTGCATAGATCTTCGTATCAGCATTTAATAAGGCTATGGGCCTATAACTAGAGCAGATGGTTTTATCTTTTCCCTCTTTAGGTATTATTGTAATATGAGCAAATAATGACTTTTGTCTTATTTCTTCATCTTCCCCTAACTTATTCAGATAGTCGCACATCTTTGGGATCAGTTGATTTTGGAATTTTTTGTAGTATTTAATCGTGAACCCATCTGGCCCTGGGCTTTTCCTTATAGGGGTTTCTTTCAATTCCATTTTAATTTCATCTTGCGTGATTGGTTTTTCCAATTCAATTAATTGTTCTACTTGAATTTTGGGCAATTTGACCTTTATTAAGTATTCTTGTATATTTATTTTTCTTATTTCTTCTTCTTGTTGTGTCTCTTGTTTCTTTATTGCATAGAGTGTGCTATAATACTGTTGAAAGGCCAATACAATATCTGTTGTCTCATTCACTATTTCTCCTCTCTTATTTTTTATTTCCTCAATATAGTTTAAGGTCTTCTTGTTTCTCAAGATTTTTGCAAGGTACTTCCCTCTCTTATTACCCCATTTGTATCTCTCCTGTGATACTCTATTAAACACCCTCCTAATTTCCTGTTCCATCAGATCTTTTAATTGGACTCTTTTTATGATTAGGATCCAATTCCGCTTGCTTTTTATGTCTTTGTTCCAGTTCATATATTTCTTTTATAGTTTTCTGCATGTTATTTTCTCTCTCCTTTTTTCTTGCCCCAATAGATATCAGTTTTCCCCTTTGACAGTTTTGTGTGCTTCACATATAGTTGCTTTTGTTAACTCTGGCGTCTCGTTCTTCAGGAAATATTGGTCAATCTCTTCTATTATGGTCTTTTCTGTTTCCTTATCTTCTATTAGTTCTTCGTTTAATCTCCATGGGCCTTTCCCAGGGGTTTCCCCACACAGTTTCATGTTCATTGTCACAGGGGCGTGATCCGACACTGTTGTTATTCCTATTGTTGTTTCCGTTACTGCCTCCAAAATTCTATGTTCTACCAAGATATAGTCCAACCTAGAGTACGTATCGTTTACAGCCGAATGGAACGTATAGTCTTTTGTGCTCGAATGTTGAATTCTCCAAATATCCACTAGTTGATGCTCATATATTTTTTTTTTATCATTTTTTTTTAATCATTCTTAATTATGTTTATTTTCTCTCTCCGGTGCGACTGATGTACTATCTAGCTTGTGGTGCATGGAAAAATTAAAGTCTCCAGCCAGTATTAGTTTACCTTCTTTAAATTCCATCACATCTTTTAATATTCCTACCAAATATTTTTTGGGATTCTTATTGGGCAATATACATTTACAAGCGTATACTTCGTGCCCTGTAAGGTTTTAAAATTCAAAAGTTTCTTCTATAAACCTAAGTTTAGCCATGTGTCCATTCCTCCTACCAATAAAACATGCTGGGAAACTCCAATTATATTGGATTTCTTGTTCCTTTTAGAATTTTCAGTAAAGGTTTTAATGTCCTTCTCCTTCTCAGGGTTTCTTGTGAAAGGTCCTGGAAAATTTGTAACGTCATTCCCTTGTATGAAATTGGTGGCTTTCCCCTCAGGTTTCTCCAAATTTGTTTTTTTTTCCTCCCAATGTTCAAATCTGACTATTATGTGATCTTCTTAGTCTGTGCGCTCTTTCAATTTTTATTGGGTTACCTTCTTCTTTTCCAAGTATTGGATTAAATGCCTTCCTTATTATTTCTGTTAAATTCTTGGATTTGAAATGAAACGAATAAGATGTGCTTTAACTGCAGACTTTCAGCTTTAATTTGAGGGTATTTACATCCAAATCAGGTGAACGGTGTAGGAATTACAACAGTTTGTATATGTGCCTCCCACTTTTTAAGGGACCAAAAGTAATGGGACAATTGGCTGCTCAGCTGTTCCATGGCCAGGTGTGTGTTATTCCCTCATTATCCCATTTACAAGAAGCAGATAAAAGGTCCAGAGTTCATTTCAAGTGTGCTATTTGCATTTGGAATCTGTTGCTGTCAACTCTCAACATGAGATCCAAAGAGCTGTCACTATCAGTGAAGCAGGCCATCATTAGGCTAAAAAAACCAAACAAACCCATCAGAGAGATAGCAAAAACATTAGGTGTGGCCAAATCAACTGTTTAGAACATCCTTCAAAAGAAAGAACGCACTAGTGAGCTCAGCAATACCAAAAGACCCGGAAGACCACGGAAAACAACTGTGGTGGATGACCGAAGAATTCTTTCCCTGGTGCAGAAAACACCCTTCACAACAGTTGGCCAGATCAAGAACACTCTCTAGGAGGTAGGTGTATGTGTGTCAAAGTCAACAATCAAGAGAAGACTTCACCAGAGTGAACACAGAGGGTTCACCACAAGATGTAAACCATTGGTGAGCCTCAAAAACAGGAAAGCCAGATTAGAGTTTGCCAAACAACATCTAAAAAAGCCTTCACAGTTCTGGAACAACATCCTATGGACATATGAGACCAAGATCAACTTGTACCGGAGTGATGGGAAGAGAAAAGTATGGAGACGGAAAGGAACTGCTCATGATCCAAAGCATACCACCTCATCAGTGAAGCATGGTGGTGGTAGTGTCATGGCGTGGGCATGTATGGCTGCCAATGAAACTGGTTCTCTTGTATTTATTGATGATGTGACTGCTGACAAAAGCAGCAGGATGAATTCTGAAGTGTTTTGGGCAATATTATCTGCTCATATTCAGCAAAATGCTTCAGAACTCATTGGACGGCGCTTCACAGTACAGATGGACAATGACCCGAAGCATACTGCGAAAGCAACCAAAGACTTTTTTAAGGGAAAGAAGTGGAATGTTATGCAATGGCCAAGTCAATTACCTGACCTAAATCCGACTGAGCATGCATTTCACTTGCTGAAGACAAAACTGAAGCGAAAATGCCCCAAGAACAAGCAGGAACTGAAGACAGGTGCAGTAGAGGCCTGGCAGAGCATCACCAGGGATGAAACCCAGCGTCTGGTGATGTCTATGCATTCCAGACTTCAGGCTGTAATTGACTGCAAAGGATTTGCAACCAAGTATTAAAAATTGAAAGTTTGATGAGTGATTGTTAATCTGTCCCATTACTTTTGGTACCTTAAAAAGTGGGAGGCACATATACAAACTGTTGTAATTCCTACACCGTTCACCTGATTTGGATGTAAATACCCTCAAATTAAAGCTGAAAGTCTGCAGTTAAGACACATCTTGTTCTTTTCATTTCAAATCCATTGTGGTGGTGTATAGAGCCAAAAAGATTAGAATTGTGTCGATGTCCCAATATTTATGGACCTGACTGTATATGCCTATTCCTGTTGATCTTTTTTTTAAGATTTTTACTTCTCCTTTTAGATCTTTTATTATGCATGTGTGGAAATCCATTTTTTTCTACTTCCTCCACTCTTGAGAGCATGTAGCCCAGGTCTTTGTGGATTATTGCCATTTAAGTTTTTAAAGAATTTTCTAGGGCAGCAAACATTGTTTAAATGTCTGTTTTTGTTGGTAGTTGGGCTGTCTTCTGTTGTTCCTCTTCTTTTCTTGTACGTGAATCTAATTCAGAGTCCTGTTCTATTCTGAATTCTGAGAGTGTGCTAATTTCTAGCAATGTTTTATTCTGGACCTTCTTAACCTTTTTTTCCTTAATCTCTGTTTGACGCCCCATAGTACTTTGTTGTTTTTCTTTTGTCTGCCTCTCTCCTTCAATGTCACCTCCTCAAGTTGTGTATTTATTCATTGGGCCAGAGCTGGGGTTTAGGCTAGTATGGGGTGCTTTGGCTACCCCTCCACCTCTTGCCGACTTTCCCCTCATATCCTCCCCTTTTTTCAAAAGAGAAAGACAAAGTAATGCTCAAACCGTTATAAGATTTCCAATTGATAAAGTACCTCAATTGGGTGAGTTTTCCAAACCACCTTCTGCACACCCAAATCACACAATGTCTGTAAATACTGATGGTTTAGATCATTTATATTTTCACATGCATTTATATTCCACACATTGCTTCGAGTATCTATATGTATATGAGCGAATGTCCTGTAGTAATATAGAGTGTACTCACCCCGGTTTCTTCTATAAAATTCTTTGTTGTTTCGCGTTGTGGGCGCAACTGTAGAAATACACAAGTTTTAGGTTTTTGCTTATTTGAGGGGGGGAGGGGAGAAACCCCATCCATGACCCGCCGGGTCTCTCTAGGCAGACACTCTCCAGCCGAGACTCCCCGCGGCTCTGCTTCACTCCGCTCAGTTCCACTTAGCTACCCTCGGCCTGTCACTCGCTTCAGCGAGCAGTTCCGACTTCTCCCGAATGGCTGAGTGCCGAACTCTGAGCGCCCAGGTATCTCCTCCTTCTTACCTTGTCTCCGGATCCCGCAGGGGATCCATGATCTCCAGGTCAGCCAAGAGGAGGGAGAGGGAGATGAGACCAAACCCGCACTCCTCGTCCTTCTCGGGCGCTCACTCAACCTCACCCACAGCACTGCCCTGCGTATCCCAGCAGAGAGAGGGAAGACAGAGAGGCGAAGTGACGATCCTGCAATGACAGGGATGGACGCCCAGGCACAGCAGGTGAACATAGCTACCTCCCTCGCCCACCGCTGCGGCGGGCCCATCACGAGACACTGGTCCAAGGTATGTTTTCGTGGTGCAGGGATTTGTCCAACTCTCTTGAGGTCGAAGGTAAGGGGGTCAGGGAGCAGGGGAGACTTAGTAATGTTCCATTAGGGGAGAGTGGAAACCGGGAGCTCCTACGGCACGCACCTGACCAGCGCCATTACCAGGCTCCTCCCTCTCCTCTACTCCTCGGCAGTGGAGTTAATGCCAAAGACCTGATCTTCCAGTTTATATAACATTCTCCTCTGACCTGTTTGCAAGTCTTTAACTTGTACTTTTAACTCTTTTATTTCTTGGGCTTGCTTATCCGCTTTTTCTTCTGTCTCCTCCACCCGCCTCAGCAACTGTCCCAGGTCTGCTCGTTTTGTGGAGATTTCTATCTTGATGGAGTTTTCCAGTCTTATAAACATCTCTGACATTTCCAGTTTAGTTGGCATTCGAGTACTTGCTCCTTGATACTCCATTTTACTTATCTCTAATTCACTTTCTGTGCTGATATCTTCTCTAGATTTATCTGATATCTCTCCTTTCTTTTTCCCAGGGTCTTTTTTCTTGTCTTTGATCCCTTGTTGCTGCTTTTCCAGTCCTGGACTTTTTGGGCTTCCGTCTTTTGTTAGATATTTCTTGATTGTGCTTGTATTTGCGCTCTCTTTTGGGGTTTTGGGTTCGCTCCCTTTTAGGGTTCTACCTCTCATATTGAGTCTTTTATTTGTTGTTTTCCTTTTCCCCAGGTTGATCTTTGTCTTAATCTCCCTTCTTCCACTTCCATAGGTCTATGTAGTTGTCTACTCTGAGTGTTATATCTTTATCCTGGCTCCCATATTGCTGCTTATGAAATTCCTATACAGTTCCTCAGCAGGTTATGTACAATTCTTTTGTAGTTCCCCCTCTCTCTCTCACTTAGGAGGGGGTCCTGCCTGGTCGCTTATTAGGCTCTAGACCCTCAATCCTCGCAACATTGCCCACTGAGTCGCGCCTCCCCAGACGGCACCTAAGGCTAGCCCGAGGAGATTTTTTCTAGTTAAAACAATCATATCAGTTCATATGCCATTCGTGAGGCAGTTCATGTCATGTTATTCATAAACAGCTTATATGCGATTCCTATGCAGTTCATATGCAGAACATAAACAGTCCATATGTAAATTATATACAGTTCGTGTGTAATTCTTATGCTGTTTATATGCTGTTCATATGCGTTTCAGTAAGCGATTTTAGCAGACAATTCATTGCATGTATGATAATTATCACTCACCCCTTCTTCTTTTCTCTGCCTACTCTCCAGATGTTATCAATAAGTACACTTTTGTAGCGCCTCTCCTCTCCTTTTCCAGGGTCTTCAGGTGGCAGGGGGCAAGAAGTGGAGTAAATGATATAAAAACACAGAGACCCATATGCAGGGTTAAGATATATCAAGGTCTCACCCCCTCCAATCTTCGTGTTCACTCTTCCCATCCAATCATATGCAATTCATAAGCAGTTTATATACCAATTATAGGCATCTCATATGAGATTCATTAGCGATTTGTTGCTGTGGCTATGCAATTCATATGCGCCCCGCAGCCAGTTCATATACAATTCCTATTCAATTTTTATGCAGTTCCCATGCGACTCACTTGCAATTTGCGTGCAGTTCAGATGCAACTTGCAAGGAATCCATACACGGAATATATGCCACTTGCATACCGTAAGCGGGCAGGTAGTAAGCCAGCAGGAAGCAGGCAGTTAGATAGACAATGTAAAGCACACAGAGAACCACAGACAGAGGAAAGCAGGCTAGAGCAGGGGAGAGTAGGCAAAGTCAGTGGTATGCACTTGATGTATTTAGTTATGTTTGGATCATCCAGCATGAGCTCCGGTGTCTCTGGTCTCCACTCTGCTTTGCTCACCTCCACACTTGATATTTACACGCAACCAATCTTTTTAAGACATTTTGGTATCAAGCCACTTCTCGTTCCAGACGGATAGTGACCCCTGCGGCTTTTTGCCGCAAGGTAACTTTCATTGTGGGAAATGTGATTACTGTAAATTTATCAAAACAGGGAAAAGTGTTCTACCTACAGGCAAGAACCTAGTCATGCACCACTTTGTGAATTGTGACACAATTGGTATTGTGTACCTACTCACATGTCGTTGCGGAAACCACTATGTGGGCAAAACCAAACAAAACTTTTGGAGACGCATTAAGGAACATGTTACAGATATACAAATATGGATCACTGAGAAACCCATCCCTAGACACTTTGCGGAATCATGACTACAAAACAGACTCACTCAAATTTCAAGTACTTGTTAGGGTGCACCCCCCCATTTGGGATGGTAATTTTCAATCAAAGGATCCTTCAAGTTGAATCTAGATGGATGTTCAAGTTACAGGCAACCCAGCCACCAGGGCTTAATTATGCCATCAGCTATGCCTCATTCTTATAACCATCTAACATTCATTCCTTTTCCTCTTTTTCCCATCTCTTCCCCCCTCCTCCCTTTCCTTTCTATCCCTTCCCCCTTCTTCCCCTCCCCACCCCCTCCCTCCCTCCCCCCCTCTTCCCTTCCTCTTCTTTCTCCCTTCCCCCACTTCCCCTTTTGTCCCCCGTTCCCGTTTTTCTAAATTTCAAGAATAAGATAATGTAATAAGATAAGGTACTGTACCCATTCTTTCTATACAACTTACAAATATGTATGTGCTGTTTGTGTTTAAATGTGTAATGTGTAAATGTCCAGCTGTGATCTAAACACAGGAATTGAAGTGGTAATTTTGAGAGTGTTTTTTTTCCATTCATTTTTTATTTATTATTCCTCTTTATTTTTTCATTTTGACTAATTTGTGTTTGTCCATTTCTTCTAGACCGTGTTTGTTATGCTATTGTCGGTTCAGGTCAGACTCCTATCCTTGCCCATGTCTGCCCACTGCCTGTGGGTTATTTGGAGTTTTGCCAAGGGTCTGTCACATTCCCCCAAGTGCCTTCTCTATATTCCTCTCTCCATCTGGTCCCCACAGAGGCATCCTCACAGGCAATCCATTTCCCATCAGGGGACACTGATATGGGGCAACCTTCGGGCCGCCTCGCTTCTGGTCCTCGCACATCTGCTTGCCTGGAACGCAGCACCTGTGACGCACGCTCACGTGTGCGTCACTTCCGGCGCCACGCCAATTATGGTCCACCTCCCCTCTCTGCCGCATGGCCCCCTACTCCCTCACAACTGAGGCTCTGGGGACCACCCCCTCTTCTATCTTGGGAATCTACGGCGATGGGTCATGGATCTGGGGCTGCACATGCACTTTTCAGCATGTGCCCCCCTCGGCCCTCAGTGGACAGATGAGCCCGCTCTCTTCCCTCCAGATCCTTGGGATCTATTCTGGATCCCCAATCCGGGTGACGCGAGCGACCTCAGGGATCCCTCCTTCCTGTCCTCCTGGACGAATCATGGTGGTTCCCCTACCTACTTATACCCCACATTTCACCTATCACCCCTCAGCAGTTCATTCCTCTATGTTGGAGACGCTGAGGGGAGACACACACATACAGAAAAGCAGGTAATACTTTTTCTCTTTTATCATATATTTAATTGATGCCTTGGTACATTATATGCCGTTTTAAAGGCGGGATTTATTTCTTTATTGTCTTCCCTGTAGTTGTGCGCTTTGGCCCTTTTTGCGAGCCTTCTATTGGATTTCATTAAAGCTTTTGCACATCTTGCCCCACTACGCTGGGTTTGTGCTCCAAGACATAGCGGGGCTGTCCACTTTATCTGCCTCCCCATTCCATCATGATAGCATTGGCAATTTGCGTTTAAATTATGCAACTGCATATATACTTATACTCTGCAATTTTGGTAAGACACTCCCCTACATACTCACTCTCTCCAACCCACTCTTTCCATTCCACTCTTGCCCTCTTTCCCTTCCCCTTCTTTTCCTTTCCCTCCCCTCGCCACCTTTTCCCTCCCCACTCCCTCTTCCCCTTTTCTCCATATATGCCTTCGTAATCAACACCACATTACATCCCCTCCTTCACTAGCATTTACATGAATATGAACATTTACAGTATTGCTATTCATCTTTAGTAGGGATGAGCTTCGAGTTCGAGTCGAACTCAAGTTCGAGTCAAACATCGGCTGTTCGCCAGTTCGCCGAACAATGAACAATTTGGGGTGTTTGCGGAAAATTCGAATGCTGCGGAACACCCTTTAAAAGTCTATGGGAGAAATCAAAAGTGCTAATTTTAAAGGCTTATATTCATGGTATTGTCATAAAAAGTGTTTGGGGACCTGGGTCCTGCCCCAGGGGACATGGATCAATGCAAAAAAAAGTTTTAAAAACGGCAGTTTTTTCGGGAGCAGTGATTTTAATAATGCTTAAAGTGAAACAATAAAAGTGTAATATCCCTTTAAATTTCGTACCTGGGGGGTGTCTATAGTATGCCTGTAAAGGGGCGCATGTTTCCTGTGTTTAGAACAATCTGACAGCAAAACGACATTTCAAAGGAAAAAAAGTAATTTAAACTACTCGCGGCTATTAATGAATTGCCGGTCCGACAATACACATAAAAGTTAATTGATAAAAACAGCATGGGAACTCCCCATAGGGGAACCCCGAACCAAAATTAAAAAAAAAATGACGTGCGGGGTCCCCCTAAATTCCATACCAGGCCCTTCAGGTCTGGTATGCATATTAAGGGGAACCCCGGCCAAAATTTAAAAAAAAAATGGCGTATGATCCCCCTCAAAATCTATACTAGACCCTCCAGGTCTAGTATGGATTTTAAGGGGAACCCCGCGCCAAAATTAAAAAAAAAAAACGGCGTGGGGTCCCCCCAAAAATCCATACCAGACCCTTATCCGAGCACGCAACCTGGCAGGCCGCAGGAAAAGAGGGGGGGACGAGAGAGCTCCCCCCCTCCTGAACCGTACCAGGCCACATGCCCTCAACATTGGGAGGGTGCTTTGGGGTAGCCCCCCAAAACACCTTGTCCCCATGTTGATGAGGACAAGGGCCTCATCCCCACAACCCTTGGCCGGTGGTTGTGGGGGGTCTGCGGGCAGGGGGCTTATCAGAATCTGGAAGCCCCCTTTAACAAGGGGACCCCCAGATCCCGGCCCTCTCCCCTGTGTGAAATGGTAAGGGGGTACAAAAGTACCCCTACCATTTCACTAAAAAAGTGTCAAAAATGTTAAAAATGACAAGAGACAGTTTTTGACAATTCCTTTATTTAAATGCTTCTTCTTTCTTCTATCTTCTTTCTTCTATCTTCTATCTTCCTTCGGTTTTTTCCTCCATCTTCTTCTGGTTCTTCCTTCGGTGTGCTCGTCCAGCATCTTCCTCCGTGGCATCTTCTTATCTTCTTCTCCTGGGGCCGCTCCGCATCCATGATGACATGGAGGGAGGCTCCCGCTGTGTGACGCTTCTCTCTTCATCTTCTTCTCTTCATCTTCTTCTCTTCATCTTCTTCTCTTCTTCTTCTTTTCGGGCCACTCCGCATCCACGCTGGCATGGAGGGAGGCCCCCGCTGTGTGACGCTTCTCCTCTTCTGACGGTTCTTAAATAACGTGGGGGGCGGAGCCACTCGGTGACCCCGCCCCCTCTGACGCACGGGGACTTGACGGGGACTTCCCTGTGATGTCAGAAGGGGGCGGGGTTACGTAATGGGTGAGCCCACCCCCTCTGACATCATGGGGAATGCCACAGGGAAGTCCCGTCAAGTCCCTGTGCGTCAGAGGGGGGCGGGGTCACCGAGTGGCTCCGCCCCCCATTATTTAAGAACTGCCAGAAGAGGAGAAGCGTCACACAGCAGGAGCCTCCCTCCATGCCATCATGGCTGCGGAGCGGCCCAAAAAGAAGAAGAAGACAAGAAGATGAAGAGAAGAAGATGAAGAGAAGAAGATGAAGAGAGAAGCGTCACACAGCGAGAGCCTCCCTCCATGCCATCATGGATGCGGAGCGGCTCGAGGAGAAGAAGATAAGAAGACGCCATGGAGGAAGATGCCGGACGAGAACACTGGAGGAAGAACCAGAAGTACCAGAAGAACCAGAAGAAGAGGAGGAAGAAATCGAAGGAAGATAGAAGATAGAAGAAAGAAAAAAGAAGAAAGAAGAAGCATTTAAATAAAGGAATTGTCAAAAACTGTCTATTGTCATTTTTAACATTTTTGACACTTTTTTAGTGAAATGGTAGGGGTACTTTTGTACCCCCTTACCATTTCACACAGGGGGGAGGGCAGGGATCTGGGGGTCCCCTTGTTAAAGGGGGCTTCCAGATTCCGATAAGCCCCCCGCCCGCAGACCCCCACAACCACCGGCCAGGGTTGTGGGGATGAGGCCCTTGTCCTCATCAACATGGGGACAAGGTGTTTTGGGGGGCTACCCCAAAGCACCCTCCCAATGTTGAGGGCATGTGGCCTGGTATGGTTCAGGAGGGGGGGAGCTCTCTCGTCCCCCCCTCTTTTCCTGCGGCCTGCCAGGTTGCGTGCTCGGATAAGGGTCTGGTATGGATTTTTAGGGGGACTCCACGCCATTTTTTTTTTAAATTTTGGTTCGGGGTTCCCCTGTGGGGAATTCCCATGCCGTTTTTATCAATGAACTTCTATGTGTATTGTCGGACCGGCAATTCATTAATAGCCGCGAGTAGTTTTAAATGACTTTTTTTCCTTTGAAATGTCATTTTGCTGTCAGACTGTTCTAAAAATGGGAAACATGCGCTCCTTTACAGGCATACTATAGACTCCCCCCAGGTACGAAATTTAAAGGGATATTACACTTTTATTGTTTCACTTTAAGCATTATTAAAATCATTGCTCCCGAAAAAACAGCCGTTTTTAAAACTTTTTTTTGCACTGATCCATGTCCCCTGGGGCAGGACCCGGGTCCCCAAACACTTTTTATGACAATAACTTGCATATAAGCCTTTAAAATTAGCACTTTTGATTATTCACGTTCGTGTCCCATAGACTTTAACGGTGTTCACGTGTTCGAACAAATTTTTTGCCTGTTCGCATGTTCTGGTGCGAACCGAACAGGGGGTTGATCGGCTCATCCCTAATCTTTAGGTATCCGCCCTGATTATCCTCCGGCATTACCCACGGGCTCCCCAGGCTCACTGCTCCTCTCGGACCAATACGCTACTTGCACAGTCTGAAGGTAATTTATGGAACGCATCTAATTTGATGGTCTTAACATCTAAATGTATAACCAGATTATTCATCTTTCCCCTCTCTCCCCTCCCTCTTGGATCATTCTTGTGTTTGTGAGACATCGCTGCACATGTAAAAGTACAATGAGTAACTGCATTTTTGTCAAATTTCTGTGATGATGTATTTGCACCTCATTCATAGGTAACTATAGATGCCCCACAATGATGTAGGGGCTGTACAGAAATGTATTTATATGTTGCATATGTAATACTAATGCTGTATCAAATACCATTTTATAATGTACTTAATTATGTAACTCTGCATCTTTAGGACATTTCTAACATTTGTATGCTGTCTGTGCTGCTATAAAGGCCCTGATGAAGCGAGGTTTCCCGCGAAACATGTAGGCCATATCTCTGACACCTTATACCAGGACCTGCACACCCTGGACCAAAGAAACAGTAAACTGTATTCTTCTTCAGACTGTAATATGTTTTAAGAATTTCCATCCGTGGATGACAAATAAAGTTTTTTCTACATTCTTTTAAAAACTGTGTTTTTAAAAGACCATTGTCTGTCTGGAGAGTTTTCTGGGAGCAAAGTCCAGCAACAAAAAGGAGGCGAGTGTGCATGGAGGGTGATTGCTGGTTTTTGGTGGTAGCCTCCAAACAAATGCCAGACTAATGCACTGGAAGGAACCCCTGGGAGTATTCCCTCAACACTGGTGTCCCCGTTACTGCGGACCAACCGTTTGGCGAGGAGACCGGTAGGACAGCCTAAGGAATCTATTGTGAGACGTCTCCGGGAGTCCATATTCCACTACTAAGCCTGTTTTGACCCCCCCTGAGTAAGGGCAGTCGCAGGCTCTCTGGTAAGCCTCCAACTTTACCATCTGGTGGCGGGCTGCACTAGCGGTGGACCATGTAATTCCGGACCCTGCATTGGCTTTTTTGTGGACTTATTTTTTCACTTATGACACTTATGAACTTTATTTTTATTATTTTGCACTTGTGTTTTTTCTTGCATACACCCTTTTAGGGTATGGATTCACACCAGCTAATATTACTTTTTTGATTTTCACTATTTTATTTTTACTTAATAACTTTAGGTCATGATATAATAATTTACATGTGTTTATAATATATATGTTCACTTTATCACTAGTCCAGTGCTACACTGTCCTTTTTAAGATACTGTATATTGTAAAGTTTGGGGAACCAGCTAGATCGCAGGACATAGGATTTGCAATGAAAATAATGTTTAACTTAAACAACTTCACAGCAGCAAAAACAACAGAAAGAAATATCGGTCTCACCGACTTGCAGAGCTCAGAACTGCTATTGCAGTTAAACAGTCCTTGGTTTTTGTCACAGGTAACTTCCCCTGCTAGCAAGCTTCTAGGCAGGTCACTGCCATGCACTTTACCGCTGTACACCAAACCACCATCCACAGTCATCTGTATACTCCTCCACGCTCCTCCACACCCACCTACAACTTTGTGTCTTTTTTTAAACTCACTTCCTCTGACAGGTGAGTTAACCCTTTTGCTTACTTAAAGTGACCACAGTCCAAACAGAGAGGAAATATAGTGTCCTTCGAGGACACAGCCACGGCATCCTGTACGTATCCCCCCACACTGCCCCAATGAAAAGGAGGTGGAGGCAACAGTGGAGCTAAAACAATGGACTCGGGGGAGGGCATCTGCATTTTGATGCCTATGCTCCACTACAAATGTAAATTCCTGGAGTGCCCAGAACCAATGAGTAATCCTGGCATTAATCCCTTTACCTTGTCTCATCCATGTTAGAGGGGCATGGTCTGAAATCACCCTGAACTTCCTCCCCAAGAGATAATATCTGAGGGATTCCAGAGCCCACTTAATGGCCAGACACTCTTGCTCAACTATAGCGTAGTTTTTCCCCGCTGGTGTCAACTTCCTACTGAGGAAGACTACCGGGTGCTCCCCTCTACAGTATGAACAACCTGTGACAGAACCACTCCCAACCCTACATCCGAAGCATCAGTCTGGACAATGAACTCTTTTGAAAAATTTGGTGCTATCAGGACAGGGTATTGGCACAGTGCCCACTTGAGCTCCAAAAAAGCCTTTTCAGCGTCTGCATTCCACTCAACCATGACCGATTTCAGACCCTTAGATCGGTCAATGGAGCCACTAATGTGAAAAAGTTGGGTACAAACCTCCTGTAGTATCCCACCATTCCCAGAAATGCATGTACCTGATTCTTTGTGAGGGGGCAGGGCCATTTCCGTATAGCCTCTACCTTGCTGACCTGAGGTTTCACCACCCCTCTACCCATGATATATCCCAGGTATTTTACCTCCTCCATTCCCAAAGCACATTTTTCAGGGTTTATTGTAAACCCCTCCTTCCAAAGGGAGTCCAGCACTGCCTGGACTTTGGACAAGTATGATTCCCAGTCTCTGCTGTAAAATGACTGTGTCATCCAAGTACACTGAGGCATACTCCCGGTGAGGTCGTAAAATCCTATCCATTGCTCGCTGGAAAGTGGCTGGAGCAGTTTGTAGTCCAAAAGGCACTATTTTGTATTGAAAACTCCCCTCTGGGGTAGAGAAAGCAGTTTTCTCTTTAGCAGCCTTAGTCAACGGGATTTGCCAATACCCCTTAGTAAGGTTTAATGTAGTAATATACCTGGCTGGACCTAGTCTCTCAATAAGCTCCATGGGGTAGGCATCAAACCTTGAAACTTCATTAATTTTCCAGAAATCATTGCAGAATCGCAGAGTCACGTTGGGCTTCGGTACCAACACAATCGAGTTGACCACTCACTCTGCGATTCAATAATTCAATAATCTCCAGGTCTAACATCTTCTTCACTTCTTCCGAAACGGTCTTTCTTTGGGCCTCTTGGATGCGGTAGGGCCGGACAAAAAATTTGACTCCTAGTTCCGTGATAATATTGTGCTCTATGACACTAGTTAGACCTGGCAATCTTACGTACCTGTTCAAAGTAAATGATGCAATTACTTATCAATGAATATGGTAGACAATCCGAGATCCTGGACAGTGATTATACAGAGTATCTGCTCACAGCTACAAACATTTAAGACTCATAAAACATTTTCAGAGAGAGAAACGAACAAAACTTCAAAAACATTTGGAGGGCTTTAAAGTGACATTAAAGGTATATATATTTTTTTAAATAACAAACATGTCATACTTACCTCCACTGGGCAGCTAGTTTTGCACAGAGTGGCCCTGAACCTGGTCTTCTGGGGTCCCTTGGCGGCTCTCTCGACTCCTCCCTGCATCAGATAACCCCCTGGAAAGAAGCGCTCTCCTGGGGGGTTACCTTATGGGCGCGCTCCCGAGTCCAGCATTTCGGCGTCCATAGACGCCGAATGCAGGACTCGGCCCCGCCCCCCTGGCGGCCACGTCATTGGATATGATTGACAGTAGTGGGAGCCAATGGCTGCGCTGCTATCAATCTATCCAATCAACAGCCGAGAACCCCCTAGCAGAGAGAAGGCGCGTCCCCGTGGGACAAGTTCGAGGGTTCAGGTAAGTAAAACGAGGGGGGGGGTTGGGGGCAAGACACTGCCAGGTGTTTTTTCACCTTAATGCATAGGATGCATTAAGGTATAAAAACACTTACCTTTACAACCCCTTTAATAAAAATATCTTGATCAAAAAGGATGGGAAATATGGAAGGGATAGAACTGCTTTTCACGAAAATAGGGCTTATAGATGGAACACTGGCCAACAACAAAGAAATAACAGATTCAAAAACAAAAAAGACCATTACGCTGAAATTTCTCATTCATCTTCTAGCCTGTCTTCTGTCAGGCAAAAAGTCAACAATAAAACCTCACTTGGGTGTCCTTCTGCGGTATCTATGGTTTCAGGTAGAGTACCCTCTTTGGTGGCGGGCTCATCTATATTTTCACCTTTACAACCACAGGGAGGCAGTCCCATATTCCACCCAGTCACTAGATCCAAAACTACACAGGGAACAGAAAAATCTGACCCTCCCCTTTTGTAAAAGAACTTTTTACCAGCACCAAGTCCACTCATCTTAGATGGGGAACTTGGGTAGAAACCTTCTAGATTTACCGCAGTTGAACCCCAAGGGACTCACAATATAATTAATCTTTCCTCATACACACATTCATTTGAGGAAGCCCAGATACTTCACAAAGGTCTGGGCTTCTGTCCGAACGAAAACGTTGATAAATTTGAGTTTGTCAAAGACTTGCAATTATTTGCACGTAAGTTGATCCTTAAAAACATGTATCATAAACCGGGGGGACAAATTGATCCAACCCCGAGAAAAAATAGAGCTCTTGATCAGTTGGTTTCTCTCTTGGAGGAGAGTGATACCACAGATTTGATCAACTGCATCAATCTATCGAGGGGTCTCTCCCTCTAGCAGGAGGCCACTGCAGGTTCAACCCAAGATCCAACTTCTGGGTCCGAACTCAAGAAAAGATCAGCACAATTTCCACCTCCCAACTCAAATCCCAACATCTCTGCTTTTTTAAAATTGGTCAATGGGGAGATTGACAAACTCAATGTCCACTCTCCCAGATCAACAAATATTAGTACTCAGGAAAAACAGGCCTTAAAATCACTCAGTGATAATATGTCCATCACAATCAAGCCAGCAGACAAAGGTGGCAATATTGTCCTAATGGACAATATTTAATACATAGCCATGCCTACCAAAATTTTATGGAACAAAAATTGGTATAGGAAAATGACAAGCGACATAGTAGAAAAATTCAATCAAGAGTACTACAAATTAGGTATATTCCAACAATGTGATCAACAAAACCACATGGGAATATATTAGAACCAACTTCCCCACAGTACCCACTTTTTATTTGCTACCAAAGATCCACAAAGATGCATCAAACCCCACGGGAAGACCGATTATATCTGGCAGAAGGTTAATTAGTGAAAATGCAAGTCGGCTTGTTGATGAGCATTTAAAACCACATATTGTTAGCCTACAATCTTATGTGAAATACACCATCCACTTTCTTAAGATCATTGACAAATTGGCGATTCCTGAGAGTGCCTATTTAGTCACCATTGATGTAGAAGCTTTATACAGCTCCATTCCCCATGACAAGGAAATGGCAGCTGTAAAACACACTGTTTACCAAAGAGGAGGTGAAGACTGGGGATATAACGAGTTTATCCTGTCTCTCTTGGAGTACATCCTTCATCATAATGTTTTCACATTCAACGGCTCCCACTACCTCCAGGTGCAAGGGGTAGCGATGGGGACATGCTGTGCCCCATTGTATGCCAACCTGTACCTGGGGGAGTGGGAGAATATGTTCCTAAATGACGAGGTCTTGTCGATGTACACGGACCACCTCTTAGTGTGGTTCAGGTATATCGACGATGTCTTCGCCATTTGGGATGGCCCTCTGGAACTGCTTCATTTATGTCTTGATAGAATGAATCACAATGAATTTAATCTTACCTTTACTATGTCCTCCAGTATTAGCAAAATCTTGTTTCTGGATGTGGAAATTTCAAGAAACAATGATGGCACTCTCGGCAGAAGTCTGTACCGTAAGGCCACCTCAGGAAACACCATGCTACATGCCTCAAGCTTTCATCCGCAGACACTAATTAGATCCATACCTTACAGTCAATACTTGTGAGTAAGACGGAACTGTACTAGTAAATATCTTGATCAAAAAGGATGGGAAATATGGAAGGGATAGAACTGCTTTTCACGAAAATAGGGCTTATAGATGGAACACTGGCCAACAACAAAGAAATAACAGATTCAAAAACAAAAAAGACCATTACGCTGAAATTTCTCATTCATCTTCTAGCCTGTCTTCTGTTTCATTACAGGTCTCCTCCAAAAGCAAGAAAACATCACGCGCCAGTCGAGGTGGTGATCGTTCACAGGGACAAAAAGTCAACAATAAAACCTCACTTGGGTGTCCTTCTGCGGTATCTATGGTTTCAGGTAGAGTACCCTCTTTGGTGGCGGGCTCATCTATATCTTCACCTTTACAACCACAGGGAGGCAGTCCCATATTCCACCCAGTCACTAGATGCAAAACTACACAGGGAACAGAAAAATCTGACCCTCCCCTTTTGTAAAAGAACTTTTTACCAGCACCAAGTCCACTCATCTTAGATGGGGAACTTGGGTAGAAACCCTCTAGATTTACTGCAGTTGAACCCCAAGGGACTCACAATATAATTAATCTTTCCTCATACACACATTCATTTGAGGAAGCCCAGATACTTCACAAAGGTCTGGGCTTCTGTCCGAACGAAAACGTTGATAAATTTGAGTTTGTCAAAGACTTGCAATTATTTGCACGTAAGTTGATCCTTAAAAACATGTATCATAAACCGGGGGGACAAATTGATCCAACCCCGAGAAAAAATAGAGCTCTTGATCAGTTGGTTTCTCTCTTGGAGGAGAGTGATACCACAGATTTGATCAACTGCATCAATCTATCGAGGGGTCTCTCCCTCTAGCAGGAGGCCACTGCAGGTTCAACCCAAGATCCAACTTCTGGGTCCGAACTCAAGAAAAGATCAGCACAATTTCCACCTCCCAACTCAAATCCCAACATCTCTGCTTTTTTAAAATTGGTCAATGGGGAGATTGACAAACTCAATGTCCACTCTCCCAGATCAACAAATATTAGTACTCAGGAAAAGCAGGCCTTAAAATCACTCAGTGATAATATGTCCATCACAATCAAGCCAGCAGACAAAGGTGGCAATATTGTCCTAATGGACAATATTTAATACATAGCCATGCCTACCAAAATTTTATGGAACAAAAATTGGTATAGGAAAATGACAAGCGACATAGTAGAAAAATTCAATCAAGAGTACTACAAATTAGGTATATTCCAACAATGTGATCAACAAAACCACATGGGAATATATTAGAACCAACTTCCCCACAGTACCCACTTTTTATTTGCTACCAAAGATCCACAAAGATGCATCAAACCCCACGGGAAGACCGATTATATCTGGTAGAAGGTTAATTAGTGAAAATGCAAGTCGGCTTGTTGATGAGCATTTAAAACCGCATATTGTTAGCCTACAATCTTATGTGAAATACACCATCCACTTTCTTAAGATCATTGACAAATTGGCGATTCCTGAGAGTGCCTATTTAGTCACCATTGACGTAGAAGCTTTATACAGCTCCATTCCCCATGACAAGGAAATGGCAGCTATAAAACACACTATTTACCAAAGAGGAGGTGAAGACTGGGGATATAACGGGTTTATCCTGTCTCTCTTGGAGTACATCCTTCATCATAATGTTTTCACATTCAACGGCTCCCACTACCTCCAGGTGCAAGGGGTAGCGATGGGGACATGCTGTGCCCCATTGTATGCCAACCTGTACCTGGGGGAGTGGGAGAATATGTTCCTAAATGACGAGGTCTTGTCGATGTACACGGGCCACCTCTTAGTGTGGTTCAGGTATATCGACGATGTCTTCGCCATTTGGGATGGCCCTCTGGAACTGCTTCATTTATGTCTTGATAGAATGAATCACAATGAATTTAATCTTACCTTTACTATGTCCTCCAGTATTAGCAAAATCTTGTTTCTGGATGTGGAAACTTCAAGAAACAATGATGGCACTCTTGGCAGAAGTCTTTACCGTAAGGCCACCTCAGGAAACACCATGCTACATGCCTCAAGCTTTCATCCGCAGACACTAATTAGATCCATACCTTACAGTCAATACTTGTGAGTAAGACGGAACTGTACTAGTGATGATGTGTTTGTCATTGAGGCTGGAAAATTGTGTGACAGGCTGCTGCTGAGGGGCTATTCTCATACATCATTTTAAAAGGCATTTAGATGTGCTACTCTACACATGAGGCAAGATTTGCTATATTCTCAAAAACCTCTGAATCAAGGGAATTCCCCTTAGAATCATAACTAAATATTGCAATCAGCATTTAGAAAATAGGAAAATTGTTTCCAAGTTCTGGTATGTTCTCACTATGGACCCTAATTTGGGTCGATTGATTCCAGAGGTACCCCTTTTCACTTTCAGGAGAGCTACATCTATTGCCTCCAAGCTAGTGAAAAGTGAGTTTAGAGGGGACAAAGAAATAGATCACTGTAAATATAAAGGCACTTTCATGTGCTGCTCCTGCGGCTATTGTAAATTTATGGACACGAACAAAAGATCCATCCTACCAAATGGCCATATCTAAACCCAGAAATTTTGCAAACTGTAGGACATTCGGTGTTATTTACATGCTCAAATGCGATTGTGGCGGCTTCTATGTTGGAAAGACTAAGCTCGAATTTTGGAAAAAAGCAGACTTGTAACCCTGACTTATCCTTGGGAAGGCACACCACCATGATTCATCGAGGGGTATTTCCCAGGATCAAATTTTTGATCCTGGATTGCATCCACCCTAATCTGAGAGGAGGAGACTGCAACAAGAGCCTCCTCCAGCTCGAAATGCACTGGATCTATACGTTAAAGGCCACTCACCCATTAAACAATGTGGTGTGCTTCAAGCCCTTCCTAGAGGGCTTCAACTCGGGAGAGATGGAGAAATAAGGATACATAAGCTAAGGGGGACCTTCTTCCTTGGGCCCTCTGTTTTCTATACCTGATTCATCTTGCCAGGCGTCTGTATTTTTTTGATCTCTGAATCCACCTATTCTTGCCCCTCTTCCATCTCTGTCTTTTTATCCCTCTCGCATTGTCCCCCTCCCTACCGGCTCTTCAATCTCTGTATTTGTCTTAAGTAGCTGTTTTTGCGTCATTGCTCCGGTTTTTGTCTAATGTGTGTTTGTTTTGATGTGCTTTTGATGTAAACATTGTAACTTGCATCCCTCAGTATCCCCTCCACGATCAATTATACGGTACTCCCTCTGTTTTTTAACATTGTGGAATTGGGGACTTTATCATGCCCACGATTGATTTGTGCAACCTGTTGGTGCATGATTGATATATACTTTTCTTTTTTTATATGTATCGCAGTGTTTTGGTTTGTCTCCACATATTCCATATATATTATCTGTTGGGGTTTTGTACTGTTATTTACAGCGTTCACACCAGTCATTTATGTCTGCCAGGCACGGCCAAGATTCCCCTTTTTGGGGACTCTTTGGGTGGAAGTTGTATGTTTCATCCTTGCAACTTCATCTCCCATCTGTATCCAGGATGACCATCTGTGTTTACCTGTCATACATTGCCATGCCGGTGGGACGCCGACACGTCACGTCACTCCATGGCGCGTGCACGTGACATCATCACACATGCACCGTGTGATTGACATGGCGCATGCGGTTGGTGGTTCTTGTGAGTGCGCCATGTGGAGGCATGGCATGTCCGCCGCTCAGGGGGCCCTCTCTGGAAACCTGGGAGGAGGTTAGTGCCACACACAGCTGATCTACATCAAGCAGACACTGTGGCCACCTGTGTTGGGCTATATAAATGCTCATTTTACAGACAGACAGGGCTATGGATGGGACATTCTTGGAGAGGCTGACGTCGGTCCATATTCATTGTGAGTGTGCAACTTAAGGAAACCCTGTAATTCATACAGCTGAGTTTTCTGACTTATAATCTATTTGTACGCTTGAGTCTATAGACATTTCTCTTACATATATTCTTTGTTTATTTTTCTTTTTTGATACCCTACAATCTGGCAATGTTGATTTCAAAGCCTGCATCTCGCTGGTTTGGTCTATAACACTCTATGCTCTCCACGTCCCTACCTACCTGTTTGCCTGTAATTGATGTCACTGCCTCACTCAAGTATGTTTAATTACTCTACCAGGTTTTTCTAATTTTGATTGCAGTTTGAACATCTTGTTTACACATACATTCTCTTATATGTCTTTTTTCAGATTTCCCTTTTTTTTGGGCCTCAGCACACGTGACCTTTGTTGCATCCGGGTCTCCAGATTTCAACTTTCCTTGGCATGATTAGGGATTGGATCCCTACACAACATTTGATTATTCCCCCATTTAAACTGTTTAACAACTGTGTGGACAGGATGCGTGGGATCCCTTCTTACGTGACTGTCATTCTCTTTTTTAACTAATGTGGATACTTCTACGTACATGCAAATGACTACGATGTAAGTGTTCAACACCCTCAGTATTGTATATATAATTATCCAGTAGCATTTGGAAGGGTTGTATTATGGTTGATCACTTTGCATTTGAATTTTATAGATATTATACCTTCTGTGAAAAATCCCTGTTGAAGGAGACAGCATTCATATCTGAAACACGTCGGATTCAGGAAATGATCTCTTTCTTTGCTTTTTTTGTGTACTTTGTCCACGGTCATGTGCAATATTTTATTATGTTCTTACAATAAATGTTTAGTATTTATCTTATATTTTTCATTGTTCATGTGGTAGTGCTTCTAAAGTCCCACCCCGGGGGGGTATTTTCCTCATTCTTAGTTAGACCTGTTAAGGCTTCTCCTTATTTCTCTGCAAGAACTCCTTTGCCCGCTGACTTTGGATTTTAGTCAGGGTATTTGCTACTTGGACACTCTCCACCCCAACCTGAGGCTCAAGTCTTGCACCAGCCAGGGAGGTTACCGGTTCCCTGTCCCTCCAGGGCTTTAACAAGTTCACATGATATATCTGATACGGTTTCCTCTTGCCTGGCTGGTGGACTCTATAATTTACCTCCCCCATTTTTTCCACAACTTCAAAGCTGCCTTGCCATCTGGCCAAGAATTTATTTTGCACCGTGGGAATCAACACCGCTACGCGATCCCCCACTTTGAAGTGCCCTATTTTAGCGGCCCTATTATAGACCTGTCATTGAGCCTCCTGGGTTTTTTGCAAATGTTCCTTGACCAGTGGCATTACGGTTAGGATCCTTTCCTGCATTTGGGAGACATTCAAGAACACTCTTATGCTGAAGAGGTTCACTTTCCCATTCCTCTTTAACAAAGTCCAGTAGTCCACAAAGTCTCCACCCATACACCAACTCAAAGGGCGAAAACCCAGTAGAGGCCTGGGGCACTTCCCGGATAGCAAACAGGAGAGCTGGCAACAGGCAGTCCCAATCTTTTCCATCCCTTTGTACCACTCTCTTGAGCATAGACTTAAGAGTCTTATTAAAAGGTTCTACCGAGCTGTCTGTTTGGGGATGGTAGACTGATGTGTGCAGCTTGCACACCTCGGCCATAACCCTTGACATAAATGGAGTGCCCTGGTCTCTGATTATTTCCTTATGAAAACTAGTCTGTATAAACAACTGGAATAATTCCCGGGCAATAGCCTTAGAGGAGGTATTGTGCAGGGGTAGGGCTTCAGGATATCGGGTGGCAGCTGGAGGAAGTGGAGGTCACATGATTCCTGTACATGATTTCTGTGTAGAGTGGAGCTGCAGCTACTGAGCCATTCTGTTGTTACTATTAATTAAGCCTGGGAATTGCAGAAATACAAGATATTTTTGATGGTTTTTATGGTAGTTCAGAGTGAATATTGTGGAAGAGCATCGATGATTACTCATGACTTTGAAAGACAACAAGAACAAAGTTTTTAAGGATAATACACTATTGGAGCTCCTTTTTTATACTTCTACACGGCCTGTTCCGGTCCGAGGGAGTGTACTGGTTTCTCATCATAAAGAGAGCCCCTTTACACATTGGATGGAAAAATGGCGTAAAGCGGGAGAAGGACGCTAGGAGTCTTGAAGTACTGGCATCTTGGATTTTCCAGAGACCCCGCAGAGGGCTATATCTGCAGGCGATAACGACCTCGCTACTGACAGGAGGTCCACCACATCTGGTAAGGGTCTCCATCATCTCTGGTGTATGTCCTAAGGAGAGGCCTATCCCTCCTCCCCTCGGTGGTGGAATCAACCTGTAGTTTTTATCTTCAGTGTGTTTTTTTTCCCCTTTTCTCATAGTTACATAGTTACATAGTTAGTCAGGTTGAAAAAAGACACAAGTCCATCCAGTTCAACCATAAAAAAAAAAAAAAATATATATTGTACAATCCAATATACCCAATACTATACCCACAGTTGATCCAGAGGAAGGCAAACAACCCCAGCAGAGCCTGCTCCAATTTGCTGCAGCAGGGGAAAAAATTCCTTCCTGATCCCCCAAGAGGCAATCAGATTTTCCCTGGATCAACTTTACCTATAAATGTCAGTACCCAGTTATATTATGTACATTTAGGAAAGTATCCAGGCCTTTCTTAAAGCAATCTACTGAGCTGGCCAGAACCACCTATGGAGGGAGTCTATTCCACATTTTCACAGCTCTTACTGTGAAGAAACCTTTCCGTATTTGGAGATGAAATCTCTTTTCCTCCAGTCGTAAAGAGTGCCCCCTTGTCCTCTGTGTTGACCGTAAAGTGAATAACTCAACGCCAAGTTCACTATACGGACCCCTTATATATTTGAACATGTTGATCATATCCCCCCCGAATTCTCCACTTCTCAAGAGTGAACAAATTCAGTTCCTCTAATCTTTCATAGCTGAGCTCCCCCATGCCTCTTATCAGTTTGGTTGCCTTTCTCTGCGCTTTCTCCAGTTCCCCGATATCTTTTTTGAGAACTGGTGCCCAAAACTGAACTGCATATTCCAGATGAGGTCTTACTAATGATTTGAACAGGGGCAAAATGATATCTCTCTCTCTGGAGTCCATACCTCTCTTAATACAAGAAAGGACTTTGCTGGCTTTGGAAACCGCAGCTTGGTATTGCATGCTATTATTGAGCTTATGATCTACCAAAACCCCCAGATCCTTCTCCACCACGGATTCCCCCGGTTGTACTCCCCCTAGCATGTATGATGCATGCATATTCTTAGCCCCCAAGTGCATAACTTTACATTTCTCAACATTAAACCTCATCTGCCACATAGACGCCCAATTAGACAGAGCATTGAGGTCAGCTTGAAAATTGGAGACATCCTGTAAGGACGTTATTCCACTGCATAGCTTGGTGTCATCTGCAAAGACGGAAATGTTACTTTTGATCCCAGACCCAATATCATTTATAAAGATATTAAAGAGTAAGGGTCCCAGCACTGAACCTTGGGGCACACCACTGATAACCTTAGACCATTCAGAGTAAGAATCATTAACCACTACTCTCTGAATTCTGTATTTTCTGAATTTCTCTCTATTTTTGGAATTGGACTGAGCCCTTATATATGTGAATTATACACACATTGTTTCATTTATATATAATTCTTTTTGCACTATATGATTTTTTTATGTAGACTTTTTTCAATTGTATTTTTTCACTGGTATGGATAGGTATAGTTCTTCATAACCTATTTACTCACTCACATAGTGTTATTTTGTGCATTGGGTTTTTGAACACATAATAATTTAAGATTGTTATAATATTAGCGTGACCATCTTCCTTTAAATATGTAGGAGTGACCTTGATCAGACTTTACCAAGGGACCCACTATATGCATGGTTATCCTTTCGAATGGGGCCTCAGTTATGGGCAGAGGGACCAAAGAGCTCTGGAAGTGGGTCACTGGCGCGATTAACTGACAGGTGGGACAAGAGGTACAGTATCTCCTTACCTCTGCTTTCAGACCTGGCCAGTAAAACCGGTCGGTGATCCATGCCTCCATCTTCTCAAGTCCCAGGTGTCCCCCTAAAACATCATCATGGGCCAGGTCCAGAACCTTTTGTCTATAATGTTGGGGTACAAACAATTATTCTACCACATTTTCTCTCACTTTGTTCACCCGATAAAGCAATTCATTACATATTGCGAAGTGTGGTCATCACTCATTCGCACCACCTGGCTCTTGGCGAACCCCATTTACCTCTACAACTTGTTCCCGTGCCCGGACCAAAGTGGGGTCCTGCATCTGGGCAGTACCAAATGCCCCCTAGGGAACACCCAAATCTGGCAGGGCAGTGCTAGAGGCCACTTCCTCATCCTCTTCCCCCAGCATTACCTGAAGCGGAGAGGGTTCCCCCCACTCAGTGTTCAGGTAGGTCTGTGAACCACACATTTTGGCATCCTTAACAGTATCAGCATTACTTTCATCACCATTAACCAAATTATTAACATTTTCATCATCTGGATCCACATTAACAACATTTGGCAGTTCAGGGTTATTCCCCTCAATAGCAGGATCAGAGGAACTAGTTTCTCCCCATTATCTGGACCATTCAGGTAGTTCTCCTTGTTCCTACAGTTTTGCAAATAATGGACAGTCCCATCCTATTATAACATCATGTACCGAGTTCTTCACCACCCCCACCTATTGAGTACCAGTGCCACATGCTGTGGAGATGGACACCGAGATGAGAAGGTACTCTCTAGTGTCCCCGTGAATACACACAACCGGTAAAGTTTTTCTTACCTGGCCAATCTTTCCAATTACTTTGGGATGAACCAGAGTTACCATGATTCTGGAGTCCAACAAACCTCTAACAAAACGTTACACTCAAATTTTCCCTCACCAAGGTCAATGTGTTGTGCATGCTTTATGGGCATAAAAAGACCCCCTCTCGAGAACCCAGCATTTCTTTGGCTCCTCTTGCAGTGGGCAGAGTGCCCGGATGTGGCCCCAGGAATGACATTGCCAACATTGTACATCCCCTCCTCTCCGAACAGGAACAGAACGCTGAGGCGGTACCGGGAGTGACTCTTGGCCTTCTGGGTGTTTGTTCCAGGACTCCGTGGGACATCTTTTCAAAGTGAGGCAGTTGATCGAATAAGCCATGGCAGACTGGGCCCTTGGCGCTTGGTAGGGCAGAGAAGATCCTCCACCACTGTATATCTTTCCACCATCTCGACAAGGGGTTCACTGTTTTGGGGTCTCCATGGCTGACCTACCATTGAAGGTCGTCTGGCAGGGACCTTAAGTATCGGTCCAGTATGACCCGCTCCCCGATTTGGGGCCCAGACAACACCTCAGGCTGCAGCCATTTTTTTACTAGTTGCACCAGGTCATGCATTTGAGACCTGGGTGGCTGATCTGGTCAATACTTCTATTGGTCCACTTGTTGGGCCCAAACTGCCGTAGTCACCCCCAGACGAGCCAGAATTTCTGCCTTTAGCTTTTGATAATCTTTAGCATCATCCGGTGGCAGGTTAAAGTAGGCTTTTTGAGGATCTCCGGTGAAAAGAGGAGCAATGAGGCCGGCCCACTGGTCCTGGGGCCACCCTTCTCTCTCTGCTGTCCTCTCAAATGTAGCAAGAAATACCTCTACATCATCACTCAGGGACAACTTCTGCAGAAAATGGCTCGCCCTCACTGTCACCTGGTTGCCAGGGGCAACAGCCACTTGCTCACGGCCCTGAGAAAGTTGCTGCACTGCTTCTGGTAAGGCAGTCACCTGAGCCTGCATAGCCCCTTGCTGGGTCACTTGTTGGGCTGCCAGCTGGGCCACCAACAGGTGAGTACCTTCTTGCTGCAGAGCCTCATTGCCAGTGGTTTAGACATTAATGGCTATGTGTTTAGTTATTTTGAGGGGACAGCAAATTTACACTGTTATACAAGTTGTACACTCACTAATTTACATTGTAGAAAAGTGTAATTTCACATGAAAAGATATAATAAAATATTTACAAAGATGTGAGGGGTGTACTCACTTTTGTGAGATACTGAAGACATATACTAAACTTCCTGCACGCCACTAACTAACCTGCCTCTAGCTAACTTTCTCTCAAACATAACACTGTATATGGCCGCCGTGTAAGCAGCCTTATATAGTGTGGGGCGTGAACTTAGCTCCCTGAGCCATGATTGGCTAAAGGCACCCTGCCTTTGGCCAATCATGGCTCTCACAGCAGAGCGTGCTGTGATTGGCCAAAGCATGCAGGTCAGGTGCATGCTTTGGGAAAAAAAGTTGAGGATGGCAGATCCTCACAGTAACCTTCTATAGAAACACCAGCGTTAAAGGAAAAATAAATACTTTATTGAAAACAATGTAGCAAAAAAGTAACATTAGAATAAAAATATCACACTACCACCAGTGCAAAAGATAAAAAAGACAACGTTGTCAATGTGGATACATGGAGCTGCTAGCAGTATACCTCAATCATGCATGTCTTTGATTCACACCACCAGGATATGGGGGAAATGCTTTGGACAATCGTCAGCCGTCAATGCACTGTGATCTCGCAGTGCATTATGGGGCGCTCCGCGGCGCTCAAATTTGCTGTGAACGCCCCATATGTTCGGTTCGTTTGCGTTGCATCCCTACTCCTGTGACCCATTTTCAGCAGACAGCTGGCTGAAGCCTGTTGCCGGCTGACGTCACAGAGCCAGTCCAGACTTGGGCAAGATCGCAGATGAAGTCAGGATCTGCCCACATGCCTGGACCGGCACCCGGCTTAGCTTCTCAGCGAGCTGCTGAGAGTCTGAGCCTGGTGCTGCTCCCACCCCTCCACAGCCCAGCACTCCAGTGGGCACGGAGGGCACAGCAGAGAGAGGTGACTGACAGTCACCAGCTCTCTGCTCAGGGAGCTGTGAGAACCGTGTTTGATTGCTTGGTTCTCAGTGTTAGAGCCAGTGGGGGAC
This sequence comes from Aquarana catesbeiana, assembly GCF_042186555.1. NCBI lineage: Eukaryota > Metazoa > Chordata > Amphibia > Anura > Ranidae > Aquarana > Aquarana catesbeiana. The sequence goes on along the minus strand of NC_133324.1, from coordinate 469,331,381 downwards.
AGACATTGCATCTACCTAGGAAAGTATGATTCTTAAAAAAAAAAAAAAAAAAACATACTTCTCTTTTAAAATCAACATTTTTTAAATCATTCTTACTTTGCACCATTTCTTCACACCTGCCCAAAACTTTTGCACATTACAGTATGCGGGATTTCTACTAAGAGGAAGTAGGTCATTAATGTCTATTGATGTGGGGGGGCTACATTTTTGTATTATATGCCAACAGTTTTCAATCAGAAAAGGAATACAGCAGCTCTATCTGAGTGTAGTAGTAGGGTAAAAGGAACTGGTTTAATGAATAAACAAAGCAACTCACAGACATAGTGCATATATGGGCAGAAGTCATGTAGGGTTTCTCTGCTGTCAATCTATCTGGACCGCTGTCAGCGGGAGATCCGCAAGCTGCTCGGTTGGATTGGTGATGTCCAGGGCTCCATGTCTGTATGGAGATCGTGGGACCGGCTGGCTGACGCATGCTCGGAGCAAGTGCCTTGAAAAAGTATTCATTCTTCTTGAAATTTTCCACATTTTGTCATGTTACAACCAAAATTGTAAATGTATTTTATTGGGATTTTTTGTGATAGACCAACACAAAGTGGCACGTAATTGTAAAGTTGCAGGAAAATGATAAATGTTCTTCCAAATTTCTTACAACTAAATATCTGAAAAGTGTGGTTTGCATTTGTATTCAGCCTCCTTTACTCTGATACCCCTAACTAAAATCTAGTGGAACCAATTGCCTTCAGAAGTCACCTAATTAGTACATAGAGTCCACCTGTGTGTAATTTAATCTCAGTATAAATACAGCTGTTCTGTGAAGCCCTCAAAGATTTGTTAGAAAACCTTAGTGAACAAACAGCATCATGAAGTCCAAGAAACACACTAGATAGGTCAGGGATAACGTTGTGGAGAAGTTTAAAACAGGGTTAGGTTATAAAAAAATATCTTAAGCTTTCAACATCTCACGGAGCACTGTTCAATCCATCATCCGAAAGAGTATGACACAACTGCAAACCTACCAAGACATGGCTGTCCACCTAAACTGACAGACCGGGCCCTGGAGAGCATTAATCAGAGAAGCAGCCAAAAGGCCCATGGTAACTCTGGAGGAGCTGCAGAGATCCACAGCTCAGGTGGGAGGACAACTATTAGTCGTGCACTCCACAAATCTGGCCTTTATGGAAGAGTGGCTAGAAGAAAGTCATTGAAAGAATGCCATAAGATGTCCCATTTGCAGTTTGCAAGAAGCGATGTGGGGGACACAGCAAACATGTGGAAGAACGTGCTGTGGTCAGATGAGACCAAAATTGACCTTTTTGACCTAAAAGCAAAATGCTATGTATGGCGAAAAACTAACACTGCACATCACCCTGAACACATCATCCCCACTGTGAAACATGGTGGTGGCAACATCATGTTGTGAGGATGCTTTTCTTCAGCAGGGACATGGAAGCTGGTTAGAGTTGAAGGCATGATGGATGGAGCAAAATACAGGGCAATCTTAGAAGAAAATCTGATAGATCTGCAAAAGACTTAGACTGGGGTGGAGGTTCACCTTCCAGTTGGACAACGACCCTAAACATACAGCCAGAGCTACAATATAATGGTTTCGATCAAAGCATATTCATGTGTTAGAATGGTCCAGTCAAAGTCCAGACCTAAATCCAATTAAGAATTTGTGGCAAGACTTGAAAATTCCTGTTCACAGACGCTCTTCATCCAATCTGACACAGCTTGAGCTGTTTTGCAAACAAGAATGGGCAAAAATGTCAGTCTCTAGATGTGCGAAGCTGGTGCTGACATACCCAAAAAGCCTTGAAGCTGTAATTGCAGCGAAAGGTGGTTCTACAAAGTTTTGACTCAGGGGGGCTGAATACAAATGCACGCCAAATTTTGAAAACCATTTATCATTTTTCTTTCACTTCACATTTATGTGCCACTTTGTGTTGGTCTATCACATAAAATCCCAATAAAATACATTTACGTTTTTGGTTGTAATATAATAAAGTGTGGAAAATTTCAAGGTGTATGAATACTTTTTCACACACACTGTGTGTGTGTGTGTGTATATATATATATATATATATATATATATATATATATATATATATATATATATATTATATATATATATATATAGAGAGAGAGAGAGAGAGGGAAAGAGAGAGAGAGAGAAAGGGGGCAGACTACAAATAATATTGTGCAAAAAACATATAGGTGTACACACCTAAATATAAATAATAAAACATTCTATGACATTCTGGAGAACCTGTTATGACATTATAAAAACTGTCAACTATGAAAAGTCAATGGATCCCACAGTGTAAATTTTCTTACAGGAGACAATCAATTTGAAATTAGACCTTAAGGGTCCTGTCAAAAACAAATAATAAAATATTGTAAAACTAAGAAGGTGAGAAAACAAATTAATATTTATATCCAAAGTATAATAACAGATTAATGTACTGACCGTATGCAGGAAATTAAGAAATCAATTAACAGGTGAATATATGGTTAACAGTATTCAGAATTATAGATTTTTCAATACCTGATAAATATGGCAGTATGATACGGAGATTAGAAATAAAATTAAGATATGGAGATTAAGAATAAAGTGAGCAGGTATATGAGGGGCCTATTAAGTGTAACCTCAGGGTGAACAACATATCCACTCCTCAAAAAGGGTGGGTTTGGTGTCTACAATGCTATAGAATCTCCCCACAGTAAAATACAGACCAAAGGAGGGTGGCCAATGACAGCGGTCACTCAAAGAGTTGTTGGGAGGGGGAACAAAAGGGGGGTCTGTATTATAATATATAGCTATAGCAGCTGTTCCATAAAACAAATATTTTCTGTGGTTTATGGATAAAACCAATGGGGCACAGTAAACAGTTATAGGACAGAATGGACCTCAAGGTCCTTGTTCAAATCACTTGGCGCCATAGTGTCCAAGGTGTAAATCCAATAAGTTTCTCATTCAAAGAGACGCCAAATGCGCTTGAGGGTGGGCAGATGATTTATGGTGGAAAGCCAGAAAGTGTTTTGGGACACTGAGTTTATCTGCACCCTCCTCCACGGGCCATCTGTGTTCAACAAACCTTCTGATGGTGCGGCCTAAAAACAGAAGTCCACAAGTACAGGAGAGGCAGTATAAAACAAAGTCAGATGAACAGTTGTAGAAGACATATAGTATGTAAGTTTTCCCTTTGGCAGTGAATTGTTTCTGACCATGCTCCATGTGTTTACACGTGAGGCATTTAAGTTTATGGCATTGAAACATCCCTTTTGATGGACAAAAAAGTCAAGCAGGGGCGTGGCAGAATGGTGGCAGATTTGATTTTGGAGCAATTGAAGCAATTCTACTTTTTATAGTACGGCCCTTCTATAGGAGATTTTAGGTACATCTGCTTTTGATGAGGATCTTGCAGGTGTATGTTCCAGTGTTTGCGGAGGATGTGTTCCATTTTCTTGTAATAAGTATGAAATTGGGTCGTGAATCTTAAGGGATTGGGTTTTGCATCACTATTGGTTTTGGTGCGACGGCTAAGTCTTTCAGGTAGGCAGTGAAGGCCTTCTGAACCAGTGCCAGGGGATGTCCTTTTTCATTGAATTTTTGCTTTAAAAAATGTAATTGACAAAATTCTGGAATGTAGCAGGAGCATTGCATAGTCCAAAGGGCATTACCAGATACTCAAAATGCCTGAATTGGGTACGAAATGCAGTCTTTCATTTGTCACCCTCCTGTATGTGGACCAGGTTGTATGCCCCTTGAAGATCCAATTTTTGTAAAAATGGTTGCTGATCGAAGCCATTGAAACAGTTCAGGCACCAGTGGTAAGGAGTAACAACTCTTGGCCGTGATCTTGGTAAGCACGGTAATCGACACGGGGGTGATCCTTTTTTTCTACAAACAAAATGCCTGCCCCAGCCGGAGGGGTAGATGGGCAGATGAACCCTTTCCTCAGGCTATCATCAATGTATTCTTTTAGAGCCACAAGTTCAAGTTTTGTTAGGGGAAAAAAATCTTCCAAACAGTACTTCAGCCCCAGGGAGTATTCAATTGGGCAGTTCTACAATCTATGGGGAGGAAGAGTCTCTGCCCCCTTTTTACTGCACACATCCAGGAAATCCTGATATTCTGCAGGAACAGATAGACATGCCTCAGATTTAGAGCTTGTGCATAACAAGGATGGACAACATAAGGGTTCCTGTAGACAGTGCTGTTGACAGTAAGACAATTAAAACTTGATTTCTGCTGTGTCCCAGTTAATGCAAGGGTTGTGTGCCTGTAGCCATGGCATGCCTAATATGATGGGAAACAAGGGTGAAGCAATGGCATCCAGGCATAACAGTTCTTTATGGTTAGTGGCTATGGTGGCAGATGATGGGATGGTCTTTTGGGTGACTAGCCCAGACTTGATGAAGTATCCATCTGCTAGGTGAACTGAGAGGCTCTGAGCTTTGGGTTGCAGTGGTATCCGATGTTGAGCAAAGGATAGATCAATGAAGCAGCTGCAGGCCCCAATTATGGCTGATACCTGGATAGCTATTCCTGGACGCTGCACCAAAATGGGAAGAGCTAGGTGATAAAAGTCACTTGACAGAGCTGGTGGATTGTAAGAAAGACAGGCACTTACGGAGTTTGGCTGGACAGGTCCTCAGGTAGTGACCTGGTTCCCCACAGTACAGGCATAGAACCCATGTTCGACACGAACATCGCCTGTTCGACCATTTGTCGAATTGCGAACCATATGGACCATTCGCGCCAAATTCGAGTGGTGCGTCACGGCCCATAATTCACTGCCGCATTGCAGTGCATTGCTGGCTGATAATTGGCCAAGCATGCATTATGACCCGCATGCTTGGCCAATCACAGCGCTGTGTACAGAGAGCCGTAATTGGCCAAAGCCAGGGTGGCTTTGTCCAATTATGGCTCAGGGGGTTTAGTACACGCCCCACACTATATAAGGCCGCCTGCGCGGCGGCCTTATATATATGCATCCCAGGTGTTGTATATATATATATATATATATATATATATATATATATATATATATACACTGTATTCAGTTTAGCTAGATCCGTTTCTGTTATTCTCTTCCTAATATACTGACAGACAGGCAGGAGTTTTTACAGTATTAACAGTTCGTGTACTGTGTACCCTGCACAGTTGCACCTACAGTATAGCTACCTGAGGACAAGTCCTTGTGTTCTTCTGATCCTATTAATCGCACAGGCAGGCTCTTGAAGTATTTACAGTTAGTGTACTGTGTACCCTGCACAGTTGCGCCTATAGCTACCGAAGACAAGTGCTTGTGTGCTTCTTCTGATCCTATTAATAGCACAGGCAGGCTCTTGAAGTATTTACAGTTAGTGTACTGTGTACCCTGCACAGTTGCACCTATAGCTACCTGAAGACAAGTGCTTGTGTGCTTCTTCTGATCCTATTAATAGCACAGGCAGGCTCTTGAAGTATTTACAGTTAGTGTACTGTGTAGCATGCACAGTTGCTCTTATAGCTACCTAAAGACAAGTGCTTGTGTGCTTCTTCTGATCCTATTAATAGCACAGGCAGGCTCTTGAAGTATTTAAAGTTAGGGTACTGTGTACCCTGCACAGTTGCACCTACAGTATAGCTACCTAAAGACAAGTGCTTGTGTTCTTCTTCTGATGCTATTAATAGCACAGGCAGGCTCTTGAAGTATTTACAATTAGTGTACTATGTACCCTGCACAGTTGCACCTATAGCTACCTGAAGACAAGAGCTTGTGTGCTTCTTCTGATCCTATTAATAGCACAGGCAGGCTCTTGAAGTATTTACAGTTAGTGTACTGTGTACCCTGCACAGTTGCACCTACAGTATAGCTACCTGAAGACAAGTGCTTGTGTTCTTTTTCTGATCCTATTAATAGCACAGGCAGGCTCTTGAAGTATTTATAGTTAGTGTACTGTGTACCCTGCACAGTTGCACCTATAGCTACCTGCAGACAAGTGCTTGTGTGCTTCTTCTGATCCTATTAATAGCACAGGCAGGCTCTTGAAGTATTTACAGTTAGTGTACTGTGTACCCTGCACAGTTGCACCTACAGTATAGCTACCTGAAGAAAAGTGCTTGTGTTCTTCTTCTGATCCTATTAATAGCACAGGCAGGCTCTTGAAGTATTTACAGTTAGTGTACTGTGTACCCTGCACAGTTGCACCTACAGTTACCTGAAGACAAGTGCTTGTGTGCTTCTTCTAATCATATTAATAGCACAGGCAGGCTCTTGACGTATTTATAGTTAGTGTACTGTGTACCCTGCACAGTTTCACCTATAGCTACCTGAAGACAAGTGCTTGTGTGCTTCTTCTGATCCTATTAATAGCACAGACAGGCTCTTGAAGTATTTACAGTTAGTGTACTGTGTAACCTGCACAGTTGCACCTATAGCTACCTGAAGACAAGTGCTGGTGTGCTTCTTCTGATCCTGTTAATACCACAGGCAGGCATTCTGCTAGCTGCTGTATAATCAGTATATATATACATCCCAGTTTTGTGCAGCTACATCTCACTGCAGTGCAGGCCATTAGTATGTCTGGAAGGCCAACAAGGAGAGGCAGACAGTCACAAGCCAATAAAAGAGGACAAGCAAGCTCTGTGTCTAGAGGCAACAGTGCTGGTCGTGGACACGGTGCATCCTCACCAGCACGTGGCCATGGGACATGCTTGTCCTTTTTTTCGGCAGCTGGCCGTGTTGAGTCCCAACATGCCAAAGACTTGGTAGAGTGGATAACCAAGCCGTCCTCATCCTCCTCATCCTCTCTCACCCAGGCTCAGGGTACATTGTCTGGCAAAGCAGCTACCAACACGGCCTCTTCCCTCGGCTCAATGGCATCAGTCACTCCTTCCCTAGCCCCACCATGTCCTCCTGAGGAGTCCCCCGAACTGTTTGACCACAGTGTTGGGTACATGCTCCAGGAGGATGTCCAGCGCTTTGAAGGCTCCAATGATGGTACTCAGCTAGAGGAAGGCAGTAACGTGAGCCCAGACAGAGGGGGGGCCCAAGAAGGACAGCAATCTGGCAGTCATGTTCCCCCAGCTGCAGCATACTGCCAGCTTTGCTCCAGTGATGAGGGAGGGGATGATGAGGTCACTGACTCCACGTGGGTGCCTGATAGGAGAGAGGAGGAGGAGGCACATCACCAATGAGGCAGGATGCCCTCCAGGGGCCAGCTTAAGGGCAGCACACCGACTGCATCACACCGCAGAGTTGTGCATGTGCAGGGTGCTGCTGTCCCTGCGCATTTTTCCAAAAGTTCTTTGGTGTGGGCCTTTTTTGAGACGAGTGCATCAGATCCCACCGCTGCTATTTGCAACATATGTCTCAAGCGTATCTCGCGTGGCACCACATGCTTTTTTTTTAAAAACAATACTTTTTATTCATCTTCATACAAAATACATCACATCTCATATTAAACAATGTACATAAAACCTCATAGTAACCCAATCATCTACTTCACTACAAGATGTACATGTCCACCCTACCGGGTATATTCTGCTAACTTTCTTCCCTTTTATACCCCCCTTTACACAGAACTATAAGCCTGGTGGTCAGCCCACTCTGTATCTTAGTTACCTGCACGCACATCTCTACTTTAAACTTGGATCTTACACTTTTCCCTATCCTCTTTTTTCCCTTATACTCTATCTAAGATGTTCTACCTTCTCAATCCATGGAGTCCAGATTTTTTTTAAATTCCTTTATATTCCCTCCTCTAGCATAAACTGTCTTTTCCTTCCCTATTGTTTCTGAGACCGAACTAACCCAATCCTCTACTGAAGGGGGTTTCTCTGCTTGCCATCTACTAGCTATTTCCTTTCTTGCCTGATAAAGGCATCTCCGCACCGCTTTACTCTTAGCCTTTCCATTACCCAAATTTCCCACTGCCCCCAAAACACATAATTTCGGGTCTATATTTAGCTTTAGATCGAAAACCTTATTTATATTCTCCACTACTTCCGTCCAATAGCGAAATAGCTTGGGGCACTTCCATATCATATGTAACATATCTCCTGTATTTTGACATCTGGGACAATCAGCGTTTACCCTTCTCCCATACTTGAACAGTTTTTTAGGGGTATAATATGCCCTATGCAGGAGCAGTAGATGTGAGAATTTCTGGGCCGGTGAGACCGACACCTGGTGACCCCCCTCCAGAATCTCTTTCCATTGAGTATCCGGTATTGTCCCCAGGTCCCTTTCCCATTCCCTTCTGCACTTAAGTTTATCTGGACCTTCCCTACTGTTTTTACAAATGTATTGGTAGAATTCTGTTATTAGGCCCTTGCTCCCTCAGTACTCTCTATCTTTTGGGACATGGGAGATCGGCACCAGTTCGGGCCCTGTTCTCCAAATTGGGCCTGCAGTGCGTGCTTGATCTGTACATAGTTAAAGTATGACTGATTCGGAATACCAAATTCCTCCTTTAAAGCAACAAAGGTCTTTAACATATTACCGTTATATAGTTGCTCTAATTTTACTATCCCCTTTAATTCCCAAGTCTTAATTTTACCTATCTGTAATAGTTCCTGATAGTTCTTATTATTCCATAAAGGGCTATACCTCGCTTCCCCCTCCATCCCCTTCATGCCCTTAATAAAGTTCCACACTTTTAACATTAGTTTAACCGTAGGGGTCCTATAGATAAACGAGTTAGCCTCTAATACCTCCAAAATCCGCCTATGAGGTGCTCCAACAATCATTATTTCCGTGTTATTATTACCCCCATAACCACTACCTGATCTCAGATGTTGTAATTGGGCTGCCAGGAAATAGTTTCGAGGATGCGGAACCGCCATACCCCCCTCACATGTCGCTAACTGTAGTATCTGTAGGCTTACCCTGGAGTGCCCTCCCTTCCATATCAACCCTCTAAACAGCATATCTATTTTTTTAAACCACTTTCCAGAGATCCATACTGGTGAATTTTGCAAAATATACAATAGCTGAGGCAACCATAGCATTTTTAACAGGTTGCACCTACCAGCTACCGACAGTGGAAGTCTCCTCCATATATCAGTCTTTTTCCTAAATTTCTCCAACAGTGGGACCAAGTTATTGTTTAGGAAGTTACCCGGTTCTTTAGTTATGTGAATGCCTAGATATTTAGTTTTTTCCACAATTTTTAGTGCGGTTTCCTCCAAAAGGGTACCTTGCTTAATCGGGTCTATTGGCAATATCACCGACTTCTCCCAGTTTATAGAAAGGCCCGAGATCCCCCCAAACTCTGCAAAGATTCCCATCACCTGACCAAGTGATCCTTCTGTATCTCCTAAAAAGATAAGTACATCATCCGCATATAATGCGATCCTCTCCTCCCCAGAACTTCTCCGGAAACCTTCCATACTCCTATTTTGCCTTATAGCGGCAGCCACTGGTTCCATTGCTAAAGCAAAGATCAGAGGCGACAAGGGGCACCCCTGTCTGGTGCCTCTCTCCAAGCAAAACTCGCTCCAGAGTACATTATTACTTCTGACCCTTGCTTTAGGTTTATTGTATAGAATTTTTACCCACTTACTAAATGCGGGACCAAACCCGTATACCTGCAATATACGCCATATAAATCCCCATTCTAGGCTGTCAAATGCCTTTACTACATCTAGCATCAGGACAGCTCTGGTGCCCGAGTTTTCTATTGGGGTTTGTACATTCAAAAAGAACCGCCTTATATTTCCACTTGTTGATCTCTGGGGGATAAACCCAGTTTGATCCGGGTGGATCAACCTATGTATTATCCTTTGAAGTCTACTAGCCAGAATCTTTGCCAAGATTTTTGCATCCGAGCATAATAAAGAGATCGGTCTATACGAAGCAGGTTCCAAGGGGTTCTTCCCTTCTTTAGGTAATATTATTATTATAGCCTCAGTCATTGACTCAGGTAGTTTCCCCTCCTGATACGCCCATTCAAATACCCTTAAAAGTTCCGGTAACAATATCTTCCCATACTTCTTGTAGATCTCCGCTGGGAGGCCATCCGGCCCGGGGGATTTCTTATTGGCCAGTGCCTTTACTGCAATACCAATCTCTTCTAATGTAATCGGGGCCTCCAATGCCTCAATCTCCAACCCTGAGAGGGAGGGCAACTTTATTTTCCTAAAAAAGCCATCCATATCCGCCCCCTCCGCTGAGCCCCGGGTACTATATAATTCCTCATAATATATTTTAAATGTTTCATTAATTTTATCTGGATGAGATGTAATCGCACCATCTTTGGTTCTAATAGCGGGGATCGTCGGGGGGGATGGGGGAGAATCTGATTTAACAATATGGGCCAGTATCTTCCCCATTTTCTCCCCTTCTCCATATAACACTTGATTTTGAAATAGCCTCTTGTTTTCGGATTTCCTAGTCATTACCTCTTTATATTTTAACTGTTTCTCCTCCCATCTCTGATGTCTGCCCTGATGTCTGCCATTGAGGCTTTTTTTGACCTGGATACTTGCTGGATCAACAGACCCCGCAAGTATGCCTTCAGGGCATCCCACATTACCCCTCTTACTGTGGTGTCCTCATTTACACTTATAAACTCCCTCAGCCTAGTTATAATTTTATTTGGATCCGCAAAAATATCTCAAGCCAGATTGGATTTAGTTTCCACATACCACGTTGTCTATTTAATCCAGTAACCATCCTGGCAGTCACTAATGAGTGGTCTGATACCCCCCTAGGTTGATATGTAATGTCTCTGACTATATGTGCGGCCATATCATTACCTAATACAAAATCAATTCTTGAGAGAGAGGAGTACGTACCTGAATAACATGAGAACTGTTGCACCCCTGGATTGCACATTCTCCAGAGGTCCAACAACCCTGCCTCTTTAAGAAACTGGCCCATTCGGATCCCGTATAAGCCCTGCTCCTTTTTTCCTGGGGGAAATCTATCTATTTCTTTATTTATTGCGACATTAAAATCCCCTACAGCAATAACAGGTATATTCGGTTTATCCACCATGAACTCCAACAAAGAGTATAGAACATCTAGTTTAAAAGGTGGAGGATTATAAATATTCGCTAATACGCATTCCTGATTCCCTATTATACAGTGCAGGAAAACATACCTCCCCTCCACATCTATATTGCACTGCCTGCAGGAGAACACAACCTCTTTCCCAATTAACACCACCACCCCCCTTGAATAAGAGGTGTGTACCGCATGAAACTGGTGCCAATATTTTCTATTTCTTATGTGAGTTTTCGTATCCTGTGTCAAATGCGTCTCCTGCAGACAAGCAATATCCACTTTAAAAGTATCTAATATATCAAATACCAATGCTCTCTTAGAGGGAGTGGCCATCCCCCTGACATTCCATGAGCCTATCTTTAGTCCCATTTACTAATCTGAAGTAAAGTTAACACCACAACAGAGAAAAAAGGACAGATATTGTCTAAGGGTACCCCCTCTATGGATCTCCATTGGTCCTATTATTCTTTTGAAGCTTCCTATTATTTACATATTTTAATACAATCCTGCTCCATTTCTTCCCATATCACATTTACCCAGGTGTTGGAGTTTATATCGTGTTTACAAAATAATAACTCTGTGTTTTCCCATAACACCCAAAACCTACTTTTCATATTGTGTAACATCCAGTGCAAAACCTGCATATCATTTGTCTCACTACAAACCTTCAAGTTATCCCTATATTTATCCCTATTTTTATCTGTGTCATCTGTGTTTTTCTATATTTCAATGTGTCATAAGTTCTTCTTACATTTAATGTGCGGCTTACTACCTTATATTGTGTTTTACTATATCCATACTTATTCCCCCCACCCCCCCTCCCCAATTTCCCAACTCCCCTATCCCCCCATCCTTCCCATACTACTCTAGGTTACCCCTAGGGGCTTTTTTAATGGCCAGCCCATATCCACCTACCTTACCATACCACAACCCACCCCCACCCTTACCACCCCACCTCCCTCCCACCCCCCCTATACACAAAAAAAAAAATAGTTAACACCATTCCCCATCTCATATCCATTTACAACACTCACTACAATCCTACTCCTTTAAGTGAACAAATATATTATTAAAACAAAATTAGCCTTAAGCCCTATTTGTGTCTACTAATTCCCCCATAATTCCTCCACTATTTCCTGGGTAACAGATCCTTCTTATCCTCTAACCAAGCTAGCGCACTGTCAGGGGTCTCAAAAATCTGACTTCCCCCCAGTGCGGTTATCCGTAACTTAGCTGGGTAGAGGAGGCATATGTAACATTGAATATCTGGAGGCTACGTTTAACCCCCAGGAACCCAGCTCTACGCCTCTGTAGGTCCGGGGAGAAATCTGAAAATATTGATATCCTGGCATCTTTATATAGGACCTTCCCCAATTCTCTGGCTTTACGTAGGAGAGTTACTTTGTCCTTGTAATTTAGGAACTTCACTATGAATGGTCTTGGGGGGTTTCCAGGAGGGGGGGGGGTCTAAACGGGACTCTATGTGCTCTTTCTATTGAAAATTGTTGGGAGAATATCTCACCTCCAAACACCCCCACCAACCAGTTCTCCAGGAAAACAATCGAATCTGGACCTTCACACCCCTCAGGGACCCCCACCACCCTCACGTTGTCCCTGCGAAGTCTATTTTCCATCTCATCAAACTTCCCCACCAACTTGTCGCACTTTTCTCTCCAGCTCTTCACTTCTTGTTTCAGAGGGAATAGCTCGTCCTCTATCAGGCTTATTCTATTTTCTGCTTCTGTGACCCTTTCTGCGGTTTTCTTAAGATCGTTTCGCACTAAAGGCAGCTCCTCTTTGATATCCTTCATTTGAACTCCAAGCTCCCCCAGCGACTGCTTACATACATTTATTGCCAGAAGAATGTCCTTTAGGGAGGGCTCACCTTCTGCCTTACATTCTGAGGAGGCTGAGGCCTCCATTTCTTTACTAGAGACACCTGCGCTTTTTGTAGAGGGAGTTTTTGTACTAGCCGTAGCAGTGTGCAGGCTCGACTGTCCCTGACTCCTCCTGTCCACTGCCGCCTTGTTCTGTGCTAGATGCCCCCCTTTGTTTGGGGTATGCTCCGCTGCGAGAACCATTTTCTCTAATTTGGCGGAAGCTGCCACCGCCGCTGCCTTTGCCCCTACCACAATAGGTTGGAGGCTTTTTTCCTTCTCTTTAGCTGACCGTAGAGACTGGGTACCCATATTGTCCTGGTTGGGGTGCTCTTCTCCCTTCCTTCTTCCTGACATATTGGTTCTCACCTTGTAAGTTTATACTTTATTCCACCTGCACAACCCGTATCACAGTGTCACAATATAGCAGTATAGCAGTGTAGCAATATACTTTATTTCTTTACTCAAAGGAAGGCTTATCCACACAGTAACTGATCCAGTAACTCAGCCCTTATTTCAATATTTCAATACACGGCAGTCCTTGCTATACATTCATAATGAAAATACAGGTGGCACCAGACTCTGTCACAGAGGGTTAACAGAGGGTTAAGAGAGTTAATACAATACCTCCCTTCACACAGCAGAGGATACTTCCAGTCCGGTTTATGGGGATGCAGAGGACCGAAGGATTGCTTTTATGATCTTCACAGCTGTTCACCCCACCGCTATTTTCAGCTGCCAGACTGTCTCTAATTACACCGCTCCAATCAGCACACCAAATTCCTGCTCAATCACTTCACAGTACGGCTAGCACGTTAGCTGCTGTGCACACTGAAAGTCCCGCCTCTACCAAACACTGGCAGACTCTGACCTTCGGCGTTCTCCTCCTCCAATCACTCACACCTGCAGCCGAGCCACGCTCCCCCTCGTCTGGCTTCCGTCATACACGGAGTATCCACTCCTCCACCTGCTTCTGATCCCACACACGCCCCCAGACAGGGACGCACAGCACCGGCCGCTAGCGCACAGGGGATATCAGTCTCATAAGCGACACAGCAGGGGGGCCGTAGACAAGCACCAGCACATCTCCACAGCTGACTAGGCTAACCACAGGGCCATATCCAGGAGCAGGATGGACACACACTCTCACTCCTCAGCTCTCACTTCCATCTGCTTCCGGCCACGCCCCCCCGGGCACCACATGCTTGACCAGACATATATGTTGACCTGCCATGCATTTCGTTGGCAAGCGTACCTAAAAGACCCACACCAAAGAACAAAGAGGACCTCTCCTTGCTCCTCATCAGCTGGGATCTCCAACCCCACTATACCTTCAGTCCTCTCTGAGACCTGCACTGAGAGGAATGAAGGTGTAGAATTAGGTGTTGCACAGCCAAGTACTTGCAGGCAACCTGCTATCGGTACACCAACGTCAGATTGTACCAGGCAAATTTCCCTGCCCCAGCTGCTGCACCGCCGAAAGAAGTTCGCTCCCAGCCATCCACATGCCCAGTGGTTGAATGCTAACTTGACTACATTTTTTTTCTCACGGAAGGCGATTCTGGCTCTCTACCGGCATGTGGAAGGCAATGTCTTGGCCTCGCTGGACAGGGTGGTCAGCGGTAAGGTTCATATTACCGCTGACTCATGGTCCAGCAGGCATGGACAGGAACGTTACCTATCTTTCACGGTGCATTGGGTGACTCTTCTGGCAGCTGGGAAGGATGCAGAACAAGGTGCAGTAGTGTTGGAGGTTGTTCCGCCACCACACCTCCAAAATGCTACTACTGGTGATTCTGACACACCTCTCTCCTCCACCCCCTCCTATTCTTCTTCCTCCATGGCCTCTTCCTGTGCTTTGTCCTCAGAACCAGCGGTGCTCCGTAGGCATTCAAGGGGCTACGCAAGTACGCAGGCCAAAAGATGCCATGCGGTGCTTGAGCTGGTGTGCTTGGGGGACAAACCGGGGCAGAGATTCTGTCAGCTCTGCGGGGGCAGGCTCAGAGGTGGTTGACGCCACGCCAGCTTCAGCCAGGAATGGTGGTTTGCGACAATGGCACCAACCTCCTCTCTGCCCTCTGACAGGAAAAACTGACCCATGTGCCCTGTTTGGCTCACGTCCTTAACTTGGTAATGCAGCGGTTCTTGGGCAGGTACCTGGGCTTACAGGATGTCCTGAGGCAGGCCATGAAAGTCTGTGTGCATTTCCGCCGGTCATATAATGCCAGTGCTCGGCTGGCTGACCTCCAAAAGGAATTTAACCTGCCCAAGAACCGCCTAATCTGTGACATGCCCACCAGGTGGAACTCAACGTTGGCCATGCTGCAGCAGCTGCACACGCAGCAGAGGGCCATCAATACCTGTGCGACTATGGCACCAAGACAGGGTCAGGGGACCTTGTTCTTTTTTCCCACGGCAGTGGGCCATGATCAGGGATGCATGCACTGTTCTGTCACCATTTGAGGAGGCCACGAGGATGGTGAGCAGTGACAGTGCATGCATCAGTGACACTGTCCCCCTTGTCCACCTGTTGCAGCACACGCTGCATGGAATAATGGACAGGGCATTTGAGGCAGAACAGAGGCAGGAAGAGGAGGACTTCCTTACCTCTCAAGGCCTCCTTTATCCAGACAGTGTTCCTGCGTGCCCGCTGATCACACAGGAAGAGGAGGAGGATTGTGTCAGCATGGAGGGGGAGCCTGGCACTCAGCTTCAGCAGCAGTCTTCAAGGGATCATTTACAGTCTCAAGAAACCCATGGACTTGTACGTGGCTGGATAGGAGGTGGCTGCAGATCATGTCGTCCTTAGTGACCCAGAGGACTCCAGACCGAATACCTCAGCAAACCTATGCTGCATGGCCTCCCTGATCCTGCAAAGCCTGCGGAAAGATCCTTGTATTCGTGGTATCAAGGAGAGGGATCATTACTGGCGGGCAACCCTCCTTGATCCACGTTACAAGGGTAAGGTTGCGGACCTTATCTTGCTGTCGCAGAGGGAGCAGAGGATGAAACATCTTCGGGAGGCCTTGCAGAAAGGTCTGTGCAATGCGTTCCCAGAGACTGGGAGGTTACAAACTCCTGTTCCTGGACAACGTGTTGCTGAGGCTTCGGTCAGTCAAAGAAGGAACGGTGGAGAAGGTGGCCGTCTGATCGATGCGTTCAGACAATTTTTTAGTGCGCAGCCCCAAGGTATGATCGGTTCCAGCAACCATCGCCAGCGTCTGTTTTACATGGTGCAGGAATACCTAGGGGCAAGATCTGACTTGGACACCTTTCCCACCGAAAATCCTCTGGGTTACTGGGTCTTGAGGATGGATCACTGGCCAGAGCTTGCGCAGTATGCAATTGAGCTATTGGCCTGTCCTGCATCCAGCGTTCTTTCGGAACGCACATTCAGTGCTGCTGGAGGCTTTGTAACTGATCACAGGGTGCGCCTGTCTACCGACTCGGTCGATCGACTGACCTTCATAAAAATGAATCAGTCTTGGATCACCACCAGCTACCAAGCACCTAATGCTGATGTAACCGAATAATTTTTTTTGAAATGTCAGATCCCTTCAAGACTGCCTATGCTGATTCTGAGTGACTATCCTGTTATGCTAAGTGACTATCCTCTTCCGCTCCAACTAGAGTATCTGTGAGGGGTTGCAGTGTTGTGGCACTTGCACCAGTGCCTAAGGCCCAATTTTTTTAGCCCCTGTTTAATAGGGGCGTGTAATTACAATTTTTGATGCAATACTTTGCAGCAGGGCCCGTTCCTACACTCCAACTTGAGTATCTGTGAGGGGTTGCAGTGTTGTGGCACCAGCACCAGTGCGTAAGGCCCAATTTTTCAGCCCCTGTTTAACAGGGGTGTATAATTACAATTTTTGATGCAATATTTTGCAGCAGGGCTCGTTCCTGCGCTCCAACTAGAGTATCTGTGAAGGGTTGCAGTTTTGTGGCACCAGTGCCTAAGGCCCAATTTTTCTACCCCTATTCAACAGGGACATGTAATTACAATTCTTGATCTAATATTTCACAGCAGGGCCCGTTTCTGCGCCCACCAAGAGTAACTGTGAGGACTTACAGTGTTATGGCACCAGCACCACCACCACCAAAGGCCCAATTTTTTGCCCTTGTTCAACAGGTGCATGTAATTACAATTCTTGATCTAATATTTCACAGCAGGGCCCGTTCCAGCTCCCACCAAGACTAACTGTGAGGACTTAGTGTTGTGGCAACACCACCACCAAAGGCCAAATTTTTCTGCTCCTGTTGAACAGGTGCATGTAATTACAATTCTTGATCTAATATTTCACAGCAGGGCCCATTTCTGCGCCCACCAAGAGTAACTGTGAGGACTTACAGTGTTGTGGCACCAGCACCACCACCACCACCATCAAAGGCCCAATTTTTCTGCCCCTGTTCAACAGGTGCATGTAATTACAATTCTTGATCTAATATTTCACAGCAGGGCTCTATGTTTTCCAAAAAGCTTAAAAATACATTTTTTGGCTGGAGCTACACTTTAAAAATGTACCAGTTCAAAATTACAAACAGATTCTACTTAACAACAAACCTACAGTCCCTGTCTTGTTTGCACTGCCTGTATACTGCTGTTCAGAGTATATAGGGCCTAGTGGCCCCACGCCTTTCCTTTTTTTAATGTGGGTGCGGGGTTCCCCTTAATATCCATACAAGACCCAAAGGGCCTGGGAATGGACTGAAGGGTACCCATGCTGTTTGTCTCACTGATTTTCATCCATATTGCCGGGACCCGACATTACATTAAAGCCGCAAGCAGTTTTAAATGACTTTTATTCCTTTAAAAATGTCATTTTGTGCAGGGACTGTTCTAAGCAGGGGAAACATGTGCCACTTTACAGGCATACTATAGACACCCCACAGGTATGATATTTTAGGAATATTTCACTTTTTTTTCACTTTAAGCATCATTAAAATCACTGCTCCTGAAAAAACGTCCATTTTTAAAACTTTTTTTTGCATTGATACATGTCCCCTGGGGCAGGACCCGGGTCCCCAAACCCTTTTTAGGACAATACCATGCAAATTAGCCTTTAAAATTAGCACTTTTGATTTTGAACGTTCGAGTCCTATAGACTTCAATGGGGTTCTAAAGTTCGCACAAATTTTCGGTCCGTTCGCAGGTTCTGGTGCGAACCGAACCGTGGGGTGTTCGGCTCATCCCTACTGCTGGCATACCCTTCCTGACAAGTGCCTACTCGCAGGGTGTAGTGTATACTAGGGATGGGCCAATGTCATTTTTTCAGGGCCAATACCGGTTATCAGCTGCCTTTCAGGCCGATAGCCGATAATAGGTGTCGATATTCTGTACATCACCGTCACTTGCCACCAGATGCAGCGTCACTTGCCACTGTCACCTGCCAACCAGATTCAGCATGTCACTTGCCACTGTCACCTGCCACCCAGATGCAGCATGTCACTTGCCACTGTCACCTGCCACCCAGATGCAGCGTGTCACTTGCCTCCATATCCTGCTTCCAGATGTAGCATGTCACTTGCCACTGTCACCTACCACCCAGATGCAGATGCCACTGTCACCTGCCACCCATATGCAGCTTGTTATCCTCACTTGCCACTCATATGCAGCTTGTCACTGTCACCTGCCACCCAGATGCAGCATGTCACTTGCCACCAGTGGTGACCAGTACTCAATATTTTGGGTGGGGCAGCAAACAACCCCCCCTCCCCCGGAAGGGTTGGACAGGAAGGCGGTGATCCATGGCTTTATCTTCCAATGACAAGGTGGTGCTGGATCTGGGTTAGGGCTCCTCAAAGCGTCTGTTGCTGCCTCTCTGATCCTTGCTCCAGCTGGCTGAGGGAAGAGCCGGGGACATTGCTTCTCCTCCCGGCTGAACGGGAAGTGGGTTCTGAGACCCGATTGGCCAGGAGTCCTAAGACTCCCTGGTCAATCAGGTCTCAGGATCCGCTTTCTGATTGGCCGGGAGGAGAAGCAGGAAGACATTAGCGAATATTAATTTGCTAATGTCACACAACTGGGAGGGCTCAGGGCTCAGTGCTCTGCTCCCCAAGCCTACCCTTTTTTGAAGCCAATTAGAGCCTTAGGCTCTAATCATGTGCTTCTAAAAAAAAACAAAACAAGCCCTGCATGGAGAATAGGGGCTGGGCACATGGATTAGGGGGGCGGTGCCCCAAATGCTGCGGCTGCCACTGCTTGCCACTGTCACCTGCCACCCATATGCAAATAAGCTTGTCACTACTTACACTCCTTCTGGCAGCCTCTCCCCAGTGGTGTCCGAGCGGGTAAACTTCCACATACGGATGGGTGGGAGTGGGAAGTGAGAGATGACATAATTATCTCTCTGCTCACCCGTAGCTGCAGCTCTGTCAAGAGCAACCTTCGCGGCCCTGCTGTAGGGGGGATGCGGGGCGGGCAGTGAGAGATGATGTCATAAACTGCAGCGAGGGGCGCACAGTGACAGGGGGAGGAGGTCTGACCAATATTGGTAAGTTTCTGACTGATACTGATTATTTATAAAAACCAAACGTGAATATCAGCCCTAATCATCATCCGATAATCGGTCAACCCCTAGTATATACATATCACAGAATTTAAACAAATGTGTGGGTATATGATCTTAAATTTTGACCATAGATATGCTTTAGGCTACTTTCACACCGAGGCGTGCGGGCGTTGGCGGTACAGCAGCGCTAAATATAGCGCCGCTTTACCGTCGTTTTAGCGGTGCTATCGGGACGGTTTTTGCCCTCCGCTAGCGGCCAAAAAAGGGTTAAAACCGCCCGCAAAGCGCCGATGCAGCGGCGCTTTGCAGGCGGGTTTGGAGCGCTCCCCCATTGTTTTCCATGGGAAGGTGCGCTTTAGGAGCGGTAAATACACCGCTCCTACATCGCTCCAAAGATGCGGCTTGCAGGACTTTTTAGACCGCCCTGCAAGCGCACCGCTCCAGTGTGAAAGCTCTCGGGGCTTTCACATTGGATTGCATTGAGCGGCTCTTTCAGGGCACTTTGCAGGCGCTATTTTTAGCACTTTAGTGCCTGCAAAGCACCTCAGTGTGAAAGGAGCCTTATTGCTACTTTTAACAGTCAGATTCTCCCTTTCAATTACTTAGAGAAGTTCAGGAAAGTAAAGGGAGAATCTGATTGGTGGTTATGACCATCCTGATTCTCTAAGAAAATGCTTCTCTTAGATGATGTGTTAAAAAAAAAAGGCCCAATGTACTTAGCTGGCTTAAACAAACGTTGCAATAAAAAATATTTTAAAAATATAATAAATGCATATAATGTCAAAACTTGATGATGAAGTTTGTGCTTTTGTTAAACTGTTAAGAATTTTTCATAGCCTGAATTTCTCTTTTAGTCAAAACATGACACGGTGCTATAAATAGTCTATTCATTTTGGTAGTAGCCATGGTAACCCAAGGGCTTTTATACAGTGGTTCTAAAGGCACACATACCAAGCTGCCTGTATTCTGTAACAGAGGGACAAATTATTTTTGACATCATTGCACTTAGCTACATTCAATTGGCACTGTAATATCATGTATACCCCCTTTACCCCCCTGATAATAGCACACTGATATCTGTAGCTTGGCAAAACAGATCAACCGGTATGGTGTTTTGCAGGATCTATTCATTTTGTTAGCTTTGTACTGGATTTATGGAATAAATTGGATTATAGCTTCTGATCCCTCAATGTACTTACATGGACAGGTCAATAATCCCCTTGGGTAGATGGGTAGATTCATCCTTTTATCATTTGCATTTTTTAACAGACTGAAAGCAGGGATTCAATTATAAAAGCAAATGTTTAGATCACAAAATCAGGATTTATCTATAACCATTAGAAGGCACCCATTATCACCATCTTAAAAGCTGTAAACTTATATAAATATATTTAAATTAAAAAATATTTAATTTAAATTAAATGACAAAGAAGAGGTGCTCAGCATATGTTGTAGCCAATGACTACAGCACAAAATCGACTCAATATTTTTTTGTTTGTTGCTGAATTGATTATCCATGCATCCATGAACTGCAAACCTGCAACAATTCATGTTTATCCTGCATCCATTCTTTTTTGCAGACAGATTACTTTCTGTGCAAATTATCTGTTTTAAAGGCAAGCAAGCTGATCACTGGTGTGCAAGTGTGCATAAAAGACTAGAGAATTACTAAAGCTGGGTGGGACATAGTTTTAGAGAAAGAAAAAACATACACATTAAGGCCCCATGCACACTGTGCTTAAAAAATATGTCTCTTTACAAGGCATTTGGAGGTTTTTTTTCAGCCTGTAAAAGCAACTCTATGTTAGCCTATGTGTCCATAGGTGTGTATAGGCATATTTTAGGAAGAGTGTTTACAGGCTGAAAAAAAAACACATTAAAATGGAAAATTTCCTATTAAATACTGTACTTAGCGTAATTTTCCTTTCCCGATGAACTCCATGGCAGCCTATGTGCGGGTTTACCCTGTCTCCTCTCCAATGCTGTAGGACCCCATTCCCATAAATGTGAGCTCTCAGCCAGAAACTGCGTTCTGTAACTAGCAAACTCTTGATCCATGGGTGGGAACTCCGTCTGCCATGGAGTCCATCAGGAAAGGAAAATGATGATAAGCATTTAATAGGAAATTTTCAGTTTTCCTGACAGACTCCATGGCAGCCTACGTGTGGGAAATAACTAGCCAAACCACACGGGTGGGTATGCTGATCAACTAAAAAGAACTTTAATTGACTCCGTCAACCAACAGAATACTTAAACCAAAGTTTACAGAAGATAAGGATGCAGGTTCCACACAATAGTGTGTCATAAAGGTGTTTATGCAGGCCCATGAGGCCGCCCTGCAGATGACATCTGGAGCCACATGTCGGGCTGCCACCCAGGAATTTGCGATGCCCCTGGTAGAATGTGCCATCACCGCCTCCAAAGGAGCCAAGCCCTTAGCCCTGTAGGTCTGCTGGATAGTCTGGACAATCCAGGATGCAATCATTCTGGAAGAAGCACGTTTCCCCTCATTTTTTCCAGAGAATAAGACAAACAGGTGATCCAAACGCCTAAAGGAAGATGTAGCTCGAAGGTATTCTTTTAGTGTTTCCCCCACGTCTAGTGGATGAGCCTCCAAGGCCCCTGGAGTTTTGAATGTGGGCAGGACAATCTCTTGATTCTCATGAAAAACCGATGTGACTTTAGGTTTTGAATTGAGCATGGGTATGAGCACCACTTGGTTCAGAAAAAAGGTGAGAAATGGTTCTTTGTGACCAAGGCCCCAATCTCCGAAACTCTCTTAGCCGAAGTGATGGCTACAAGGAAAGCGTCCCTCGCCGAGAGATCCTTAATGGAAGACGGGTCAGATTCCGTGGTACTAAATTCTGTGAGTCCAGGACAAGGGGAAGATCCTATTTGGGGAATTTCGGTTTTCTTTTGGGCCTAAGTCTTGCGGCTCCTCTAAAGAACTGCCGGACCAGCGGGTGAACGGCCCAGGAAACACCCAAGAAGGCCGACAGGGCTGAAATCTGGACCTTCGGGGAGCTGACCGACAGGGCCAGATCTAGACCTGACTGTATGGAGGAGGAGAACTCCACAAACTTGGCCCATATTCTTCCATAGACTTTGTGCTTGCTCTCCTGGAAATTATGAGGATGCAAACGACACCTGAGGCACAGCCAATGGCTTCCAGCCTCTCCCTCTCAATAACCAGACCATCAGCTTCAATAGCGCTGGGCATGGGTACAGGACTGCTCCCTGGGACAGGAGGTCCGGTCTGAGGGGGAGAGGTACTGGGTCCCAAAAGCAGAGCTGGGTCAGGAGTGGGAACCACTGCCTGTTTGGCCAGTAAGGAGCAATTACCACTATATCGACAGCCACTGCGCGGAGTCTCTGCAGGAATCTGACCAGGAATGGGGGAAAGGCATACGCCCAGCTGAAGAACCACTGATCTGTTAAGGCATCTACCCCAAAAGCCTGGCTGCAATGGCTCCTGGTGTAATACTTATTGATTTTGAAGTTGTGGGGGGATGACAACAGGTCTACTTCGGGATCGGCTCCTAAGGACAGGATCCACTTGAACGTTTCCGAGTGGAGTGACCACTCGTTGTCTAGTGGCACTGAAGTAGAATAGTAAAGTATCGAACCAGGCAGAACTTCAGCAATGCAGGTTTATTAACAGCTGATAACATACAGGTTTATGTTCAAAATATTACAATATACAGGTCTAATTTATACAGTTTCTTACAATGCATGCATATTAGATATAAATATTCTTATCCTCTAACCAAATTTAAACAATTGTGAATTGTTCTCACCTTGAACCAGAATGGGTCTTTACTGCCAATTCTTGGGAACCTCTCACCTGATAGGGACCAGCCGATCTTCCGGTGGTCTGGTCCCCTCACAGAGTTCTGGGTTCCAGCTCGACCAAGTTCTTGAGGGAAATTCACCACATTCTGGAACAAGTTAAGAAGTCTTCTCTGACTCGTACGAGGAGACAAGTTATGGACAGATACTTGCCCATTGGTTCTGACCTCTATGACCCGTGCAATAGGGCAGCATACACAGAGTTCAGCCTTATGACCTCCTATCTGACTTGTCCGAGGGGACAAGTTAGGACAGATACTTGCCCATTGGTTCTGACCTCTATGACCCGTGCAATAGGGCAGCATACATAGAGTTCAGCCTTATGAGCTCCTATCTGACTTGTCTGAGGGGACAAGTTAGGACAGATACTTGCTCATTGGTTCTGACCTCTATGACCCGTGCAATAGGGCAGCATACATAGAGTTCAGCCTTATGAGCTCCTATCTGACTTGTCCGAGGGGACAAGTTAGGACAGATACTTGCCCATTGGTTCTGACCTCTATGACCCGTGCAATAGGGCAGCATACATAGAGTTCAGCCTTATGAGCTCCTATCTGACTTGTCTGTCTAACAATTGCAGAGCTTGCATTTATATACTCTTTTACAAGTCTTATCTCAACTATCTGTCTTACATATGATTGGTCACTAAGATCTACGTCAAAGTAACCAACCATAAATCTGACACTTGTTCTACAACCAGATAAACTTAATTATTCCCAAAATTCCTATATGTTCATTAAAGTGATTTATAACTGTTTTTGTCCAATTAAAAACACCTGTATAGAGACAGTCTGGCACCCAGCTGTGTTATCAAACTCTCCTTATCTTGATACTAGCTTCAAGGATTTGCAGATTTACGACTGAGACAATGAACTTTCAATAACCCCACCAGATGTGTTATATGTCTCACTATATGTATGTATTTTAACAGTTTTAATGAGGGCACAAGCAGACCTTTGTTTGACCTTGTCAAACTTAATTTAATGTACTGTACATAACTTTAATTATTTCTAAACCACCTGTTTTCATATCTTTATTTGTCTGATTTATATGCATTTCAGACTTGAGACAATTCTATATTACTTGAATCTATCCTAATGAACTTTCACCCAGTAAACTATCTTAATACATTTTCGAGAACACCTGTGTACAAGTACTTGTCATAAAGCAGAGGTCATTTAAAGTTCAACACTTATAAATGAAGACTTTCTAAATCTATGGAAAACACAGTATACATTATTAAAGATTAATAATTGTTGCTTTACTTATTGAATAATAATATTGATAAAACCCTTACTATATAATAATATGAATAATAATAATAATAATAATAATAATAATTATCAATAAAATATATGCAAATCAATATATATATATATATGAAATACATTGGCTAATATGAGATTCCACAACATTTCCCCCCTGTTGAGGCATAAGCCTCACAGCAATTACAGTACAGATCACCCACCATGCCCTTCAGAGACCCCATGCACCCAACACTGATCACATAAATTGTCCAAAAAAAATAAAAATAAATCAGTCCAAAAAATAAAAAATAAATAAATCAGTCCAATCAAAAACACACTGCATCTTCTTCTGTAGCTGCAAAGTCCTTCTCCATATGTGGCACGGAAACCATAGTTGTCAGTCTCAGTGGCATCGTGATCATTCTTGCCACAAACTTCTTGCAACAGGCAACAGTTACTCAGCAACATCACATCAAGGATAACAGGGAAGAGGAACAATCCGTTTAGTTAGTGAATGAAAGCCAAGTATGTGGTCCCAAGGAGCATTCAGCAGACTCAGTCCCATAAGGCTCTGCCTTTTCCTGCATAGGTCTTTTCAGCTTAGCCAAGTGCTTGATGTTTTTTGGAGAGATCTCCTTCTTCATCATCAGTTGCTGGTCCAGTATCATAGCACAAGCTGCTTTGGATGCTGTAAGACACAAGTTCAGTGCATACATGTTCTGCAAGGGTACAAGTCTCAGATGTTCCTTTATTGCATAAAATCCTTCCTTTGTAGCAATTACCATTTGTAACAAGTTGCATCATGTTTTCTGCGATCACCCGATATTTGTCTGGATATAAAATACACTTCAAAAATATAGTTATAAAAATAAAGATAAAAATAAAGTCAGTGTCAGGATACAATAGGCCTCTGGCAAGCATTTCAGGGCAACCTACAAAGCAATGGCTTCTACACTCTCATCTTATCTAATAACTTAATTTAGTGTGTTCCTTTTACTTCTACAACATCCGCTAAAATAATATACATGTATCTATATAGTTTTATCATAATACAATACTCTTACAATATTAATAATATTTATTATTATAAATCCCTTGAAGTACATGTTTTCACTACAAAGTATTTTATATAGACTATTCTTTTTACATTTCCCAACCTATACTATTTCCCATACAATAATTGTAAAATTTTTATCATTTCTTAACCTTGACTCCAACTATCAGTCACTATTACCCTGGTCATGTCATACTGTCAATATAGTCAGTCCAGAAATTTCATTAGTTTTAATTTTGTAGTCTTCCCACAAAGTTTGCTAAACCCAAAACCATTTCACTTTTTGTCCATTTCTGCACATACTATACTGCAGAATGTTATACAATAACAGTCAGCATGGGTCTCTTCTGTCAGTCACTGCTATACTGTCTAAGTCAGTAGCCTACCTCTCCTATGTCTTAAAACATAAATTATAAAACAAAATCAAGACAAATATCATAACATATCCTATAAAGCATCAATAGCATACAGTCTTTAGCGATAATGTCATACCCATTACATTAAACCTCCCCACTTTTTTTTTTTTTTTTTTCCAAAAAATGATAAAACTATTTGTTTATAATGATTGAACATTTACTCAAAGTGGAACTCTACTCACAAAAATGTGATAAAATAAGGTTCATTAGCAAGAAAAATACATTCCACATTAATTATTATGCTACCATTTTACTGAAGCCCATAACCTTTGAGCAGCAGTAGAATTTCAGGCTGTCAGCAGACTGGCCTCTAGATTTTAAGCAGTGCAAAAAAAATAGAGCACAACTGAGCCTGTGTAGAGCAGGGTGGAACAGTGGATTTTAAACAGTATAGGCACTTATTTTTTACTGTGCTTCATAGCTACACCTGCAAAAGGGGTCAGCCTCAAGTGATCCAGCAGGAATTAATTTTCTGACCAAAGTTCCACCTTAAGGTGTTCACAATATTAATACTTATAACATAAATAACAAACAAAACAACAGTAAGTCCCTACATACAAAGTATCACATATAATTAATTAGAATTGTCCATTACTGAAATACTTCCAATGTCTTTGTCTGCAACAGTCTCTTGTATGTATTCCACTTGCACTTATGTGAATAACACTCTTGGTAATCTCAGTCAGACTTTGACTACTATAGAAATGGAAAATGTCACTGTCACAAATGTGGATTTAAACGGACACTTGAATTGTGAATTCTTCCACTTCCTTTTATGATCTTTAATGTACTTGCAGTCATCAAGGGTTACTGACATACATTCCTTTAGTGGCTTTGATTGGAACAAGAGATCACATCTAAAACAAGGATCTGTTTAGAAACAAAACTACACCAATTTGATAATTATTTTAAACACATGAACATTTTATCTCCCACTGTACAGCATGAAGTCTAAGCTACTATCATTTGCCTCTAGAACTCATAAACTTAGTGACAAATCTATCCAAAGTTTCATATGGCCCAGAAAATTGTATTTAATTTGGTCTACAACAGCCCATACAACCTATCCACCAATGAATATGAGTGTGGACACAAGGTTCTATTGTCTATGCCAAGCATAGAGCAAAATGGAACTGATTTTTCATAAAAATGGGTACAATTATCTGATATCAGTGCTGTATACACTCCAAGCCTGGGAAAAATTTCCCACATCAGACACTTAGCTGTTGTCTCGTACATTTGCATGACCATATGAAAAACTGTGATTTACTTTAAAAAGGAGCAGACATTTATTAAAGTATATCTATATCTACAGCTTTGTTCTTTCATTGCAATAAAGTCTATATACAGGCACACAAAATAGACTTTGAAGAACTACATTTTGTGAAACTACATTGTGATTGTTCATAATTAAAAAGAAATCAAAATAAAATTACATGGTCACTTGCACAGTCTGTTAAATCTAAAGAGGTTAAGAAAATGTGCATTACTGTCCCTTCCTTAAGAATAATTATATACAATTTTATTGTTAATTAGATCATATTAATGCAGAGTGACCCTAATCAAAAAAAAAAAACTGACTTTGCCACCTGTAGTAGCATAACTAGAAACTTGAATAATAAAAAAATCAAAAGGAGTGAAATTTTACAAAGTATAACTTTACATATGAAAACGTGCTGGCTGCTCCTGGAATAAAGAAACAAATTATTTATTTAAGCAAACTAATAATCAACCTGATGATTACTAAATATTGTAATCAGGTAGGACAAAATAAGTTATAGCCAATACCAATAAGGGACCTTGCTCACCAGAGCTTACAAGCTAAGATTAAAAATTAAGACTCTAATTATCTAATTCACCCCCCTGTATGTGCTACATATAGCACATATAATAAGATGGTAGCACTGTTGTTACCATGCATCACTCTTCACTATTCTTTTTAGAAAATAATAAACAAATATAAATTTGGAGTTCCCTTGTACCAAATAAATAAATCCCATTACTATCTTTGTGATTACTACTAAGTAGGCAAATATATAAAGATGACAGTATACATAATACTGTACAATAAGATAGGGACACAACAAAAGCTACAAGGGAGAATAAGCACCCTACTTACAAGAGTGATACACTAAAAATAAAATGCACCTTTCACTACTACAGTCCATAATATAAAAGACAAAATACCTATTATAATCTACAGTTTACATTCTAAAAAAATCAACAGATGTTTAAGAATAAGAACGTATTCTGAGATTTTATTTAATTTTCTGGTCAGCTCATCCAGTTTCTGTCTAAAGGCACCTAAACGTGCCCTTTTATCTCAGTACAGAGCACTGAGATGAGCTGTCACAAAAAGTGATTTAATGCTGTTGCACATAAGCTCCTAAACACATACTGAAAAAAAAATACAGTATTTCGTCTAACATGTAAAACCTACAGCTGTAAAATCTTTTAAGCATGACATTAATTACATTAGCGGCATTGAATTTATCTACAGATTTTTCCTTCCAGAAGCAGTATGCTGGATACAAAAAAATATGGGTGAACTTTGTGTCATAAATTACTTAAAACGAACAACTTTCTTTTTTCTACAGTTTAAATAACTTCTAACTCCCTCAGCTCATTAATGGCGCTATCTAGCTAAGGTACATATTCAAAAAGAATATAAAAAAGATTAATGAATCGTGCCTTCCACACACACACTCACTCACTGCCAATAACATTTAGAACTTTGACGCTAAAGTCAATCAGTCACCATAGATGTATCAATCCCTAGCCTCTCAACGAAAGACACATACAATCAATCACATAGGGATTCATTTTACTCCTCATACAAAAAAAACACACACACATTTAACTCATATAAATATAAATCCTCCTATCAAATACTAATAACAAGTGTCACGAAATCAAAGATATGACACAGAAAGTTCTAATTGCATTTGTATGGAGGATACATACCATTTCCCTATTCATCATACACTATGCAGAATTCAGCATCAGTTACATACTTCTTACAATTCACTCATAGAACTAACACACAGGGTCCTTTCACACCAACGTTTTTACAACCACTACAGACTTATTCTAACCTAATTTGGGAGATGATCAGTCTCCCTCACACATACAATATTCCCTAACAGTCTACAAACATTACAAAGAAATTAACTTACATTTGTGAACATTCATTAACAAAATGTCATTATCTTCTGTTTTCTAAATAGCAATACACAGTCACTCCACCTAGCAAAGTATGCATACACATGAACACAAATTCCTGACTATATATAAATATACAAATATTCACAGAATTATTAAAACTGACAGGATAGTTAGTAATTACTTATGGACAGCAGTGCTCAGAGTAAAGCCAATAGGCACCGTACGCGCATACGTCTCCTTACCAAAATGCTTGTCTTAAGACACGAAAAACCGCCAAGCCCTGCTTGCCACGGCGATCAGGAATGTCTCAACCTGATCTTAACTCAGTTAGTACACAGACCGTTATAACAGATACATATAAACACATACATTTATAGCACAAAGACGATACATACCTTTTAACTTTGTTAACAAATGGAGCTCCAAAACCTTTACCTCATTTACCTGTCAGGACTTACCTCTCCTGACATTTCTAAACTCATGAGTATTATTTTACACCACAATTATTATGTTCAATAATATACAAAACAAAGGTACCTTTTTCTACTAGTAGCTACATATCAGTACTGTTTTTGTTTTTAACTTAGGCTTTCCAGGGGTCTGATAACCCCAAAGCCTCCTCCAGATTGATTGCCAATCCAGGATACCAACATGCATGTAAATTTAGGCAACTCAAGAACCTCTTCCAAACTGGACTTACCAGTCTAGGATACCAATTCTTCCAGAACTCTTGTAGGGCTAGCATACCAATCAAAAATAAACCTCTTCTAGACCGATTTACTCAGTCTAGGATACCAACATGCATGTTAAAGGTAGGTTCTCCAGGGGTCAAAACATTTACCCCAAAACCTCGTCCAGACCTTTTGTAGGTCTAGGATACCAATCAAAATATACCTCTTCTAGACCGATTTACTCAGTCTAGGATACCAACATGCATGTTAAAGGTAGGTTCTCCAGGGTTCAAAACATTTACCCCAAAACCTCATCCAGACCTCTTGTAGGTCTAGGATACCAATCAAAATATACCTCTTCTAGACTGATTTACTCAGTCTAGGATACCAACATGCATGTTAAAGGTAGGTTCTCCAGGGGTCAAAACATTTACCCCAAAACCTCGTCCAGACCTTTTGTAGGTCTAGGATACCAATCAAAATATACCTCTTCTAGACTGATTTATTCAGTCTAGGATACCAACATGCATGTTAAAGGTAGGTTTACACAGAGAGTAGCTAGCCTTCTACAGGGGTACCCCTTTGGAAAAATGTTCTCCTTTTTTTTTTCTTTTTTTTTTTTACCCAGGGTATTTCATCCTGTACAATGCATTTTAAGGCATTCACAGTTGAGAAAACCCAACCTACCATCACAAAGATCTGCCTGGTGGACAGCGATACCCCAACAACAACCACCTGCCTCTCCTAGCGCTAGCAAAACATGGCACAACACAATGCAGAACTAATAATAGGTGTCTGCTAACCTGATATAAATTGCGCAAAATTGTGTTGAGCTCAGTGCCTCACCAGCATGGAGTTAGGCAAGATCGGAGTTGAGGTTATGCTGTCCCCGTACGGGCCACCAAATGAAGTAGAATATAAAGTATCGAACCAGGCAGAACTTCAGCAATGCAGGTTTATTAACAGCTGATAACATACAGGTTTATGTTCAAAATATTACAATATACAGGTCTAATTTATACAGTTTCTTACAATGCATGCATATTAGATATAAATATTCTTATCCTCTAACCAAATTTAAACAATTGTGAATTGTTCTCACCTTGAACCAGAATGGGTCTTTACTGCCAATTCTTGGGAACCTCTCACCTGATAGGGACCAGCCGATCTTCCGGTGGTCTGGTCCCCTCACAGAGTTCTGGGTTCCAGCTCGACCAAGTTCTTGAGGGAAATTCACCTGAGACCACATTCTGGAACAAGTTAAGAAGTCTTCTCTGACTCGTACGAGGAGACAAGTTATGGACAGATACTTGCCCATTGGTTCTGACCTCTATGACCCGTGCAATAGGGCAGCATACACAGAGTTCAGCCTTATGAGCTCCTATCTGACTTGTCCGAGGGGACAAGTTAGGACAGATACTTGCCCATTGGTTCTGACCTCTATGACCCGTGCAATAGGGCAGCATACATAGAGTTCAGCCTTATGAGCTCCTATCTGACTTGTCCGAGGGGACAAGTTAGGACAGATACTTGCCCATTGGTTCTGACCTCTATGACCCGTGCAATAGGGCAGCATACATAGAGTTCAGCCTTATGAGCTCCTATCTGACTTGTCCGAGGGGACAAGTTAGGACAGATACTTGCCCATTGGTTCTGACCTCTATGACCCGTGCAATAGGGCAGCATACATAGAGTTCAGCCTTATGAGCTCCTATCTGACTTGTCTGTCTAACAATTGCAGAGCTTGCATTTATATACTCTTTTACAAGTCTTATCTCAACTATCTGTCTTACATATGATTGGTCACTAAGATCTACGTCAAAGTAACCAACCATAAATCTGACACTTGTTCTACAACCAGATAAACTTAATTATTCCCAAAATTCCTATATGTTCATTAAAGTGATTTATAACTGTTTTTGTCCAATTAAAAACACCTGTATAGAGACAGTCTGGCACCCAGCTGCGTTATCAAACTCTCCTTATCTTGATACTAGCTTCAAGGATTTGCAGATTTACGACTGAGACAATGAACTTTCAATAACCCCACCAGATGTGTTATATGTCTCACTATATGTATGTATTTTAACAGTTTTAATGAGGGCACAAGCAGACCTTTGTTTGACCTTGTCAAACTTAATTTAATGTACTGTACATAACTTTAATTATTTCTAAACCACCTGTTTTCATATCTTTATCTGTCTGATTTATATGCATTTCAGACTTGAGACAATTCTATATTACTTGAATCTATCCTAATGAACTTTCACCCAGTAAACTATCTTAATACATTTTCGAGAACACCTGTGTACAAGTACTTGTCATAAAGCAGAGGTCATTTAAAGTTCAACACTTATAAATGAAGACTTTCTAAATCTATGGAAAACACAGTATACATTATTAAAGATTATTAATTGTTGCTTTACTTATTGAATAATAATATTGATAAAACCACTACTATATAATAATATGAATAATATGAAGAATAATAATAATAATTATCAATAAAATATATGCAAATCAATATATATATATATATGAAATACATTGGCTAATATGAGATTCCACAACAGCACCCGGGACAAAAAGCCCACCTGGACGGTCTGGGATCCTGGAAGATAGACTGCCGAGATGTTGGCCAGATTCTTCTGGGCTCATGCCATGATTGGCTGGACTTCTTGAAGTAGGGTAGAGCTCCGCATCCCCTCTTGTCTCTTCACATAGGAAACTGCTGTGGTATTGTCCATTCTTAGCAATACTGATTCCCCTTTCAGAAGATGACTGAAAGCTCGAAGGGCACAAGAGGCTGCTCGTAGTTCTAGAATATTCAAGCCTTGGTTGTGTAGACGGAGATCCCATCTGCCCTGCTCTGATTTGCAGGGGGCCCCCCATCCGGCACCACTGGCATCAGTCGTGACCATGACCCATGAAACAGGGCAATGGAGTGGCATGTGAGCAGATTCTTGCGCTGTAGCCATCAAAAGAGGCTGTTCCTCATGCCCGAGGTTATGTGTATGAGCTGGTTCCTCATACACAAAACTATGGGTCCCATTGCTGGAAAAACCCTGTTTGTAGGGGACGTAAACTCCAGAGAGCCCATTTGACCATAGGGGCTGTAGAGACCATTGTGCCAATAATTTTGAGGCATTGTGAGGCCCTCAGACATGAGGAAGTTAGGGCCAAGCTCACCCTCTTCTGTATGACCAGAATCTTCTCCTCCGGCAAAGAGATGGTGTTCTCGATTGTTTCAAACTGGGTTCCTAGGTATACCAGGCGTTGTATTGGTTCTAAATGGCTTTTTTCTAGGTGTAATAACCATCCAAACTCTAGCAGTGTCGCGATGACTTGAGCTCTGTGGATCAGCAGCTGCTCCTTGTCTTGATATAGTACCAGAAGGTCGTTCGAGATAATGGTATAACCGAATTCCTTTCGTTCTGATGAGGGCCACCATGGCCCAAATAACTTTCGAGAAGACCCGAGGTGAGGTGAACTGTAGATGTTCTTGCCTGACCGCAAACCGGAGGTATTTGCAAAATCCTTCCGCTACGGGCACATGGAAATAGATATCTTTTAAGTCGATTGACATTAGCCAGTCACCTGACTGCATGGCTTGCTGGATGATAGAGAGGGTCTCCATTTTGAATCTTTTGTATTTTATGAACTTGTTCGGGTATGTTAAATCTATCACCAGGCGCCATGACCCATTTTTCTTTAGTACCAGAAAAAGGGGGAATACACCCCCTGAAACTCTTCGTCTTTTGGGACGGGTACCACAGCCCCTTGAGCCACTAGCAAGTCCACATAGGACAGCAGCACCTGCTTCTGATCTTCTGCCCAAGGTAGCAGCATAGGGATAAACCTGAGGGGAGGAGTGTTGGTGAAGGACCATGCGTGACCCGAGGAAACTGTCTCAATGCTCCATTATAATAGAGGCCACCCAGACATGCCAGAAGAGAAGCAAACGTGCCCCCACCTGACCCCAAAATGACTTGGAAGGTTTGCGTCCGCTGGATGCCTGGGCCTTGGTGGACTTTTGGAAGGATGTCTGTCCCCTCCTCCAGTTCCTTCTGACGTCACAGCCCGGCCTGTAGGAGCGCGCTTCCCTGGAGCGCTCTGTGCTGCGTGTCCTCTGTTGGGGCCTTTTCTGGCCAAATAGGCACCTATCCTGGGGCAGGAAACCCGACTTCCCACCTGTGGCTCGGGTTATGGCGCTAATCAGCTTATTGTTGAATAATGAGGGCCCCTCAAAGTGTCGGTGAGCCAAGGGCGCAACCACAGGACCCGCTAAGCCGTGACCAAGGAAAGCATAGCCCAGGCCAACAGTTGGATAATGTCAATAGAGGCTTCCCCCAGGAAGGCCGATGCCAGCTTCAGCTCTTGTACAGTCGAGTTCCTGGCCACTTCTTATGAGTTGCCCCTGAGCACCGAATCCACATTTTCCATCCAAACTTCCATAGCCTTGGACATAGCCGCGAGGGCCAGAGGAGGTTTACAGGACATACTGGCCAATCCATAGATTCTCTTGAGATCTTGGTCAATTCTTCTCTCTAACCCATCCTTACAGGACACAGTGTCCTCAAGAGAGAGCGTGACATGTTTATCTAGACGCATTAGAGCTGCATCCACTAGGGGAGCATTTTCCAGATGCCTTATGTCCTTGGCTTTTTGAAGGGGTAGAGCCTTGAATTCTTGCCTGACAGAGAGGTTTTCCTATCTACTTTGCCCCATTCCTCCACGGTGACGTCTTTCAATTCTGTCAGAAGTGGAAAGTTGGAACGCTCCTTCCCCAGGTGCCTGAAGAACTTCCTCTGTTTGTCTGGGGGCGTGGTAAGTTCCCCCCATTTCAGGGCTTCCTTAACCGCTTTAATTAGTGGTGAGACCAGGGAGAAATCAAAACCACCAAGGAATTCCTCTCCTTCCACCTCGCTGTCCGAAGACCTGGGAGATGTATCATATGACTTGGATGGGCCTAGATCCTCCTGCGCCTCGTCAGCCAAAGAGCCTGAGACAGTAGTGGTCTGGCTCTGCATGTGGGTTATACCCCATTCCTTGAGGGACTGCTGCACCACAAGTTTCACTAGAAACTCCATCTCCTGATTTCCAGTCTCTCTTTCCCTGACCACCTGGGCATAGCATGGTTCACACAATGACTTGCCCTCCAGGACTTGTGTCCCACATCCCCAGCAGACTCTGCAATGGGTACAGTGTCTGGAGGAGGAATTAGAACATCTTCTCTGATGATGGGTTCTATACGGGGAGTCATGGCGTCTGGATGAAGAATGCCGACTTTGCGGCCTGGCAGGGTCTCTTTCATCCCGGAGACGATCTTACCAAAAAGGGCTGACAGACACGGAGAGAAAAAAATCATACTGTTAACCTGCCGGCTCAGAGCAAGCCTACAATGGTTCTCTGGCCCCTCACCTTCACCCGCATATACCTTGGGCGTGAGGGCTGGCTGCTTAGAGGTGGTGACGTGTCCATGGCACCCAGAGGGAAGACTGAGCATGAGTCCACACTTGCAGAAGGCCACAGTCCTAGGACAGGGAGCAGAATGCAAGGTTACCAAATAAAAAGAAAGGGGTCACTTCCCCTTTAGGAACGCGTCGGATCAGGATCAGAAGTCAAACACAGGAATCAGAACATACAGAAGCGCTGTAGCTGCGTTTGGCGCCAGTCCTGGTGACAGGCGTGCATACGTGAGCGTGCGGTCGCGTTTACGCATGCGCGTTCGCATATGTGCCCGGAACTGTTCTGCTTGTACCTTGTTGACACCTGCGCACATCACGGCCGCTGGGCCCTATACTGAGCCCTGCGAATGTGCGAAACAAGCCTCAGTTTCAACCGTGGCTCGCGCATGTGCAGAAGTCCCTCGCGGCCGCGACCAGGAAGAAATGCGGCGTCCTGGAACGCAGGAGCGTTCCAGACGCCATGAGAGGCCTCAAGACACTAGAGCCAGGGAAGAAAAAGGGAGAGACACATAAGAAACACAAAATACTTAAACTGCTGCCATGGAGAGATGTTTCTTCAGACCCTGCGAATCAGCTGCACCATGCTGGATGACAGTCCTGGGCATACACAGGCCACCCCCCACCACTAGGACATTCTGCCTGGAGCCACTTGCCCGCCCATGGCTGAGCCCAGGGCTCTTGCACCGCTTCACAGTATGCCCGTCTCCGGCCCGCTGGGGGCTTATTCGTCCGGACTGGACATCACGCCAAACGTAAGTGCAAAGCTGTGTTGGTTCAAGAGGAGGACAAAAAAGGAACGCAGTCTCTGGCTGAAAGCTCACATTTATGGGAATGGGGTCCTATAGCATTGGAGAGGAGGCGGAGTAAACCCACACGTAGGCTGCCATGGAGTCTGTCTGGAAAAGCTCATTTAGTAGAGGAGCGGATGAGTAGAAAAATGCTTGACATGCTTAAACGTGTGTAAACATGTCTAAATGTGCCTAAACTCTAAAGGTGCTTTTGAGCGCTTTTGAACATTCCAATGGAGAGAATAAATGAGTATTCTGACAGATGGAATCCATTAACACTCGAAAGCTCGATTCTCCTAAATGCGCCTAAATGAGCCAAAACACACTTAAACACATGTGCAACACGCAACTTTAGGCGTTTTTTAAAAGCAGCTTTTGCCCTGTCAGGAGAAAAGGTGTTTAGAGGGATTAAGCAAATTCCCTGCATGCATGAGGCCTAAATATACTGTTTCTCATTAGTATATTCATAAGTGGCATAGCAGATTTGCCAGAATTCTAATACATATAATTAAAATATAGTTTATTGTTCTCAAATTACAGAAAGAGAAAAAAAATTAAAAAACAAGAATGTCTGAGCATATACACAACAGTCAGAAATGATCCCTGTATTGTGTTTAATGTGTGTGTTCTTTGATGGTCAGCTCCATCTAGTGGCCATAATGTGGTATTTTCCTGAAATACCTCAATCAGTAAAATACCACATTATGGCTGATGATGCTAATGATCAAAGGAATAAACACATTAAACACATTACTGGGATTTCTTGTGACGACTGTACAAAACGTTTGTTTAAAAATTTTTAGAAAACGGATAAGTTAAAAGAATTGTTATGGGTACTGGACTGGATCGCCAATGTCCGAGTCACAACTCTCAATGCTTGATCCACATGTAAGCAGATGCAGTTAGCTAGTCTGGCACTATGTGTGTCAGGGATCTCGTGCAGCAGGTGCTCATTCTCGTGCAGCAGGTTCTCATTCTTATGCGCATCTGCAGAATTGTGAACATAGAAGTCTAAGATGAGCAAGGACTAGAATGCGCATGCATCCACAGATTGCGGTTCTCAGCAGCCTATTTAAACTGAGAGCCTGCCTGGATTGTCTTCAGCTCTGGTTCCTATGTTTCTGGTTCTTGAAAGTCTGCAAACCTTGTTCCTGACCTGGCTAGGTCTGACACCTCTCTTGGATCACCCCTGCCTGTTATGTATGCTGCTCACTTGGTTGGTGTTACCAACCTTGGCTTGGATTTCTGACTACGTCCCTGCCTCCTGACTTGGTATCCCGCTGCCAACATGTTACCGACTTCTGCCTGTTTCCGACTTTGAACCTAATCCTGACCCTGCACCTGTCTGCCTGGCTGCTGCTGAGCAAGGTTTGTGACCAGACTCCATACTACTAATGGAAGGACTCCTGTGTTTCCAAGCTTCAGCTCACCACTACAGCTTCCTGTCACCTGCGCCCTTCCACTGCCCTAGCAGTTCCTGTCTCCACTACTAGGGGTGTTTGGGTTGAAATTGCACAAGAGACCACCCTCGTCATCTCGGACTCACAGTCAGGTACGTAACAGTGTGTCTGTCCCAGAATAATGTGGTAATAGGGGATTGTGTAAGTGGGTGTTAGGTCCCTTTTAGACTGAGCCTTCCTGTAGTGATGTAATGGGTGTTGTTTGTGCCCCTATATATGCTGTACTAGGTTGGGAAGAGCCAAGGGCAATTGGAGCTTAGGAGCCAACTACCCCCTAAACATGCAGATGTAGTCAGCTAATACTCGACAGGGTAGAAGGTCAGGGTGAGACCAGCCTACACTCATAAGAGCCAGCTGTAGTCATCCTGTCTCACTAAACATGGTTTAAATGGACTGTGGCCAGGATCCAAAATGCCTTTTAGGCCAGGCTGTGTTCTCTTTGTGAGTACTAATTCACCTGGAGATTCAGAGAGAAATGTACAGACACCAGAGAAGTAGCTGCGGCAGTTTAAACTTTGTGAACTTTGATACCTTGGTATCAAAGTTCAAGTGGAGGATCTCAAACATGTGTAGCCACCCTGCCTTAAGTAGGGATGTCTATTTAATTGTAGTATTTGCTAGGCTGTAGCCAGCCTGAACTGGGGTTCAGCTTTCTTGAGTCTCTTCAGGGCTTTGGTTATTTCTGATGTCTGCCTGCTACTTGGGAGTGTCCAGGGCATTAGTGTGAGAGATTGCACTAATCAGAGTCATGAAAACTTATATCTCTCTGGGCAACCACAAGGAATGGTATTGCCATTCACAATTGACCTTGGAAAGTCAGTCATCCCCAATAGCCTCCTGCCTGGGGGAGGGATGTAGAGGGCTGTCTGATCCTTTTGGGCCTGCTGCCTGAGGAGGGTGGCCAAGTGCCTGAATAAAGGCAAAGGTTTGGAGCCTGGTATGCTAAAGAAAGGGACTGAGGCACCATGGAGGAACTTCAGCCTGATTGGTGAACCTGAGAAGCTGGGTAATACTTAATCCACGACTAAAGTGTGGTGGCCTCTACCTAAAGTGTTAGTAGCTGAAACAATGGGTAAATTACAGTCAGGGGCTGATTTCACAGAATACTGGATTTGCTTGTTCCTTTATCTGTCAATGGGTGTCCTGTGCCCTAACCCTCTCTCCCAGGAATGTTGAGTGGGAGTAAAAAAACTCTATTTCTTGCATTTAAAAAGTGACTGGCACACATCTGTTCACAATTCTCTACTATTGCCAGGGACTAGACACTGGGGTGAAATGCTAGCCCACTTTATGTCTGAGGCAGCTTCCTTTCTTTGGGGGTCAGGGTAACACTACACATGTCTTAAAATCGATTTTAATTACATTCATCACATGTATTTTCATTGCATTTATACTCCCCATCAAAATTGACAGGGAACATTTGGTCCTACATCCACAGGACACTCAACTCTGATCCTGGAATGTCATCTGTAGGGTCCATGACTTTGAGTTAAAGAAAGAGATCATGTAGAAGGCCTGAAACATGTGAACTATAGAATTTAATGGTGCTCATATCAGCATCTTTCCTGATTATTATTATTATACAGGATTTATATAGTGCCAACAGTTTACGCAGCGCTTTACAATATAAAAGGGAGACAATACAGTTATAATACAATAAAATACAAGAGGATTAAGAGGGCCCTGCTCAGAAGTGCTTACAATCTAATAGGGTGGGGCAGGTGGTACAAAAGGTTGTAACTATGGTGGATCTGTCCTGAAACATGCTTTAGCACTGCAATGTTCATGCAGTATTGGTGGGAATTCCTTTTCAACCTTACAGCAATTAAGGAGGGTAGATTGATAGCCATGCTGCACTTTCCTGAGAACACATGAGGAGTTAATTTGTGAGACCCTGGGCATATTTTATTCACCCACACCATGGTGGGAATCAATGACTCCCCACCTACCAATGCTCCACTTGGCAAATAGTTCCATCACGAAAAACGCCAACACCAAATTGCAAACTCAGTGGATATGAATGTTAACCCCACTAGATGTCTAAAAATATTCTGATGACCTTCTGACAAATCTAGTACCCTTTTGCTAGAATCTACCTTGAACTTGTAAATTATTGGTTTAATACAGTTGTCTGTTGCATAACTATTTTTGTTAATTATTCTATCATTTACCTTACATGCTCCACTTACCAAACAGCTTTCACAAGATTTCTACCCTGTTTATGGCAGTCCCGTTGATCACTAACCATAGTGGGGTCTCACAAGCTGACACCCGTTCTGCTTGCTTCCCCTTGTACTAAAATATAATATGGGTTTCCAGTATTAGTACACCAACATTTTGACCTTCACCTGGACCCTGTGAATCACCCCACAGATAAAGTATTTTTCATCCACCACAATTCTAAAATATCTATTGGATCTGACAGTCATTCATTTATTTGTCTATTGTTTTACCTATTATATCTCTCTGCAATACACACTTTTCTGTCCAACCCCAATAAAGGTATATACTGTATCTATGACCAGATGTGCTCCAAGTTTAACTTTTCTCATCAGAGCACAGGCTGGGGAGCATTTACCCTGCATTGTTACCTCTATAGTCTCTTCAATGAATGGGGTTGAAGGGAAATGAATAGGGTCTATAGTCTCTTGTTTGCCTGTACCTTATCCCTCCATGTCTCTTCTAATGACCCATGGATCATGAGTTAAACAGAAAAATTGTTCTGAGTTTTCTCAATACATAGTTTCCCAATAGTTCTTCATGCCCCTCTAGCTGCCCACATTCCCCTTTCCTGCTCTCTCTACTTTATTTATGCATTGCCAATCTTTTTCTTCCCTGCTTGACCAGAATCAGCTTATACAAATGTTACCTGGAGTGATCCCTCACCTCACTCTGTCAATTAGTTACTTTATACATTAGGGTGGGGTATGTATCAAGGTGGGAACCATGGAATCTTTCTTGTGACTATGGTGAACACTCTACTGTCACTTGATGTTATGAAAAATAGGCTGTTTGCTTTGCAAGAGACTCTTCCTTTGCAAGGAATATTTCCCTTAGCTTAGTGAATATGGTGACAAAAATCACTTTGCAAAGGATATCCAATCATGAACAAGGAAAAATAAAATAAACATATTTTTGCTTGATTGACATGATTGGATGATGGAAGTCAGCAGAGCTTCATCTGATTCACTAAGCTATAGAAAAAAAGCCCTTGCAAAGTGAAAATTCTATTGCAAATTGTTCAGGAAACACACTTTGACAAATCTGGTTTGTTTATGCTTGCCTCCAGGCATTTTCCCACTTTTCTAGCTTCTTTGTATAAAAAAGAAAATCAAATCATGTGTAGCTATCCTATTTAATTCTACTGTCAGTTTTAAACCTCTCAAAATTATCATGAACACAGACAGAAGATATCTGATACTTAAAGCGGGGTTCCCATTTAAAAAAACATTCAAAGTCAGCAGCTACAAATACTGCAGCTGCTGACTTTTAATCGGACACTTACCTGTCCCAGGGTCCAGCAATGTGGGGGATCGAAGCCCCGCTTGCCTCCCCCTCCGCTCGGTGGCGCCGGCATTTTAACTGGCCGCGCGTCGTCACTGGCCCCACAATCATCTGGGACCGGTCACGTGTCCCAGATGATTGACAAGAGGGAGCCCAGGCACCGAAGGAGACAGAATACGACCCCCTAGCAACAGGCATTTAGAGGTGAGTAAAAAAAAAAAAAATTCTCTAAATTTTTTTTTTTTTTTTTTTAAGCACATTACTAATTTTTTTTTTTTGGGGTGGAACTCCACTTTAATGACCTTATAGGCACCACTAGGCACACTTTTCTATGCCCGAAACTCCAAACAAACTACCCTTTCCCAACTTTCAGTCATACCTTTCTAATCCTGGAAGGTGATTTGTATGTTTCTCTCTCAAAAGATTTACAGATTGGCAACTCCTTTATCTAACCCTCTTTTACCTACTTTCACACAATCACAATGCTTTTGACAACTTATAAGACACATACCTTTTATGATTTATGGAGAGTACACCACCCCAGGGACAAACAATACATCTTTTGATTCCAACAAACCCATACTCATATTGATTACTTCCGTGTAAACCTAACAATCCTTAGGAATAAGGTAAAATCCATTATACTCCTTGTCACACATGGACCATTCTCATTTCCTGAAGATTATGCTATGAACCTACAAAAGGAAGAGTGTGTCGTTGGTGAATAAATGAATACTTCCTCAAAACAAGAAACCCTCCAAATTCCACATAGTATGTGCTTTTTGCCAATAATTTATGGAGAATGTAGGTCAGTCCCACAGACATCTATACAATGAGAGGCACACTACAAAATACTGTATGTCACACAATGCACAGCATTAGCATAGCATGCATAGAATTAGCATCCACAAATAAATGTGATGCAGTCCACTAGAAAACACTTCTCACAACCATGCTGCACCATTTACAAAATAAACTGGTCCATCATACCCCAAACTTCACCATTAGCTAAATGGTGACCATAGGAAAAGAGATCAATGAAAGAGATATTGACAACACTGAAAAAGATTTGCTCTGCACCAAACAATATTTCTATGATGAAGACAACAAGTTGACACTGTCATTGCCCAGAAGCTGAAAGAAAATACAGCAAATGACTTTTCTTCAGCCACTTAAAATGACAATGACGCCCTAATATATTGTGTACTACATTCAGGGCACAGCCAATTTGAGTACCATATCTGCATCTTCTCCTCTCCTTGACCTTGTTCCATCCTCCTCATCCTTCTTTCACTTCCCGTCTCACTTTATTCTTCTGCCCCCACCCCCCGTCCTTTCCTTTTTTCCTCTTTTCATTCTCTTTTGCCCCTACCTTGTGTGTAGATACACAACAAAATACATGTGGTAACATTTATACATAATCTTCGGAACACTGTTGAACACAATCTGTGTTTTCTCATAGCGAGATTACTATTTCTCTAAACTTCCAGTGGGATCTTTAGCTACAAACTCTACTTCTGAATCTTTTCTTTACGTATGACAGGGGCTCATAATCTACACATGTGACACCAGTCATTTGAGGGTTTAAAAGTTTAGTTAAAGAGGAGTTAAACTTGCCCTTACTCAACTATCCCCATTCCTTACCAGCACCGGCATCTGATTCTGGGTGCCGGTCTTCAGCTGTCTTCAGTTTGGGATCACTCCTGCAGATGCATAGAGATCAGTTATCCAGGCACATAGAGATTGTGCTGGTAATGTAAACTAAGCTGCTCATGCGCAGCTCAATTTACATTCTAGCGAATGCTGCTAGCAGGCAGTTAGGGGTATTTTTATTGCAGAAGAGACATTGCATCTCTTCAGCAACTAAGAGTCTGCATGCTCACAGTTTGTGACATTCTGCCATGAATGTAACTTACACTAAGCATTCACTAATAGGCAGAATGTAAATGAAAGCACTGCTGAAAACATTACAATGTTGCATTAGGGATTTAATAGCATTGACTGAGTATTTCTTACTTGAGCTTTCTTTTAGGAAACTGTTGAATCGGTGGGTTTGGTTCCACTTTAATTCTGTGTTCCTTTCACAGTTTTCTGAATAAGGCCAATAAATGTTTCTCACATAATAAAGTGTATTTACTATGAGAATCATAACTATATTGTCTATTTACAAAAAACATACAGAGGTTGTAGCTAGGGTTCTTCGGCCTAAGCAGCTGTTACTATAACCCTTGGCACAAATAATTTGAGTTACTAGTGTTTTTTTAGATCTACTTTTGGGAACAGGCAAAGCTTATGCGATTTGCCTACTTTAATCACTTAGCACAACTAATCTTAGTGGCATGCATATTATTTGTGTGAAAATTATGCAAAATGTTTGGATTAGTAAGATTTTAGCATACAGGTAAAGTTTATTCATTATTTTTCTTGCACAATGCTCTCCTTTTTTCCTCATCAATAGCACATTAATGACTTCTACAGGGAATAGTAACCAATTACAACACATTGCTGTTGCTGTTAAGTTCAACAAATTACCCAAATAAGCCAGAAACTCATTATCTGCTACAACAATAGACTGGCCCCTAAGTGCATATTAACAAGGATGCCACAGTGATTTTTGTGACCTATTTCTATGTATAGTACTAATGCATCAGCTAAAATGTCACCAGACAAATATTGAAGATCTTATCTCTTAACCATGAGTGAAACTGTATGGAAAGAGTTAGTTATACAATGCATAAAGCGGTAATAGAGTCAAATTTAAAAAAAAACACTGGCAGGCAGAGTTTTTATGACAGAAGAGACCATAATGGGTCCCTGCTCTAGAGACTCAAGAGGAATTTAATATAAATCTCCCAGGGGCCAGGTCATGTGGGAAGATATGCTTCAGCAAGTAATCCTTTATAGATCCTTCTCCCACAGTATCTTAACCCAACCTAAAGGCCCCCCAAATTGCTCTAATCTCCTCTGCAGCCCATATATCTATCTTTGTGGCCATCCATGACCTACTGCAACTGAGAGGAGGCTGTGGAATGCCATATCTGAACAGCAAGGCCATGGATAATGCAGCAACCCAGTTGGAACTCCAGGCAAAGACAAGAGACATTCTCAGATCCCCCCCAATGTGGACATGCTCAGTCAGTCAGGTGAGAGATGGGGAAGAGAACTCTCAGGCACCATCATTTTGGACATCATGAACACTGCTGCCCTCCCTTTTATCAAAGTTGCTAACACACTACCCTCTACCCTTGTTGTCCATAGCCCCCTCCTAACATAATCCACAGCCCACTCCCAGAAGTATTACCTTGCAAAGACAGGGAAATACTTCTATGTCTTGCACAAAGAAATAAAGAGGTCATTTTGAACAATACAAAGGCTTAATTGTTTCAGAATTTCCCTGCATAGGAGCAAAGTCAAGGAGCACAGTTCATGGAACTTAGAAAAGACTTCAACATCTTCAACGCTTCTACTTTGACACATCAAAAATGCACTGGAACACATTTAAACACATCAAAAACGCATTATAACAACAAAAAAACCCTATGAAACTTTGGGAAAAAGAGGAGAAAAATGCATTGAAAATGCTTCAACAATACATCAAAAACCAGCGCAATCTG
Organism: Aquarana catesbeiana; assembly: GCF_042186555.1. Lineage (NCBI taxonomy): Eukaryota > Metazoa > Chordata > Amphibia > Anura > Ranidae > Aquarana > Aquarana catesbeiana. The sequence continues at coordinate 469,286,756 of NC_133324.1, read as the reverse complement.
TGATCACAGGTTGGGGTAAAGAGCCAATCACAACGGCTCTTTACCACATGATCAGCTGTGTCCAATCACAGGTCATCACGATCTAAACACACTTGCTGGATATTGACATTCCTTTTCTCACGCTGTCACAGCGTGAGGGAAAGAGAGGGCCGGTAACCAGCAAGTGTAAAAGGGGACATTCGCACTGATAATCAGGGCACTGATTGATCATCAGTGTCCTGATTATCAGTGAAGGCCCAACAGTGCCCATCAGTGCTGTCTATCAGTGCCAATCAGTGCTGCAAATCAGTGCCCATCAGTGCTGTCTATCAGTGCCCATCAGTTTTGCAAATCAGTGCCCATCAGTGCTACCAACCAGTGCCGCCCATCATTGCTGCCAATCAGTGCCACCTATCAGTGCCCGTCAGTGTCGCTTATCAGTGCCCGCCAGTGCCGCATATCACTGCCCATCAGTACTGCCAATCAGTGCCCATCATTGCTGCCTAACAGTGCCAATTAGTGCTGCCAATCGGTGCCTCCTTACCAGTGACACCTATTAGTACCCATCAGTAACGCCTATCAGTGCCATCTATCAGTGCCCTTCAGCGCTGACTATCAGTGCCTATGAGTGCCGCCTATCAGTGCAGCTTCATCAGTGTCCACCAGTCCCACTGTATCCTCTGCCCTGCTGACCTCACCCTATGTCCCACTGACCCCATCCTCTTCCCCATTGACCACATATGTGGCACTTGAACAAATTATGTCTCAGGGTCTGATGAGGAAGCCACAGCTGTTCACTGTGAACACCTGAAACTTCATCATCAGACTCTGAGACAAGAACTGTATACCGTGGCTGGGGTGGGAAAAATTTATATGGGGGGGGCCGTATCTCGCCTAGGGTAACACAAAACCAAAATACACCACTGCTCCTAGCATACCTAGCCGTCCCCACGCCCAATCTTGTCCCGGCCCTGTTTCAGAGCACCACAAGATTGATTTTGACTTTTTTCTTCGGTTCTTTCTGCTGAAAATTATATGGGAAGTCATTATTCTTTTCCTTCCACCAGTGTAAGCATGTAGGTTGAATCTCTTCTTTCAACTATACCATTTGGAACACTCATGGTCGTGGCCAGAAGAACATCTTTAAGAAAGAATCACTTTACAGCTGGACAGTTTGCTACTGCGCTATTTTGAAGTCCAAGTATGGACTGTTTTGTTTTGTTACTTCAGTTCCCCCGTGAAGCACCTGTTTGTTCTTTTCTGACTTTTCTTTTTTCTTTGTAAATGTGCGGTGTACACCCAAAATCAAGTTAACCCACATTTCTCCAATGCAGGATGTCCATGGACCTCTCTTCCTGTATTTCTTACAGTATATTTCACAATGATGATTGTTCCTATTGTGTCCTGGAATGTCCAAGGTCTGGGAACCCCCTTAATTGGCTACAGGCGCCAAATAGTTTGTCAAAATACCACCCAGGCATATATAGGTTGTCCTATATTGAGTAATCAGAGTACACTGCTAGAGGTATTTCTGATCACTCTCCCCTGGTAATCAGCATGCTCCCTGTACAGCCCTGCACTCTAGCTAGACTCCTGTGGCAGCTGAATATATTTTTGCTTAACTTACTTCCCAATAATGACTTCAACAGCTTATGGTGGAGTGTATTGTATATAACAGGGGTAGTGAGGACGCCTCTAGTTATGGGATACTTTTGCTAGGGGCATTATTTCCACTGGGATTAATGCATTTAAATCCAGAACTAAATCCTTGGAGACCCCCTTAATTCATAGTGTTTATGAGCCAGAGTCTTGATATCTAGCGGACCCCACAGCTGTTGAATCAAGTAGAAGGTATAGCTACCCAAGAAACCCTTACAAAAAAGCATGAACACTTCTTTACTAAATTGGAATTCTTTGAAGACTTTTGTTATGGATACTTCTGGGCCTAGTACTGGATTTACATAGTACACAGATTCTGTTAACCTCTAACTCCCCCACAGTGCTGTTAATGCTTTTTTTCCCCACAGCTAATCTGGAGTGATGGTGTTATCAGCTGCCAAGTCAATATAAATGGTTTCTATTTCCTGAATGTACTAGTGCTAGTCACTTCTTTTTGGGACTGCTTAGTGACATCATTGGTCACATAGTCATATTAGTCCATCAAGTTCAACCAATAGAAAAAGGAATAAAAAAATTATGCGAAAAACTGCAATCACAGAACCCACAGTTGATCCAAAGGTAAACATAAAAGTTGTAAAGCGTGGTAAAAATTGCTCCAACAGGTAGAAAACGGGTATGTCGTTCCTTCAGAGCCCATTCGCCAGTGACATCACCAGCTGCATCTAAACGATGCACATTTAGTAGATAGTTATTGTACCTGTAGATAAGCCTTATTATAGGCTTACCTATAGGTAAAAATCATAAAAGGGAGTTTACTTCATTTTTGTATTTTTGATATAAGCATTCTATTAAGGTATTTTTTTATTTGTTCCTTGTTTTCTTCTCTAGATCCTATTTGAGATTGATGTTGTCTTGGTGAATAGTATACCTGTATGAGGCATTAATACTTTTCTATCATTTTTTTTCTGGAACACTGAACATACATACATTTTCTAAATATATACATATATATAGAACATACTATAATACTTAGCACAATCTAATGGCTACAATGTATTTTATGCATTAAATGTATGAAAACATTCATCCAGCACAAAAAATAACTTGGTTATTTATATTTATTTATAATTTAGTTATATTAACGTAGTAAATAGCTATTTAATATTTTAATAACTAGCCTAACTTTTGCCCTATTCACACAGAGTGAATGTAAATGTACTTTCACTCGGTGAATTGCTATGCAAAAGCTTTATAAATACTAATATATATATATATATATATATATAATATTTTATTATATCTTTTCATGGGACAACACTGAAGAAATGACACTTTGCTACAATATAAAGATATAAAGTAGTGAGTGTACAGCTTGTATAACAGTGTAAATTTGCTGTCCCCTCAAAATAACTCAAGACACAGGCATTAATGTCTAAACCACTGGCAACAAAAGTGAGTACACCCCTAAGTGAAAATGTCCAAATTGGGCCCAAAGTGTCAATATTTTGAGCTCCCACCATTATTTTCCATCACTGCCTTAACCATCTTGGGCATGGAGTTCATCAGAGCGTCACATGTTGCCATTGGAGTCCTCTTCCACTCCTCCATGATGACATCACGGAGCTGGTGGATGTTAGAGACCTTGCGCTCCTCCACCTTCCATTTGAGGATGCCCCACAGATGCTCAATAGGGTTTAGGTCTGGAGACATGCTTGGCCAGTCCATCACCATTACCATCAGCTTCTTTAGCAAGGCAGTGGTTTTCTTGGAGGTGTGTTTGGGGTCATCATCATGTTGGAATACTGCCCTGCGGCCCAGCCTCTGAAGGAAGGGAATCATGCTCCGCTTCAGTATGTCACAGTGCATGTTGGCATTCATGGGTCCCTCAATGAACTGTAGCTCCCCAGTGCTGGCAGCACTCATGCAGCCCCAGACCATGACACTCCCACCACCATGCTTGACTGTAGCCAAGACACACTTGTCTTTGTACTCCTCACCTGATTGCCGCCACTCACGCTTGACACCATCTAAACCAAATAGGTTTATCTTGGTCTCATCAGACCACAGGACATGGCTCCAGTAATCCATGTTCTTAGTCTGCTTATCTTCTGCATACTGTTTGCGGACTTTCTTGTGCATCATCTTTAGAAGAGGCTTCCTTCTTGGATGACAGCCATGCAGACCAATTTGATGCAGTGTCCCCTGCTGACACTTCTGGCCCCTCCCTCTTGCTGAACGCCCCCAGAGCAAGATGCTTGCTCTTGGGGCACTCGTGCATGCTTGCTCTCTAGACACCTTTGTGTCTCTACGGGAGGCCTCTGCTCCCTCCTTCTTGGCAGTGATTGATAGCAGCGAAAGGCAATGGCTCCCGCTGCTGTGTCTTAGCCAATTAAGAAAAAGAGAACTGGGAGAGCAGCCACTCTTGTGCACATCGCTGGATTGTGCTTGGGTAAGTATTGGGGGGGGCTGCATACTTAAGGTGTGCTATTATTTTTATTTCAATAAATGTACTTATCTTTCTCACCTGTGATCCTGCACCCTTGCATATTCTGCTTCATAAATATTTTTATATATGCTTTCACCAATGTTTTATAGTGATTTATATAAAGTATGAGTAAAAACATTATCTTCAGAGAAACTTATTTACTGGTTTGTTTTATCCTTTTGGCACCTTACGGACTTGTCCATACTGGCAGTTGGGTGGAGTGATAAAACCCAATGGGTGAGCTATGCTTTTATCGCCTCCCAACCACCACCCCCTTCAGCTACAGAGGCAGCGGCCAAGGGTGAACACATGCTGTGGCTGTGATGCTTTGTGACCCCAAGAGGAATTATACCCCCCTGACGCTTTTGGCGGGCACGACCACTCGCCGAACCTGACCTACTTAAGTGAACGGGGTAAATCCGCGCTAGTGTGGGGTTCATGGGGTTAAAGCAGGCAATAGAGATGCAATAAAATGCCTCCTCACCTGCCTGTCAAAAGCTCTCCAAAGAGTGATCTCAACCAGTGGCAATGCTAGGGGGTGGCTATTGGGGCTGTAGCTCTGAATCTTGGGCCCATAGCCCCGAGTCTCTTACCGCAGATGTCCCTGCCTAACTAGCGGGCCATGGCCTCTCTGCAGCCAGGCCGCGAGAGGGCTGCATGAGAGAGCCGGGCAGGCAGGTGAGAGAAGCGAGTGGGCGGACAAGCAGAGATGACATCATCTCTCTCCGCCTGCCCTGCATCATCGCTCTTCTGCTCCCACAGCTGGGCCTCTTCAATGTCGGAGGTGCAGCTGGGAGAAGCGAGATGACATCATCTCTCATTGCCCACGCCTCATCACCGTACTCCTGCCCTCACTCAGAACTAACAACTACACCTGTCTCTGTGGTAAATGGACCAGTGCTGCCAGTCTGCCACTAATGCAGCAACAATGCACATTTGGTGACACTGGCTGGCGTGGCAAGTGACAATCCGCAAATAGTGGTAGGTGACGTGGCAAGCGATCATCCATATCTGGTGGCAGGCGACGTGGCAAGTGACAATCCGCATCTGGTGGCAAGTGACAACGCATATCTGGTAGCAGGCGACATCGCAAGTGACAATCCACATCTGGTGCCAGGCAACAGTGGCAAATGACAATCTACATCTGGTGGCAGGTGACGTGGCAAGTGACAATCCACATCTAGGTGCCAGAGGACAGTGGCAAGTGACAATCCACATATGGTGGCAGGCAATGTGGCAGGTTACAATCTGCAAACGGTGGCAGGTGGTGTGGCAAGTGACAATCAACATCAGGTAGCAGGCGACGCTGGCAAGTGACAATCCACATCTGGTTCCAGGCGACAGTGGCAAGTGACAATCCACATCTGGTGGAAGGCGACAGTGATGATCGGGTAAATGGAATAGCCATTTATTTATCAAACATTTAGTTATGATTATCATGTAGCTTAACCACAAACCGGGAGAACAATACAGTACATGGTAGACATTCAATATAATTGTTCTGCAATGGCAGAGAACCCTGTGATACAATTTATACATTCTGAAGGGGGTGGCACCTTGGCAACTTGGCACCTGGACTCTTTTGAAGTCCTAATCAATTTGTTGGTAATTAACATTGATAAACAGATGGTCATTTAACACCTATACATCACTTCCAGAGTTCTCTAGGAAAATGCCTTTTCACAGCTTCTACATGTGCCTAACATTTGTAACAAGTATATCTGCTTAATCAAAATACATGTTTTGATAATCATAACTAAATGTTTGATAAATAAATGGATATTTCATTTACCCGATCAGTGGCAAGTGACAAACCACATCTGGTGGCAGGCGACAGTGGCAATCCGCATCTGGTGTCAGGTGATGGTGGCAAGTGACAATCCACATCTGGTGCCAGGCGACGGTGGCAAGTAACAAGCTGCATTTGGTGGCAGGAGATGTGGCAAATGACACACCCAGGGCTCCCACTGATTCTGCATTATGGTGAGTTGAACCACTTCATTATATATTACAATGTAACAATAGAAATAATGCGATTCAATCACCCTGACACCATACAGACCAGGGGTGCCGTGATGACTGATGAGCCAACGCCAGCCATTGCCCGCAAAAAATTGCTTACCACCCGCGTGCCCCCCCCCCCCCCCGGACCTGCAAAAAGGTTGGTGACCGCTGCTATGGGCTATAGCCCCAGGTCTTTTGCAGACCTAGCAATGCCCCTGATCTCAACACAGGTCCCTGTTCATAGAGCAGAGCTAGAATGAATAAATGTCCCAACAAATTCTTTACATGTTTTGAGTACTCTCTGATGTGGTGCTCAGACCTTTCCCAGCCCTGCATATTTATTATGCTCTCCTGATCCCCTAAGGAAATCAGAAGTTCCCTAAATCAACAATCTACAGTGTTAATAGCTGGTTATATTTTGTGCATTTAGAAACACATCCAACATTTTTAAAACAATCTACTAAACTGGCTAGAACTAGCTCCTAAACTGTGCTTCACAATCTACACTCCAGTCAAAGTGTATTTACTAAACAGTGCAGTGTTTAACCAGCCTGTCATTAATTCTTACATCTCACTTCTTAAACAGTCACAGTATATTTGCTAACTGACAGTGTCGCCAGTCATTATTTCTTTTTTCTCGTGCGTCAGACATTTGCTGACATTGCCACTATCAAACACACAATTTGTGAAGCATTACGGAAAGGTAATTTCTAATATTTGTTGGTGACTACTATTACAGCTAGTAGGTGAATCAAAATGGGCCTCTCACAAAATTAGGCTAATTTCCTGGAAGCCAAAATTCTAAAGCTTTTGTGGTTTAGCAACAAGAGGATGTGTTCCAAGTGTCTGCTAAGTCCTCCTGCCTGTAGGCAGGTTCAGTCTACTTTCTCCATAGCAGGGTGCGCTCACTTCAGCAGCACTGTTGATGGAGAAGAGGTCAGGAGGAATTAGGTTGTTATATGGTTTCCTGGGTCATTGGGGAAGCTATCCCATTGGATGTTACCCCCTCAGGTCACTCAAGCAGCCATAATGTGTAAGCGAGAGCCTATTTCACCTATTCCCGCCTGGCCTATAGCAAATTGACGGCTGGGCGGGATTTTCCTCCTTCCGGGTGGACATCACATGATGTCCTCCTGGTCATGCCGCTTGTGCACGCCCATGGGGGCACGCAGCACGCAGATCGGTGGAGAGCCATGTCTCTCGAACACAGAGGGTATCAGGGTAAAGAGCAAATGCAATTGCCTCCTTACCATGTAATCAGCTGAGTCCAATAACAGCTGATATCATGTAAACAAATGCCAGTTATCAGCATTTCCTTTCCTCAGCGCTGTCACTGTGTCTGTGACAGCAGACATTTACACTGATAATCAGGGCACTGATCATCAGTGCCCTGATGATCAGTGCAGCCCCATCAGTGCAGCATATCAGTGCCTATCAGTGCCACCTTATCAGTACAGCCTCATCAGTGCCTCTTCATCATTGCCTATCAGTGCAGGTTATCAGTGACCATCAGTGCTGCCTCATCAGTGGCCATCAGTGCCACCTCATCAGTGCAGCCTCATCAGTGCCCATCAATGCAGCCTCATCAGTGCAGCCTCATTAGCACACATCAGTGACAAGTGGTTAAGGCTCTGGCTCCTGGAGGGTTTTAGTGTTCTTTTTACAAGTGTACAGAGTAGGGACAGGTCCCCGCCTGCTCTTCTGGACTCCTGTCTGATTGTTCACCATCACCAGACGGCTAGGCCTTATTCTGCGCCCCACAACAGATGCTGTCATGCCGGCTGGAACCTGCTTCTGTCGTGCTACTGGAACTGTGCGTGCACCGGCTAAGTAGCTATCTGACTAGGTTTGTTGTGAACTTTGCTTCAATACAAATTCTTATTGCACCTGGCTGTGTGAGTTAGTGTCTCCACACCATGTTGCACCTCACCTACATGCCCATTACAGCAGCCAGTCAGCATGGTGATGTGTTAAGGCCCAACATACACCAATCAGCAGCCATTCAACAAAGTGATGTGTTAGGGCTCAACATACACTGATCAACCATAACTTTATGACCACCCAATAAATTTTGAGTAGGTCCCCCTTTTACCACCAAAACAGCCTCTTTTGCTGCCAAAACAGCCTTGTCCTGTCATCTACCATGCTGTAGACTAGAGGGATGCAGCCTGCTAATGCATTTAAATGTGCGTTTACCTGTGCTCAACAAAGGACCATGGGCGTCTGCATGGGGGGCAGGGGGGGGCATTTGCCCCCCTTGGAAGCTGCCACAAAGGGGGGGGGCACTGAAGCTGTGGCAGGCACTAACTGTTACATTAAGCAGCAGCAGCGCCACCCCGACTCTCTAGACTCTTCTATTGCACACCTCCATCTTCTCCAGGCAGCGGGGCTCAGAGCCAGAGGGAAGGAAGGGAGCATGCCTAAAGAGCTGAGTGTGAGCTGTCCACCTGCACCAGCACCTGCCTGAGGTGAGACAGCCTGTGTCCATGTCCTGGAGCTTATCTACTACTTGTATAATTGCAGTCAAGGTGTTAAATTAATTATTTCCTTATAGCTATGCGGTAGATATGATTGCTAACCTTCTAAAAATGCTCTTTACCTGGCTGTAATGCTGATCCGTGGGTCTGAATGCTTTCTAAGGCAGAGCCTGTATATGCATCAGAAATGTTTAAGGAAAGTTAACATTTTTTATCTGCATACCTCCTCCGGGTTAATAAATATAAATATTGGAACAACAGAGCCATGGTGCTGGCATTTTCAGAAAGAAAAGTCAGATTAAAGCATAAAAACAGATGAGAAATTGCTAATCAGACAATGGGAGCTTGATCCTTCTATTAAGCTTTTGCATCAGGTTTCTCAAACCTTTGCATGCCTGCACTTTATGTGATAATGACTAAGCTCCTCCCTTTCATGACATTGTCAAAAAGGGCCGGAGCATGGGTGACCTTAAAATGATGCCTCCCATAAAAAAAAGTTCTCCAATGCAAAGTACCCTAACTCATACAACATTTTCAAATATATTCATGGAAGCCACAATTACTTATAAAGACCCCTCTGTATAGTGTGGCCTTTATTCTCTAAATAATTTGTTTTGCTTATTCTGTGCAAAGCCCTGGTAAGTGTACTGGGAATTAAAAAAAAAAAAACTTTTAGCTCAGCAGTAGGTTCTACTTCTCTCCCACCTTACTATTAGTCACTAATTTGATGGCTTTATTGAGCAATAGTAAGCTGTGGAAAGCAGGAGGCAATGTGCCAGGGCTTGACTTTAGAGCTGAGATTTTTTTCACTTCTGAGAGGCCTAGGTTTTTGTCTGTCATGGCATAATGTAGGGCAACTTTAGATGCCTTCCTCTAATGCTGGCACTCTGTTTACGTTTGTTTATTTTTCATAAATGTGATCTATAATAAAGTCTACATACTGTATTCCAGTTTCCAGAATCCACACTTAATATGCATGAAATCGACCAGGTAAGTCAAGATACTCATTTGAAAAACTGAATCTTTTGAACCAATATTTACACGTATTTTTAATGCAAAAATAACATTTTGTTCAGCGGAATAGCATTTACATTCACATTTAAATAACTGTGTGCTGCTGTTTTCTTCCATCAGCTTGCAGTTTCCAGACTAATGCAGCTAAATCAATTAGAAACTAGTCTTCCATTCATTCCACTATTGATTTGATATTTAGACTTTAGTATAAACCATTACTATGTATTCACGCAGCTTGTTGTGCTGTAAAATGCATTTTACATTTTTCGCATACGTTAACATCTGCATTTTGTTGAAATTACAGTAAACCACCAAAAAAGTATATATTTCCTGAAAGCGGAGACCCTGGAGAATAAAATTGTGGTAGTTGCAATTTTCTATGCATATTTGTGCAGTTATTTATCAAATGCACATTTTCAGAAAAAATACATTAAATTTAGTTTTCATGCAAAGAAACACAGCGTTATATATAAAAGAAGGGGTTGCACCTAGTAAATAGATATCAAACATGTTATGTCTTAAAATTGCACACACTCGAGGAATTGAAAAAAATATGGTGTATATATCTGATACTTTTTTTAACCATAGTGAGATCGAGGGGGGCGATTCTTGCTTCCAAACGGCCGGGATACAGGCCTTTGCCGCATTCAAAAGATGGGCCACCAGAGAATTCCGATATGTACACTTTGAGAGATCCGAAAGATGAAGAAGATACCTTGCTGGGTCGGACCCCGGGTCACACTCTGTTAATTGTCTTACAGTATCTCGTACTTTAGACCAGAAATCTACTAACTTTCGACATGACCAAAAGATGTGGAGCATATTACCCTCTGATTCTCCACATCGCCAGCATTTATTTGTCTGCTCTGGATACATTTTTGTAATGATGGAACTTTATACCACCTTGTAAGAATTTTGTAGCATAACTCTTGGTATTTGCTGGCAGTTGAGGAGTAATGAGCAAAGTGTAAAATATAGCTCCTTTGCTCTTTGGAGAGTGTAAAGTCCAGATCTCTTTCCCATTTCGAAAGAAATCTTGGGACAAAGTCTTCAGGGGGATCTATTAATATTTTATATACCTCTGATACTCCATGTGCAGAAGGCTCTTCCAAAAGGCATACATTTTCTAATGGTGTATTTAAGCGGTCTGATCTTTCCCCCCTATTAAAGGAGGTTAGGAAATGTGTAAGCTGTTGCATCCGCCATGGATCCAGTGGCGGACAGAACAGCGATTGCATTTCCGACCTTGTCTTCAACCTTGATGCTTGTCTTCAACCCTGAAGGCATTGTGATTACACAGGGTAAGGTGGAGAAATTTAATAAAAAATGGAACTCATGGTCTCTTCTGGTCTGCACCAGGGAGTACGGATATGCGCTTGGAGAGCAGGATGGGTCATTATGGGGGGGGGGGGGGGGAGCGAGAGAACCTAAATAATGCCATAGGGAAATTTTTGTATTTGGGATTTTTGGGTTTTTTTGTTTTTTTTTCTTTTTCTGTCTTGTTTGATAATAAGTCATATGTGTCTACTAAAAACTGAATCACAATGTGCTAAGTTATACTCTGCAAATTGGAAGCAGCAATAACTATATTTGTTTTATATGTATATATATATATATATATATATATATATATATATATATATATATATATATATATATATATATATATATATATATATGAAAATGTATTTTTTTTTCTTTTTCTGTGTTTGAAAAAATAAAATATAGAATTAAAAAAAAAAAAAAAAGAAAAAAATATGGTACCCAAAATTCTCTATAGGTTATGCTTTAAATGCCTTTACAGATCATCAGTTTATATTATTTTTTTTAAACTTCATTGCTATCGCAAGGTGGCTGAAAAGTCTCCTATGTGATAGCATGGGCAAGTGACAGGTACTCTTTATGAAAACATTGGCAGTTTATTAGACTTTCCCCAAGTTCCTCCTGCTTTCTTTGTGGAAGCTGTTTCCCATGGTCCCGGGCTCCCTGGTGGAATGGGAGAGTCCAGGAACCACAGTGGGAACCCCGGGTGTCACCAGTGGGGGAGGTACACTTTTAGAGCCCCAAAAAAGTGATCAGCAGCTCTAGAGCTGCTGAATCACTTTTATTAGATAGCCCTTTGGTGGTTCCTAAAGCCTAACCACTTGTCTATCATGATAAATGTATCTTGTTAGACCAGTGCTTAAGGAGATGCTGTATCTAACATACAGAGTTATACAAAAGTTATTTTCTGTTTTATGTTCTTAATTTTAGTACTATTTTTTGACTGTTGCAAAGGTAGAAAACATGATTCTGTCTTTTGATACACTGTTTATATCTCAGCTGAAACATAATATAACCCTAAAACAACTTGAAAAATTGTTTTGAAGTCTCTCGTGCTACAAACAGTTGGGCTTAGAAGAATAAAAAACAATAAAGCCTATGTATTTCAACTTTTCCTGATTAGCATGTTGTAGATGAGAACCTCTGTACCAGGAAAAAGGTTACCTACACTCCCATTATGCATCTAGCGCTTCCCTTATTCTACACATTATAAGCCTGCTATCTGCATATTGTAGTGTATGCAGTGAGCATAAACTCAAAATGAGTAAAATAAGCCCCAAAATATTGGTATCAGTGGGAGTAATAAAACCTCTAAATTGTTGGTGTCAGTGAGAGCAAGAATAATCATTGATGTTTAGTAGTTACTTACCTGAATACATGCAACTTCACTGCTCCTCCACCTTTGCTAATCGGAGCTATGCTGGGATTTTCAGACAGGAGATCACTCTGCTCATTAGTAGTTACCTGAACACATGCAACGTCACTGCTCCTCCACCTTTGCTAATTGGAGCTATGCTGGGACTTTCAGCCAAGAGATCACTCTGCTCAGCACTCAGTGCTGTCATATCTGCCAGAACGCAGAGAGTTCCAGCACTTGGCAATCCGGCACTACTCTGCCAAATGCCAATTGTTCTATATCCTGAAGGACAGCTTGTGAGGCCTGTTGGACCAGTGTCCAAAATCCTAGGACACAGGATCTGGCAACAATGTCAAAGCTTGAGAATATAGAGTCCAGTGCAGCTGAGGCTGCAGAGAATGGGGCTGAGGAATGAACATTCTCAACCTATTTCTCTGCCTCAAAAGTGAGACATTAGGGGTCAGTTTAGACCCCTAATATTTCACCAAAGCCCCCTCACCCCCAACAGTATTGTAAAAATACTCCCACCATATGATGCAGACACTGCCGATGGGATGTGGAAGCTGACAGCCCTGGGCGCCAAGGACTTAAAAAAATTTAAAAGGCATCACTGAGCCGGCCCCCTTCTCCACCACTGCTCTCTTGACCAACAGAATCCTTAAAAAAACATTTTCCACCAGACTGTAACCTACCAGAGTCAGGAAAGGCGTTACATATACTCCTCTTTAAGGTGTCCTCAAGAGATTTCATCTTTTGCTCCCTCTGTAGGGACGAGTTCTGAGACTTTCCCCTTGTAACTGTGGTCAAGGAGGGTAGTGATCCATCTCCTTGATGTCATGTATTCTCGGGTCCTTTTGCATGCTTTGAAGAATGAAGGAGCCCATGCACCTCAAGTTTGTGGAGGCATGAGAAGCAGACTCCTTGATGTCACTGAGGATTACAGTATCTGGAACTGCCTCCTCTCATCCTTTTGTCTGCAGCCATTGGCGCGGGTAAAAAAGCTGATCCGGCCTGAGCCTGCCATTGTGCCATACTCACACAGGTACTCGTTGACGGCCCTCTGCTGCATGTGCAGCCGCTGCAGCATTGCCAAAGATGAGTTTCACCTGGTGAGCATGTTACAAATCTGGCATTTTATGCGTGGGTGGAATTCCCGCTGAATTTCAGCCAATCGAGCACTGGCTGTGGATGACCACCTGAAATGGCTACAAACTCTTCTGGCCTGCTTTAGCAGATCTTCCAACCCTGGGTACCTATTTAAGAAATGAGTGTGGCAAATTTCCCTGTCTAAGGGTGGACAGAAGGTTTCAGCTATTATCGCACACCACCATTCCTGGCTCCAGCTGGCATGGCGTGAACCACTTCTGGGCCTGCCCGTGCAGAGCTGCAAGAATCTCTGCTCTGGTGTGGCTCATGTCCCCTAGACAGAGCTGCTGAAGTACTGCATGGCACCTTTTAGCATGACTCATTGAATAGCCCCTTGAACGCTTAGGCAGTACTTGTGGTTCATAAGACAATTCGCAGATGGGGGCATGTTTTTTTCGCTGCAGCAGATGGGGCAGAGAAATTTGACTGCTATAGTCTACAGTCTATAGCTGGTGGTGTGCTACTGACAGACATGCTGCTACTGGCTGCTACTGGTAGACATGCTGCAAGGACCTGGGACACCCTGCGCTATACCATCATCCCTGTCACTGAAGGCTGCTGAGAGGTTAGATGCCTCTCAGCAGCGGGGGTGCACTCACTTTTGTGAGATACTGTGAATATATATATATGTATATATATATATATATATATATATATATATATATATATATATATACACATACACACGTGTTTGACCTTTGGGGTGCACGCTTTAATGCAATAGGCTGTGCACACCTATGCATCTCTCCCCTTGTATGCCCCTTAATGTACTGAGGTGCTGACACTGTCCCTTGCTTTCTGCTGTACTGGGCAAGTCTTCTGTTCAGGCCTCTAACTGTCCAGATCCTCCCATGCCAGCCAGGATGTCTTCTGCATAAGACCCAAAGGTAATGGAGATCCCCCTCCTAGGCTTCCTCTCCCTCCTTTTCTCAGCTCCTGCCTGGAGGTAGAACCACTCAGATCCAGGGTCTCCTCCCAGACCACATGACAGCGCTCCATCTTCCACTCGACTCCCCTGCTGCTCAGGCTCCACCACATTTGAGGGCTAATCCAGCCACCCTGTAAGTGCTTTCTACCTAGGGATTGGCCAGTTTCCCTCAAGCCTGCAAATCAGGACCTCCCACCCTCTGCCCACCGACCTCCACAAGCTTTGCCAAGCCTCTAAAACCAGGGGGAGGTACCAGAGACCTGCCCTGTAGAGCCCTCCAGCCTGACCTGGAGCAACCCAACCCAGCCATAGACTCATACAGCTACCATGAGTCAACGAAAATAAATTTACCTACACTAGTTGCACACTAGAGGATGCTACATTTGTAAGAGTCATAATAGTGTTGCCACCATCGCTGTCCAGTATGCACCATCACTGCTGCATATCAGAGGGATCCAGAGAGCTGAGTTTGGGGATGCTGATAGCCAGAGTCACCTGGGTGCAGAGCAGAGAGTGAACTAATCACTGTGTGTGACCAGATGGTGAGCTACAATATCACTGAGAGTGGCGAGCTGCTGCTGTGGGGAATTTACTATCTGCTAATAAAGAGACTGAGTCCTTTAGGAACTGGCCATACAGCCATCTAGTAGCCTCATTGTTATCTACAGGCTTATCTGGGGCTATTCTCATGTGCCCCATGGTACAATTGGGCCCCAAAGCTAGCCAGCTGAATAGTTAGGACTAAAGACTGCCCCTTTACAGTTGCTACACAGAGACCTTAATAGGACTATAGTGACAGGTCCTTTGCAGAAATCATGCGCAAGGGGATGCAGATAACTTTAAAACGACAAAAACAAAACAAGGGGAAACACACAAACAATTAATCACTTTATTTAAATGATGTTATTTGAATAAAAGGAATACACTCACATGTTCCCAATGAATAGTGTGCCTGTAACAGCCTCACAGTATGATCCCACGGGTAGCCTGACCAGAGTTGCAGTGTGTTACACAAAGCTCTCTGCTCCGACTTGCTGTGCTGTCCCAATAAACCGGGGGTAAGGAGCTGTCAGTATATGCAGCCATGGTTACTTGCAGGGAACTTCCTGAATAGGAGTGGTGGGTTGCCATGATGACGACACATTTCAGGGGCATGTCCCTCATTTTTAAAGTCTCTGGCCAGGCTACCAGTCTACATAAGTTGTACTTGTTTATCTGCTGCCATTCTCTACAGCCGTTCAAAGCGTACAGTTTACACAGCATTTTTGAGCCTTCAGAGGCAGAGGACAGAACTGCACAGCACACAGAGGAGAGATGAGTGTATTCTGGATGTATCCCTCCTGAGTGGAGGGAAAGGACACACCTCTCTACACAGTCTCATAGGAAAACATAAACATCTGAGGCTGCTAATCAACTGTGCTGGAGGCGGGGAGGGCCATCTCTTTGGATTGCTTGGTGTCAGGATAAATGATCTGAAATGACTCATGCAGATAGCTGAGGATGGAAAGAAAAGCCAGAAATCATACTAGGTGCTTTAGATTGAGACAAATACGCACTGTAGAAAGACATGCTTTGTTCATTTTTCAGATCAGAGGTTTACAACCATTTTAATGTTTTTAGGACATTTTTTTATTGAGTGATTGTTAATAAGAGCTACATTGAATTGCTAATGGACTCAATTAATGAAACATTATGTAGCACACCCCCATAGTGGCTGTCAGATTTTCCGCAGCCAAATGTTGGATAGCAGGTTTTAAAATTTTCCGCGGACAAACTCAGCAGATAGCTGAGGATGGAAAGAAAAGCCAGAAATCATACTAGGTGCTTTAGATTGAGGCAAATACGCACTATAGAAAGACATGCTTTGTTTATTTTTCATATCAGAGGTTTACAACCATTTTATAGACTTCAAAGGATATGAGGTCGTCACTGAGGTGAGCACAGAAGCAAAATCGATTAAAAAGTAATTTTTATTATACAAATATCAATAAAAACATCATAAATTATAGTCAGTAGAAATGTGAACAGCATATGGCATATTGCCAGTATTGATACTTGTTCCCAGTATAAGCTTGAAGGATTCTTAAGCATAGAGTGATCCAATGTGCTTCGCAGAGCTGCAGCTTCGCTTCTTCAGGGAAACTCAATATACATCTAAATTTATCAATCAGATTTAAAAAGACATTATTACGATTACAAAAATCTACAGTTGCTTTTATCATTTTTCAGTATCAGAAAATCACAAATAATGAGAAAATTACATAAATATTGTGCTCACCAGTTACAAGAAATTCTAAGCATATTTAGGGACCGGGCCATCACCCGACCAATTAGTCAATAGTGTCAGATCTAAAGACTAAAGCCTCATACACATGATCAGATTTTGCAATGGGAAATGTGTGATGACAGGCTGTTGGCAGAAAATCCGACTGTTTGTATGCTCCATCAGACAATTGTTGTCAGATTTTCCGCGGACAAATGTTGGATAGCAGGTTTTAAAATTTTCCGCAGACAAATGTCTGTTGTCGGATTTTCCGAGCGTGTGTACAAAAGTCCAAAGTACAAACACGCATGCTTGGAAGCAAGGACGAGTCAGAAGCGGTCAGTCTTGTAAACTAGCGTTCGTAATGGAGTATTAACATTTGTGACATGGCAAATTAGGAAATCTCGAAATGCAGCGCACATTTTCTTCTTCTTTAACCGCTTCAGCCCCAGAAGATTTTACCCCCTTCCTGACCAGAGCGTTTTTTGCGATTCGGCACTACATTGCTTTAACTGACAATTGCGCAGTCATGTGACATGTCTCCCAAACAAAATCGACAAACTTTTTTCCCCACAAATAGAGCTTTCTTTTGGTTGTATTTGATCGCCTCTGTAATTTTTATTATTTGCGCTATAAACAAAATAAGAGCGACAATTTTGAAAAAAACACATTATTTTTTACATTTTGCTATAATAAATATCCCCCAAAAATATATAAAAAACTTTTTTTCCTCAGTTTAGGCCGATCGTATTCTTCTACATATTTTTAGTAAAAAAAATCGCAATAAGCGTTTATTGATTGGTTTGCGCAAAAGTTATAGCGTTTACAAAATAGGGGATAGTTTTATGGCATTTTTATTAATAATTTTTTTTTACTAGTAATGGCAGCGATCAGCGATTTTTATTGTGACTGCAACGTTATGGCGGACATGTCGGATATTTTTGACACATTTTTGGGACCATTGTCATTTATACAGCGATCAGTGCGATTAAAAATGCACTGATTACTGTGTAAATGACACTGGCAGTGAAGGGGTTAACCACTAGGGGGCGGAGAGGGGCTAAGTATGTCCTAGGGGAGTGATTACTAACTGTAGGGGGATGGGCTAGCAGTGTCATTACTCTGAATACTGCTCCCGATGACAGGGAGCTGTGATCAGTGACACTTGTCACTAGGCAGAACGGGGAGATGCTGTTTACATCAGCATCTCCCCGTTCATCCTCTCCGTGAGGTGATCGCAGGTATCCCCGCGGCGATCGAGTCCGCGGGACCCGCGACCCGACTCACGGAGCTCCCGGCGTGCACGCAATGGCACAGTGGGGAATTCAAATGGACGTACCTGTAAGTCCATTTGCCCAGCCGTGCCATTCTGTTGACGTACATCGGCGTGCGCCGGTCGGGAAGGGGTTAATGGGATAATAATGAAGCTGCTTTGCTGGTGATACTGATGGAGCTATTGCAATTTTCAAAGGCTTTTTTTTCTAGTGATATCAAGAATAATATTATTATGCTTTTTTAAATTTTTTATTTGGGTAAGTTACCACAACACCATTATCCCTTAGTTTTTAAGATCAAAGATACAACTATGTTGGTGTCCCTTGTCAATTTTACATTGTATTTTTTTAAATGTAAAAAAGGAAAAAATGCAGCGCTATGAAGATAAAGTGAATATATAACAATGTATCAAGTCCATAAGTATTAACCCTGGTGGTGAATCATGTGATGAATAGATCATGAAATCTTATTCAAAAAGAAGTGAGATAATGAATGTCCACTTGTGTCAACACACTAAGAAAAACCGAAGTGGATGATGGAGGTCCTAGGAGGACTGGCAGGGATAGTTGCCATCAAGACCAATGGCTTAAGGCGATCCCACGTGGCCAATTTTTGAGGTTGCGCCGCAATTGCGCCAGATTAATGCAATTCTGTCACTGGAGAGAAGTTCTACATTCAATGAAAAAGGATTAAAACTTTTACAATTTTTGGTCGATAAGAAAAAAATCAATTTGTCTCTCATAGATTCAGAAATCAAAGAATTGAGAGACAAGTTGATTCCACATAAGACCTCAGCTGAATACATTGTATTATCCACCAATTTGAAAACCATTTTAGAAAAGGAAGAAAAAGATCAAAGAAATAAAAAACAAAAAAGTACAACAGGGACTTCACCGATTACACGACCAATTTGGTTTTTAATTGGCAGAAGAAGAATTTGTCAACTCCTTCCGCCAATGGTGAATCACTCCCTATGGATACCTCCATTCCCCCTGCGACATACCAGGATAGAAGGTTAGTTTATGAACCCCCTCAGACTCAAGGATCCAAACATGCTATATCCAACAAACAAGGATCCAGACAGGTGCCCCCCCAGTCTTTGGGGGCCCCTCCCCCCCTTCCTCTCCTTCCTCCTCCCCCTCGCTCACGAGGTGGTGCAAACTCCAGAGGTAGAGGGAGAGGTCAACAAAGCAGTTATCCAAGTGACCCTTATTCTAGAAATAACTTTAGAGGTCCCCCTCCCAACAGAGGTAATGTACCCAACAATCGGGGATCACAATATGATCCCGATTATGGTTACCGTACCCCGGTTCGTTTAAATAACCATTATACTTCGCTTCAGGATAATGATTCTTACTAAACTTATCAGGATTCATATTCCCAATACGATAGGGATGACGATCCCTATAACAGAACACCTTATCATTATAACCATAATCATTCTGGCCCTATTCAAACATCGGTTTTTCAGAGACCCATGGAAGGACACCCAGGAAATTTAGAAGGAAAAGAGGGACCAGAGGGCGGTGGAGGGTCCAAGGTCAAAAGAAAAAGGACTTGGGGGGGGCAGGCATTTTTAATTTGAGCTCCACCACATTAACCAAGGCGGAACAAACCGTTCTAGATAAGGGGCTCAAATTTGTTCCCCCCAGACCCCTCAATAGGTTCACTACTTTTATAGATGTCCTTAAGTATACACGCAAACTCAGTGTTCAGAGACACTTCTTGGCCCAACCACCCAAATCCCTTTCGACCAATTCAACTACCTTTACGATTACAGTTACTTCATCTGAAGAAAACACTATTTTACACTCAGGACTATGCAATCCCTCTTTGTTCAACCCCCCGTTCTCTAGCGCCCTCTGTGCAGGTTTTTAAAAACCTTGTTTTAGAGGATCTAGAGAAACTATCCTGCTCTGGAAAAAGGGTTTATATCAAACCCGACATTAAGATGGGACTTAAAGCATTATGTGAAAGGAAAAATCTTATAATTCGCACTGCTGACAAAGGGGGTGGGATTGTGGTCTTAGACAAAACAGATTATTTGAAAGAAATGGGTAGAATACTGAGTGACACAGACACTCACAGCCCCATTTCTATAGACCCCACCACTGCCTAAAAAAGGCCCTGTTACAGCTTGTTGATGAAGGATTTGCTTTGGGGATCATTAATAAAAAAAAAAGAGCTTCTTAGTTCCCCAGGCTCCCTGTATTCCAGCTATTTACTATCTCCCTAAGGTCCACAAGGACCCAGTCAATCCCCCTGGCCGACCTATAGTCAGCGGGATTGACTCGGTCACAGCCCGGATTGGGAAATATGTGGACTTTTATTTACAGCCTTTAATTCGTTCCACCCCTTCCTATTTAAAAGACACCAGGGATACTATCAAACTTTTAGAATCGGTCCAATTTCAAGAAGGGATGTCCCTTGCCACAGCTGATGTGGCAGCACTTTACACATGTATACCTCATGATTTAGGGTTCGATGCTGTCGAGGGTTTTCTATCTAGGGACACTAGACTTTCCCTCCTGCAACGTAATTTTATCATGCAATTGCTAAAATTTGCCACTCGGCATAACTATTTCTGGTTCCAGGACCAGTTTTATTTGCAGAAGAAAGGCATGGCTAATTCGCGCCCAGCCTCGCCAACCTCTTCATGGCACAGTGGGAGGAGGATGTCGTCTATACTGACGGAAGGCCGGAGTTGGTTCTCTGGGCCAGGTATATAGATGACATCCTTCTCCTGTGGGATGGAGATCGCATCCCCTTGGATATCTTTATGACCACCCTTAATGATAGGGGAATCTCTTTGAGCTATGAGGCTAGAACCTCTAAAGTTCATTTTCTAGATCTGGAGATTTTGGCTATAGAAAACCATTTAGAATTTGGAACCTATTTCAAAAGTACCGACCGGAATGGTTAC
Source organism: Aquarana catesbeiana (assembly GCF_042186555.1). Lineage (NCBI taxonomy): Eukaryota > Metazoa > Chordata > Amphibia > Anura > Ranidae > Aquarana > Aquarana catesbeiana. Next base: position 469,265,962 of record NC_133324.1, on the reverse strand, counting down.
ATTCCGGTCGATAGTTGCCATCAAGACCAATGGCTTAAGGCGATCCCACGTGGCCAATTTTTGAGGTTGCGCCGCAATTGCACCAGAACGGCTGACTTTTTGTCCCAGTCTCAGTTACTTAAGAACAGATTCCTTAAAAAAGGCTATAATCCAGATCTTTTGGACAGGGAGATTAATGCAATTCTGTCACTGGAGAGAAGTTCTACATTGATGGAGCGTCCTAAGAATACCTCCGACTCGAGATTCAAATGGGCCTTCACCACCACCCACTCTTTACAATCCAAACAAATTAGAAACATCTTTAGAAAAAACTGGAAAGTGCTCCTGAATGATAGATTGTTGGGCCCAGTTCTTCCAGAGCAAGCTGCAGTGATTTTCAGAGGTGCACGATCCATTCAGGGGCAGATTGCCCCGAATGTGATCGATCCTCCTAAAAGGGTATCCTTTTTTCAAGATTGCAAGGGTTACTATCCGTGTTGCAAGTGCAATGTGTGTCATCACAACATTGGCGGGCGGCAAAACATGCTAACATTCACATCCACTGTGACGTCCCATATATATCATATGAAACAGTTCGCCACATGTTCTTCCCAATATATTGTTTATTTATTGACTTGTCCTTGTCATAAACAGTATGTTGGTCGCACTATTAGGACCTTTTCCATCCGTGTCAATGAACACGTGGCTGGAATCAAAGGTGGGAAAAGTAAACATACGGTACCACGACATTATTTACAATATCACAACAAGGATCCTTCAGGTACACTTTTCCAAGGGATAGATAGATTCATCCCCCATTGGAGGGGTGAATCGAGACTTTGAGGCGTTATACGCCTCGAAACTTACTGGATCCATGAGTTGAGGTCCTACTTTCCGATGATCTCCAGCGACTCCAGCGAGGAACACGCACAGGATCCTGCCTCTTCCGGAGGCACCCAGCCAATGACGCGGCGCTAGCTTGACAGCTCTTATGTAGCTGAGGGCAGGGTCACCCATCACGTGACCCTGCCCCCCTCTGACAAGGGGAAATAGCTGTTTCCCAGTGATGTGTACGGATGACCCCACCCCCCTCTGATGCAACGCAGGATTCCCGTTTATGAGAGATGTTTAATGGCACTAGTACCGCTGGGCTGCCAGGGTACGTTTGGGGACATGGGGGTGCTTGGGATTTTTTTTCCATCACATGGTAGCTCCTTTTTTTGGGAGGATTGGTTCTTTGCGGATGGGGAAGGGGGATCGTATTTTTTATTCCATGCAGCTTAATCATTCAGTGATACGCACCATGTTATTATTCCTGTTCACTGTTTTTTCATTATACTTTTGTTATCGCTTTTTTTCTTTTCATAGAGCCAGTTTTGTTTTCTGTCATATTCTATTCCCCTGATGAAGTCAATGCCTTGGCGAAACTAGTAGGGAAGAATTGACCTGCTTTTATAATTTATCATCATCTCTTTTGGTCAACAGAACATTGTAAAGTGCTCCCATCTTTGTTGTTTCAATACAATGTACTAAATGTTTTTAAATTATCGTAATAAAATTTGTTTTTTCTATATACTTATTGTGTTGAGTTGTTGCTGGCACCGTAATAATGCCCTTTCCTCTGCTCCCCTCTATACTTAATCTTTGGGATGAGGTGCCTTATCTATTAGGAAATACTAGCCACTAGGCCCATTAACTCACCAAACTTTTATCAACACGAAATTAGCAGAAGGAGCCCAAAGGGTGGCGCTAAAGAGCTGAAAAACAACGTAGTACGTCACTACGTTCGTATTTGTTGGCCGACAATTCCTTGCCATTTGTTTGCAAGACGAGTTTGGGTCAACTCCCTTTGGACAAAAGTCCACAGTTTTGTTGGCCAACAATCCGATCGTGTGTACGAGGCTTAAGTCTGGCAGACATTGGATCACACCCTGAGTGGAATAAGGTGGGCATCATATGCGTATCGGAAATATATGAATATGGAATATCCATATACAGCAGATCACTGATGTCTTAGACGACAATCATAATATGTGGGTGCGCACATGTGGCTACACCCAATAACTCTAACAATCATTACTGCTAGTCCTCCTAGTCCCAAAAAGGGATATAGATGCGGATGTGCACACCCATGCCAACAACAATGAGCATCCACACACACATAGAGTTGTCTGAAAAAAGTATTTGCCCCCTTCCTGATTTTTTTAATTTTTGTGGCATATTTCTCACACATAAATGATTCAGATCATCAAACAAATTTTAATATTACACAAAGATAACCGGAGTAAATCCAAGATGCAGTTTTTAAATTATTATTTCATTTATTAAGTGAAAAAAAGCTGTTCAAACCTGCCTGGCCCTATGTGAAAAAGTAATTGCCCCCTCCCATGCTGAATCATGAATGAACCACAATTTTTTGGAAAGCTGAGTTAAATTTCACTTGCCACGCCCAGGCCTGATTTCTGCCAGACCTGTTGAATCAAGAAATCGCATAGATAGAAGCTGTCTGACAAAGTGAAACACGTTAACAGATCACAAAAAGCCAAACATCATGCCACAATCTAAACAAATTCAAGAACATATTCGAAACAAAGTAATGTACATGTATTGGTCTAGAAAGGTTTTCAAAGCCATTTCTAAGGCTTTGGAACTCCAGTGAACAACGGGGAGAGCCATTATCCACAGATGGCGATAACTTAAAATTACTCCAAGAGCATGAGGATGACTCGTCCAGGAGGTCATAAAAGAACCCAGAACAACATCTAAAGAACTGCAGGCCTCACATGCCTCAGGTAAGATCAGTATTCATGATTCAACAATAAGAAAGAGACTGGGCAAAAATGGAATCCATGGGAGAGTTCCAAGGCCAAAGCTACTGCTGACCAAAAAGAACACAAAGGCTTATCTCAAATTTACTAAAAAACATCTTGATTATCCCCAAGACTTTTAGGCAAATATTCTGTGGACTGAGACAAAAATGTAACTTTTTGGAAGGTGTGCATCCCGTTACATCTGGCATAAAACTAATACAGCATTTCATAACAAGAACATCATACCAACAGTCAGTGGTGGTAGTGTGAAGGGTGGCACAACCAGATATTAGATTTAGGGAAAAATTACTTTTAGTAATGAAACCATCATTTAAAAACTGCATTTTGTATTAACTTGGGTTATATTTGTGTAATGATAAAATGTGTTTGATGATCTGAGTCATTTAAGTGTGACAAATATGCAAAAAAAAAAAAAGAAAAGGGGCCAAATACTTTTTCACACAACTGTATAACATACATAGTATCATACCAAAGGCCATAACTAAAGTAGCCCCACTTACTTACTCAACATAACTACTTCCTAAGGTACCAAACAACATCCACACGTAGATCTAACCCACTCCCCCACCCCTCCACACACATGTACACAGCCCATACACCGCCTCCCCCAACCCCCTCTACTTATACTCCCCTCACAACTAACTATCCCACTTCACAATACATATCTACACATATATATGGCACATACAGACAAGAAAATCCACTCATACATACACAGGACATACACCACATATCATCCACACTCACATATAGAGGTCCCTCCTAGTCTGACCCTCCTCCACCCTCCCACAGTCGCACCAACAGAGCTCTTAAACAAAGACAGCCAAACATCCACCAATATGACAATTGGACTGATCCATCCACCATCAGTATTGGATAATCACTCCCACATTCAACCCATATCACATGTTAATACTAATTGCCCCCCACCACCCACCCTCACTTCCTCCAAACAACATACATATATGCCAAGCAACAGCCGCACAATGCCCAAAGGAGACATGGGGCTCATACATCCCCATTTGCTGAGTATGTCCAGACTGAGGCTAGCCATAGGAGGCAGAACATGATAACCATAGTGCATATATGACCTGTGATGCCATCTCACCCCTATCCCTGCCTGGTATCCAAGCCACTCTAAGAACGATCCCGCTGGAAATTACTGAGCCGTGCACGTCCGTTGCGGGGGCCCCTGTAAGAGTGCACACACAATGTATCCCTCCAGCTCACAGAGCCAGATAGGCATCCGGGAAGGCTATAGGGCATGCGCAGGGCCCCCTACCCACAGAAGGAAAAAAAGACCTACAGCGAGATAATGATGAGAAGGACAATATGAACTCCCCGTCCTTTAGGGGCGCCCAAATGTCTGTCCATAGGACTTAGTCAGGTAAATTACAGCCGATCTCCCCACATGTCTGAAGCAGCTAAACATACAGTAACAGTAAAATATTATATAACATGTATCTCTGTACATTTATACTTCATAATCATATTTTTACAAACAAAGAACTAGTATGCTCTCATGGTATATCACTCTGACATAACAATGGTATAGAGTTCAACCCAGAAAATGCTACACCCAAGACAGACCAAGCATTTTACTTATAAAAAAGGTTTGAAAGTAAGTGCTGTATTTAACCCAGGGGGTATAGTCGCTTTTTGATTATAAATTCATTTGGTTTCTTGTTTTAAAATCAATTTGTCAAAGTTGCCCCCCCATGGGTTTTGAGGGATTTTCTCTAAAGCAAAGAATGAGATCACTGTAGGGTCACAGCTGTATTTTAAGCCCACGTTTGCCTATGGGTGTATACAGGAGACCCACTTCAATATAATATAGGTGGTCCTGTATACACCTGCCAAAGGTCCATTTGGAGAGAACAGTTTGTGACTTTGTTTTTTTTTTTTTTTTTCAATTAGAGGGTCAATAACTTGCATAGGAATGGGAGGTTATGGGATGCCCACTTGACTTCAGCAAAACTTTCAGCAAAACTTCAGGGTTATCTTTCTATATACAGTCTATTTACAGTCTCTTTCACTTTCCTCCTGCACTGAACTTGATTGCTCCAGCTGAATCACTTTGATTTATCTGATGAAAAAAAAAGAAAACAAACCTTTAGTATCCCTTTAAGTGCTGGTCTCTGCTGAACCAAAGTTGAGATAGCAGGCTCTTTTGAAATGTGAGCTAAAATGGAAGGCGATGGATGTCAAGTCCTAGGTATTTGCTGCTGCAACGTGTACTGTTCTACAAACTGTCATGGCTGACCTATGGTTCCTGAACAACGTGTCTGCTAGCTACAGCTTTTCATGTGTCCAGTAAATGATATCATTACAGGCAGTCTTGCTGTATCTCAACGCATTTCACTGGAGTACCCCGCTTCTTCTGGAGGTACAGCAAGCAAGCTGTATGGGTCCAAACCTGAGAGGGGAGGGTACAACATGGTCAGATTTGGTTCATATCTCTCCTTGGGGGCAGGTGTTAGGATCTACACAGAGTGGAAAAGTTCCAAATCTAATATGATATAAGCAAATAGACACATGGTTAATCAAAAAACGGGTGCAGTAGGAGTGTGGAATTTACATTGTCAAGCTCGGTGAAGGGCATGACTGTTAAATAACCAGATATCATCTAATCCAAAATTCATCAAACCTCTGTCATCAGGTGAGGCAGTGGGGTGCAGGCTGGTTAAATACACTCTGACTACTACCGGTGCTGGTGGCTGTGTATAATACTGAATCTATGCCCTTACATCCTGATGACAGGGGTTTGAATGAAAAACAAAAAAAAAATTAGGATAGCAGCTACAAATACTGTAACTGCTGACTTTTAATAAAAGGAAACTTACAGTACCTGTCTTGGGTCCAGAGCCCAAACTGGTTCTTTGGCAGTGTTTGGGTCCCCAGCGCCAGCATGTTTACTGTGGTTGGCCAGCTCAGATTCCCTGCAACTTCACAGCCAGATTCCCACTGCGCATGTGTGAGCCGCACACGGTCTTGCAGCATGTGTGAACGGTCTTGCAGCCTTGTGGGACCAGTGTCTGTCCCAGAGGGTTGCGGGCAGGGAAGGGGGGAAGAATCCGTCATCCCCCCCCCCCAAAAAAAAATTGCCAAAAATAGAGAAGGAGGGGGTAGGAGGGCAATAACTTCCCCCTTAAAGTGAAGTTCTGCTTTAAGGGTAGGACAGGTGCCAGCTCCTTAACCACTTCAATACCCGCGTATAGTCATATGACGTCCACAGATGGGATCTCCCATCCTGGGTGGACGTCATATGACGTCCTGGGATTCCCGGCCGTCTAGGGGGCGTGCGCGCGCCGCCGGGAGTGCGCGCGCCCGCCGTGTTCCTCGGGACCCGGTGCGTGTGCCCGGCGGCTGCTATGTCCGCCGGGCACCCGCGATTGCCCGTTAACTGGGCCGGCATGTGGATCTGTGTGTGTAAACACACAGATCCACAGCCTGTTAGCTCTGAGGAGAGCGATCTGTGTTCCCAGAACGGAGGAACACTGATCGGTCTCCTCCCCTAGTGTGTCCCCTCCCCCTTCAGTTAGAATCATTCCCTAGGAAACATACTTAACCCCTCCCCGCCCCCTAGTGGTTAACCCCTTCACTGCCTGCCACATTTACACAGTAATCAATGCAATTTTATAGCATTGATCGCTGTATAAATGTGATTGGTCCCAAAAATGTGTCAAAAGTGTCCGATGTGTCCGCCATAATGTCGCAGTCACCAAAAAAAATCGTGATCGCCGCTAAAAAAATTAAAAATTTTTTTTTTTTAAAAAATGCCATAAATCTATCCCGTATTTTGTAGACGCTATAATTTTTGCGCAAACCAATCAATATACGCTTATTGCGATTTTTTTTACCAAAAATATGTAGAAGAATACGTATCGGCCAAAACTGAGGAAAAAATGTGTTTTTTAAAAAAAAAATTGGGATATTTATCATAGCAAAAAGTAAAAAATATTGTATTTTTTTCAAAATTGTCGCTCTTCTTTTGTTTATAGCGCAAAAAATAAAAACCGCAGAGGCCATCAAATACCACCAAAAAAAAGCTCTATTTGTGGTGAAAAAAGGACGTCAATTTTTTTTGGGTACAACGTCACACGACCGCGCAATTGACGTTTAAAGTGCGACAGTGCTGAAAACTAAAAATTGGCCTGGGAAGGAAGGGGGTGAAATTGCCCTGTATTGAACCGGTTAACAACCAGCTATTCACTGGTTGTTAGGGACGTTGGCGGGTGCTGTCTCCTTGACAACCAGCTGAAATTTTTTACATTCCTTAAATATCGAATGTCTAGATCCCTACTTTTTAACACATTCATTTTTTTATTTACTTCCGTGAATTGACTTCAACACTGTTTTAAGAGGTATTTAGCAATCATTTTTGCTTTTTAAGATAAATACCACATAAAGGGATAGTGAATTCACATTTTCAGTATCACATGTGATATATAGGGAAAATGTGTCTTGTGACCCAAATACCGCATTCCAGTCTTAGTCCGTTGTCCGTCCGTAATATTGAGTTGGCCCACCCTTTGCAGCTATAACAGCTTGAACTCTTCTGGGAAGATTGTCCACAAGGTTTAGGAGTGTGGGCAAGTGCATTTGTGAGGTCAGGCACTGATGTGGACAAGAAGGCCTGGCTCGCAGTCTCTGTTCTAATTCATCTCAAAGGTGTTCTATCTGGTTGAGGCCAGGACTCTGTGCAGGCCAGTCAAGTTCCTCAACCCCAAACTCACTCATCCATGTCTTTATGGACCTTGCTTTGTGCACTGGTCCAAATCATTTGGTGGAGGGAAGATTATGGTGTGGGATAGTTTTTCAGGGTTTGGGCTTGGCCCCTTAGTTCCAGTGAAGGGAAAACGCTTAAGGTGTCAGCATACCAAGACATTTTGGACAATTTCATGCTCCCAACTTTGTGGGAACAGTTTGTGCATGGCCCCTTCCTGTTCCAACATGACTGCGCACCAGTGCACAAACAAGGTCTATAAAGACATGGATGAGCGAGTTTAGGGTGGAGGAACTTGGCTGGCCTGCACAGAGTCCTAACCTCAACATCAGTCCACATAAGTGACTGACCTCACAAATGCGCTTCTGGAAGAATGGTCAAACATTTCCATAGACACACTCCTAAACTTTTTGGACAGCCTTCCCAGAGCAGTTGAAGCTGTTATAGCGGCAAAGGGTGGGCCAACTCAATATTGAACCCTACAGACTAAAGCCCCATACACACTATCAGATATTCTGCTGAGTTTTTCCTTCAGATTTACCAAAAACATATAATATGAGGTCAAACCTTAGGAGTTTCAATGTGTATGCAATCAGGCAGGCCCTTGCACTACATGGTTTTGGTAAATCTGAAGGAAAAACTCAGCAGAAAATCTGATAGTGTGTATGGGGCTTAAGACTGGGATGCCATTAAAGTTCATGAGCGTGTAAAGGCAGGCGTCACAATACTTTTGGTAATATAGTGTAACCATGGTCCTGTTCTTGCATATGTGCACATCATGCAGGAAGGTTAGTGATTCTAGTGAAGGCTGTTTTGCTGTTTTGCTGCTACACTCTAAGGACTGGTAAGCTGCAATATAATACATTTTGATGTTTGAGTTTAAATATGCTTTAAAAATAAGAACTCAATAATAAATTAGATTTTACTGATATCGGGCTCTTTCAGAAGAAAAGTTTCTCTTTGACTATTACTCCCCCCACCCACCCTCCCCAACCTTAATAACATACAATTATCCTTTACACTGTTTGTCCAGTGAGGTTGAGTAAAGAAAAAATGCATAGTAACCAGTTCAGAAACAAAGGACACAAAGGCCACCAGCACATTGGATTGAGTCAATACAGTTCTTTCTATTGTTATTACTATACATATTGCTTTGTGGTCTATTTTTCTTTCTTCTCTCATGTTAAACACTGTGAGCAAGTAACATGCTGTGGATCTGCAATATTAAAAAAATTAAAATAAATAATGGGTGGGTAGAATGTAAATTACAAGACAGATTTGCTCATCACACGAGATTAAAATGTGTTTGTGGTCTATTTTTCTTTCTTTTTTCATGGTAAACACTGTGAGCGAGTGACATGCTGCACATCTGAAATATAAAAAAAAAAAGTAATTTTAATGGGTGGGTAGAATGTCAATTACTGTACATGGCAGATTTGCCCATCACACTAGATTAAAATGTTTATATTAGGAACATTTAGGCCTTATCATGTCACCTTTAAAATATTACCTGCCTGGCTATACCTTCTCATTGCTCACCAAGCCCTACTCCGTGGAAACCATTGTTTGCAAGCACTGCACTGATGATGACCAATGAGCTTAAAACAGCTTTATGCAGCCTGAAATAAATGGCTCCTGGTTAGAGGTAAACTTGGAAGTCCTCCGAACTCACCTTGATCTGAAATTCAAAGCTGTGCTCTTTTTTAGTCCAATTGGTTGTGGGCCAGGTCATTTTCCACTATGCAGCACACACAAAGGGGCAGTATATTAGGGACGTAGGTACCTTTATATGGAAACATGCCCATATTTAGTGATTGATATTTTAAGTTTGTGTAGGCATGATCATTTTGAAGTTAAGATAGAGGTGAGTTCAGAGGATGCCCAACCTCATTTCTTCTCTTGATTAAGCAGAATCTGTGCTATAGACCAATGAAGATGGATATATAGTTGACCAAGAAACATAAAGGCACAGTTTGCATGCTTTGCCCACTGTTCTAAAATGAGGACTAAACATCATATTTTTTGGAATTATCTTTGAAGTGAAACCTACAAATACCTTTAGAAGGCCATACTGGGCTTCGCAATGGTGTAGTGAATGGCTTTTTTATGCCATAAAGTCCACCTCACCATAACCAATCCCTGGGTGAAGACAGCCCAGATGGTGGAGAAATAGCCCATAAGTATTCTGAAGCCTGACCATTGGGGAGCCGAGTCCAGGGTCCGGTGGTCTGGGAGAGGAACCCTGTGCTGGGGCACTCTGCCACCAGTCAGAAGGAACCAGAAAGAAGGAGCTAGAGAGGAAGACAGAGAGCAACAGAGGAAGCCTCACACCCTTTCAGCCTCAGCTAGACCTAGCTGAGTCAACCTGGGAGCTATTAGAACCTGTTCAGCAGAAGGCCTGTTCAGCAGTCACCACATATGCTACAGGATCTTTACAAAGGACTAAGTGATTAGCTTCAATTCTACACCCCAGAGCCTAAAGAGGAGAAGCAGCCAGGTGCAATACCCAGCTAGCTATCTATAAGGGACAGCTTAGAGCCATTCAAGACATCAAAGCTTTCCTATACCTCTGTTTGGGGATTCTAGTGAGGAGCCAGGTGCTTTGGCATTATTCTGAGGAGGGAGGGTACCTGCAGTAAAAAGTCCGGAATTGATCTTTGCCAGATTGGCTGTTCAGTTTGTTCTACTGAGTCAACCTGGGAGCTATTAGAACCTGTTCAGCAGAAGGCCTGTTTAGCAGAAGGCCTGTTCAGCAGTCACCACATATGCTACAGGATCTTTACAAAGGACTAAGTGATTAGCTTCAATTCTACACCCCAGAGCCTAAAGAGGAGAAGCAGCCAGGTGCAATACCCAGCTAGCTATCTATAAGGGACAGCTTAGAGCCATTCAAGACATCAACGCTTTCCTACACCTCTGTTTGGGGATTCTAGTGAGGAGCCAGGTGCTTTGGCATTATTCTGAGGAGGGAGAGTACCTGCAGTAAAAAGTCCGGAATTGATCTTTGCCAGATGGGCTGTTCAGTTTGTTCTACTGGAACACAGCCTTGTGCCCTTTTCCGGAAGCCAAAGACAGTTGTTGCATGTCCTGAAGTTCTATTATACTACAGTTCTAGGTATCCCATACCACCCTTTTCCTATCCAAGTTGATTCCCCTAATAAGCTAAAAACAAAATAAAGCCCTTGGACTGGTTTCTGTCTACAGAGTGCATACCATAAACAAATGCAACTTATTCAAATGAATGGGGTAGCACTGCAACCATGTGCAACGCACTCAATTTGCGTGTTTGGGTTGCAGATCACTGTTTAGAGAGGCAGCAAGGACTGTCACACATTGGAACGGGCACATATTCCTCCTGTTCTCATGGTGTAAGTTCCTGTCCCTCTTAAATAATAGCAACACCAGATCCATAATGGTCAGGCACTATGAAAAAAGATTCATACAAGGAAACAGACAAGGTTGAATACCATTCTTTTGCAACAAACATTGGCTATTGCAGCTCAGCACTTTTGGATGAAATGTCATTTATCCTTCAATAAACAAATGGTGTTCGAGATACCCATGTACATTTGTGCAAGTACATACCTGTAAACATGCCAAAACTGATTCTGCAATCCGAGAATTTTGATCCAGTTGTTCGGTTATTGTCAGAGTCTTTGGGCTGGCTGGCCTGTTGAGGAATGTTTGCAAACAACAGCATGGATGGCATCTCCTGGGTCACAAAAGAGTGGGTGAATTGTTCTATGCTGGCAGCAAGGCATAAAACACCTCAACGATTTGTTAAAGTATACAATCTTGCTCCTTCCATCACAGCCAGGGACAACATAAAATCACACAACGTGTATTTGTAGGACTTGACAAATGAATGATAGAGGTACAATTTGTGCACATAGAGTATGACAGTGTTGATAGCTTGTAGGCAAATGTGAAGCTACTCTCCCGTAAAATGAATCAGGCTTGCTGCTTATTTCCAAAACAAGTGCTCAGTGCCCGTGTCTACGCTTCTTTAACAAGCTCCAAATGCTTTCAAGGGAAAAGTCAGATATAAGGTAATAATTCTCTTTTACTATTTGATTTTTTTTAAATAAACCAACCCTTGCATTTTTATCCTGTTTATTTTAGGTTCATTATATATACTGTATATATACACACATACAGTGTAAATATCCTTGATATCTAGAAAGTTGGCTACAGTTTATAATCTTTGCATCATATACCAACAAAAAAAATACCAGGCACAAAATCTTCTTGCAAGGCTTTTATCATTACTGTGTGTTTGGGAAATTCTGTGCATTCCACTTAAAGTTTTTTTTTTAAATTATTATTCATAGCTCTATCTTTTTTTTATTAATATACAGTATCTTTATTGAAATTTTCATAACAGGAATTATAAAAACCCCTAATACAATTCACAGTGTAAAGGTGTGAATGTATGCAGTAGGGCTCATAAGAGCCTTTAGTATATTTAATGATATACAGATAGATCTTGACATAAAATTGCCATAAAAAATATTAAAATAAAATTGCAAATGCATTTTAAATAATTAAACATTAAAAATCATGACTAATGGGAAAAGCAAAAAAAAAAATAAAAATAAGAGGAGAGAAAGAAAAAAAACAAGCAAAAAAAAAAACAACAAAAGTATATGAGATATCCGATGACATTTAAAAAAATAGGAATTTTAGGGTCAGATGGAGAAGTTCTAGAATAATAAAGTTGCAAAGTCAGGGTTTTTCATAAAGGATATCCCGGGGAACCATATGTTCTGGAAATGTAATTGCGCTGATAGTTCCTCCATCCCCATAAGCCTATTTAACTCGTTATCCATTTTGTTATTAAAGGAATGCGCTGGGATTTCCAGTATCTGGAATTATCGCCCTGGCAGCCACTAAAAAGAAATGGAAAACCCCCTTCTTGACTTTTGAAACAGAGTCTGGAAACATAGATAATACTGCTATTTGGGGAGTTTGGGGCACTGTCTATTGGGCAAAAGCACCATATGTTTTAAAAATGTTATCCCAAAATGGGCGCAAAGCAGGACAACTCCACCATATAGGTTGCATGATGCCTACTGTACATGATATAGGCATCGCCAACATTTGTCAGATGTATTTGGGAATATTTTATGTAATATCGTAGGGCAGTGGCACCATCTTGTGATAACTTTGTAGTTTCGTTCCTGTATTTTATTTGCAACAGAAGGTTTATGAGTCCATATACAAGATTTACAAACTTCTTTCCCCATAAAAATAACTCCTAGCTCTCTTTCCCATTCCAAAAAATAAGAAGTTTTATCACAAAAGATCTTGGTTAGGAGAAAATTATAAAGGAGGGAAACAGTAGGTGTAGGGGGATCAGGCTGCATATATAGAGATTCAAAAATGATAAGGGAGCAGTGAGGATCACCTTTTGTTTTTAATGAATTATAAAAGTTACGAAGTTGGAAATATAATAGCCACCTACTCAGATTGTGAGGCAAGAACTCATTCAATTGTGTCAAAGGTTTCCAGTTGAATCAATAGCCTCAGTTATTGGAAAATTGATTTTAGAAATGGCAGATGAGTAAAGGGCCTTTGGTCGCAACCCTGGGGGGAATTCAGGATTACCTGTAAGTGGCGTTAATGGGCCTATATAAGAAGTTAGTAAAGGGATGTTAAGTAAACGGCCCCAGATTTTAAGGGTTGCTTGAACACAGGAAGGTATATAGTTTGCCTGATGTGGTAGAGATGGCAAAATGCATGGGAAGGACACTGGGGGGTAAGGGGATAATGATTCCTCAATTTGTGCCCATAGTTTCCTTGCAGAGTTATGAAACCAGTCTAATGCCCCGTACACACAGTCGGACTTTGTTCGGACATTCCGACAACAAAATCCTAGGATTTTTTCCGACGGATGTTGGAAACTTGTCTTGCATACACACGGTCACACAAAGTTGTCGGAAAATCCGATCGTTCTAAACACGGTGACGTAAAACACGTACATCGGGACTATAAATGGGGCAGTGGCCAATAGCTTTCATCTCTTTATTTATTCTGAGCATGCGTGGCATTTTGTCCGTCGGATTTGTGTACACACGATCGGAATTTCCGACCACGGATTTTGTTGTCGGAAAATTTTATCTCCTGCTCTCCAACTTTGTGTGTCGGAAAATCCGATGGAAAATGTCCGATGAAGCCCACACACGGTCGGAATTTCCGACAACACGCTCCGATCGGACATTTTCCATCGGAAAATCCGACCGTGTGTACGGGGCATAATACTTGAGGTATATGTACTTTTGTGTTAGTGGCCTATATAGGGCAAACTAACCCCTCCTAAACGTTTGGGTCTGGTAAGGGTGTCAAATCCAATTCTAGCATGGGAACTGGCCCAGATATAATGCATGAATAAAGATTTTAAAGAACTAAAAAAGGAACACAGAGGATATATTGGTATTGTTTGGAAGATGTAAAGGATACGGGGCAATATGTCCATTTTCAGGAGTGCCATCCTTCCAAACCACGAATGATTAAGGACCCGCCAATCTATGAACCTGCTATTTACTAATGACAGTAAAGGTGTGCATCAGGGCTGGAAAAGCCATGGTGGGGTTAGAGATATACAGAGATAAGTCATCATTATAAAGGCTTAGTTTTATCTCTCTTTGGCCTATAACAATGCCTTGGATAGAAGGGTAAGATCTAATAGCATTTGCAAGATGTTCCATTGCCAGAATATAAAGATAGGTCAAAAGAGGACACCCTTGATGTTTTCCATAGTGAATATAGATGGGGTCAGATAAAATACCATTGACTCGAACCCTGGCCAGGAGTGAGTCATAAAGGGCTATACTTTTGATTAGTAAGCTAGGCGGTACACCAATTTGTGTTAGACAAGTCAAAATAAAGTCCCAGGATATGCGGTCAAACGCCTTCTTGACGTCTAGTGCTATGAGGCAAAGGGGGAGATGTTTTTTTTTTGCATAGTCTATAAGGATAATCTTTTTGAGAATGTTATCCCTTGCTTCTCTACCAGGAACAAATCCTACCTGGTCCAAATGGACCAGGGAGAGGATATATGAGTAAAATTTATGGGCTATGATTTTTGCGTATAATTTTAGATCCACATTAATAAGAGAAATAGGTCTATAACTACTACATGACGCCAAGTCTTTATTAGTTTTCGGTATGACAGTTATGAAAGCTTCTTTTGCGTATCTCGCGAAAGGACATGTTTGTGAGATAGAGTTAAAAGCATCTCTTATAAGTGGGTATATAGAGTCTTGAAATTGGGAGTAAAAGTGAAGGGTGAAACCATCAGGGCCAGGACTTTTTTCCAGCCAAAGAGGACTTAATTTCTGTTTCTTCCGTCGTAAATGGTGCTGCAAGTTCTTCAATGTCAGCACATGGAAGAGTGGGAAGAGCATTAGTTTGTATGTATTGCTTTAATTGACTTGTATGTACTTGTTCATGTATATTTGTTAAGGCATTTGGGATGTTATATATAGATGGATAATATCATTAAAAGGCCTTAGCTATAGCTTCTGAAGTATGTACCAAACCCTGAGTGGCGCATAATTATAGGTACATATATCTTAGCTTGTCGAGTTTCAATCGATTGGGCTAACAGTTTGCAACTTTTATTACCAAACTTATGGATATGACATTGGGCTATCTCTCTGTGACGTAAGTACGTTTGATCGAGTAATCTACTGAGTTTGTTTTGTTTAGAAAGGAGTGTTTGTAAATTACATGTTGTTGGTGTTTGTTTGTGGGCTGCCTCTAAAGTTTGTATGTCTCGAAGTAAAGTTTCTATTTCAAGCAATTTGGCTTCTTTAAGCCTGGAACCATGCTTAATAAATACGCCTCTTAAAAAGCATTTTAAAGGGTAACTCCACTTTTGTTGATAAAAAAAACATTCCCCTCTGGGTGATCTATGTACAATAGATATAAAAAGTCTATACACCCCTGTTAAAATGTCAGGTTTCTGTGATGTAAAGAAATGAGACAAAGATAAATAATTTCAGAACTTTTTCCACCTTTAATGTGACCTATAAACTGTACAACTCAATTGAAAAACAAACAGAAATCTTTTAGGTGGGGAGTAAAAATAAAAAATTAAAATAATGTGGTTGCATAAGTGTGCACAGCCTCTTATAACTGGGGATGTATCTGTGTTCAGAATTAAGCAATCACATTCAAACTTGTGTTAAATAGGAGTCAGTACACACTTGCCATCATTTATAATGCCTCTGAATAACACCAAATAAATATCAGCTGTTTTAGTAGGTCTTTCCTGACACTTTATTAGTCGCATTCTACAGCAAAAGCCATGGTCCACAGAGAGCTTCCAAAGCATCAGAAGGATCTCATTGTTAAAAGTATCAGTCTGGAGAAGGGTACAAAGAATTTCCAAGGCATTAGATATAGCATGGAACACAGTGAAGACACTCATCATCAAGCAGCTTAGTGGTGGATGATTCTCGGAAATATAAAACAGAAGGCTTCCATAGTGTAAAATGTACAAATGAGGTAATTTATTTTGATAAAAAAGGAATCGCACTTACAATATTGTAGTCGAAAAGGAGCAATAGAATATAGTATAAGAAAACACGTGGTGGTGTCTCCGTTTGTTGTACTTCACTTCCTACATTCGTCAGTAAGCACATTCGAAAACGTGATGACGTCACCATTGCAGGCTCCTCCCTACGCGTTTCATCACGATAGGACGTCGTCTGGGAACTGGCCAATCCCCAGACGACGTCCTATCGTGACGAAACGCGTAGGGGGGAACCTGCGACGGTGCAAACTTGCATCAAGTTTTCAGATGGGCTTACTGACGAACGTAGGAAGTACAACAAACGGAGACACCGCCACCTGTTTTCTTATACTATATTCTATTGCTCTTTATCAACTACAATATTGTAAGTGCGATTCCTTTTTTATCAAAATAAATTACCTAATTTGTACATCTTACACTCAGGAAGCCTTCTGTTTTATATTTCCGAGAATCATCCACCACTAAGCTGTTGTTCCGGTACTGTGCTTTTGGTCTTTGGGAGACCGATTTCCCTGAGCTGGGCGAGACTGCCGTAATAGCAGTCATCGCCATCTGGTAAGCAGAATCTATTACTCACCTAGGGTGCATAACCACACGGACGTCTCATTCCTTTTCTGGCTTCTTACATTTTTCATGGATGGGTGTCCTCAATTGTTAATTCATGGACTAACACTCTTTATGGGACTTTTCCTTGATATATATATCCTTATCTATGTTTTATTATTATTTTTTGCCTCACATGGTTTTTTATTATTTATCACATGTTGATTTATTTATAAGATTCTGCCTTAGTTTGTATGCCATTGTTCACTGGATTATGATTTATATGCATTTTCTATTAGTCATCACATGTTGATTATCTTATGGGACTCTGCTTTAGTTTTCCCAGTCCTGATTTTTCACATAAGGTTTAGCGCTGCACTTTTTTTGTTTATATTGTGATTTTAGAACTTGATACTAGACTCTTAGGTGCTGGCAGCTTTTGTTTCAATATTTTTTGGCTATTTTGTTTTTTATTTTACTTCCAAGCGCAGCTTTACCCTTTGGGCTTTTTTCTCATGCTGACTGATACCCCAAAACACTGAATGCTGTAATAAAGTCAAAAGGTGCTTCAACAAAGTATTAGTTTAAGGGTGTGCACACTTATGCAACCATATTATTATTATTATTATTTTTACCCCCCCTCCACCTAAAAGATTTCAGTTTGTTCAACTGAGTTGTACAGTTTATAGGGTCACATTAGGGCTGGGTTCACATCGCAATAGCAGGAGATTTTGACTGGCTCTCTGTGGAGTTCACATATATCTGCAGCAGGTCCGGTGCGTTTTACACAAAAACGATGTGCGTCTTTTGGTCCGTCTCAGGTCCGAATACGGGCTGAAATCGGACCTGAAAGGGTGAACCAGTACACACCGGACCCCTGCTGTGAGACGGATGCAGTGATGATGTGAACACAGACTAAAGGTGGAAAAAGTTCTGAAATTATTTATTTTTGTCTCATTTTTTTTACATTACAGAACCCTGACATTTTAACGGAGGAGGGTAGAATTTTTATATCTACAGTAAGTTCCAAGGATAATAACCTTTGTTGCTGATTCCTACCTTTTGTTATTCTTAAGAAGAAGAATGAGCAAGTGTATATAAAATGTGTGCGGTAAAGTGTACACAAACAAATGTCCAAGTATGGACTAACCGTGTTATAAACATTAGAACAGCCGCTTCAGCAAGCTAGGAGAAGGTCGTGCCCATGGGGAGGAGCAGATCATTTATTCAGTTTAGGGATGAAATCCCAGAGAACCAATAAACTAACGTGTATACTACAATTACTACAATACTACTTCTTCTTTCAATCGATCACCCAATCCAGCCTATGTGCAATGGGGACGGATGTAACAATTGTCTCACTTCCGGGGTTGCGATGCACCCAGTTTCTTCCCCCTGCTAATCCTGTTCTGTGATGGGGCGTGGTTGGACCTCTATGCATCAGCGTCATGCTGGCCCGCCCCGCACGCGGCATCAGTGGAGGCCGTAGTGCGGGGATTGTGGGTTTGTTCTGTCCTATGTCGGGGAGGAGGTGAGTGGGTGTCATCTGCGGTTGTACATACTGCAAGTGGGCTGGTCCCCTAACTCCTTCAGTGCTGCCATGACGTTCATCATGACGTTGGCGGGGACCCGTCCTGGACCTGGGGGGTAATTTAACCCTGGAGCGGCCAGCTGTCCACTTCATGTTATTCCACCATGAGGAGGGACACTTTTAAAACCACATTTGCATCATCCAGGTATTTCACACATACACTCTTTACTTCATTTACATCTTTATTTAGCAGTCACTAGCACACTCATATGGAGCGCTAACATTGTTCACATGTAGGGTGTGTCTATACACACACTCAAGACACTAAACTGGTTGGTCACCCCTTTTTCTGTTGATACACACACTCAATTACAATATTAGGATCATTTTTATCAATCATACACATACACACAGATGGTATCAATCTCATCAATGGGTTTGGTTATGTTTTTTTTTATTTTTGCTTTTCTGTTTTTAACCTATTTTTAAAATTTTTCCACAGACTGGGTACAAGCGCAGTGCGCGCACATAGTACACCTTGGGATTTATGTTGTGGCTGGGCTGGCATGCCCCTTGGCTGCTGCCAACCTTGGTCCCCTTTTTACTACTTTCTTTGGAGGAGTCATCCACCTCAACCCCGAGTGAGACAGCACATCCCAGGCCACCGCCCTATTACATCATAGAAGCTGGGTACAGCCTGTGAGCTGTATACGTAAGTAATTTAAAATTAGTTTTCCCTTTACATTTTCCCTCTTTAGAGGACATTATATATTAATGGATATTTATTTGATTTTCAGCATTTACCGTGCATTTTACTGCTGATGATTGGCTATAACGTCATGAAACGTGTTGAATTTTCAAATAAGAGTGCCGAGACATGCTCGTCCAAATTATGCATTTTATCATTTGTACATGTACTATGTAAATATACCTACATGTTTTATATTTTGTATGAATTATATTTTTATTCATTCTGTACTGATTACATCAATTATGTCCATTGATTACCTGCATTAAATATGTTATATACATTTGCTGAGTAAATATTGTATGATTACATTGCTATATTTTCTGAATATGATTGATATTGTTATATTATTATTTTTTCTACAATCATGGATGACCGTAGGGGATTGAGATGTTAAATCAATACAGATAGATGTATTATTCTATACACAATGACATGCCTCATGTAAAGTCCCATTTCCTTTCCTCTTCCTTTTTTTTTTTTTTTTTTTAATATTTAATCTTTATTGAATGTTTTTTTTTTCATATATAACATACAAAATCTGTTTAAAATGTTTCTAATATACATCCACTTTATTTCTAATCCCTTTTCCCTACCTCTCCCCCTCCCTCCCCCCTTCCCGATCTGTTATCCTCATATCCCTTACTTCCATATCTTCTGTCTATTTCTATCATTCCCTGGACATATTTCTCTGATGTCTTAAAGACATTCCATTTCTCCCAGGTTTCATTATGGCTTTCTTCTCGTCCCTCTTCTCTGCTACATAAGTATTCCATATTACCAGTACGCTCTACTCTTTGAAGCCATTCTCTAATGGTTGGTCTCCCAGAGTACAACCATTTTTTTGGGATAAGTCCCTTTGCTGCGTTCAGAAGGAAAGGGACCAAAGTTTTCTTATATTGTTTTGTTGTTTTATTTGTCCCATGAAACATACAGTTCCAGGGATTTTGTGGAATCTTCTCCCCGGTTATCCCCTCAATATATTCTAAAATTTCTTGCCAATACTCTTTTATTTTCAGGCACTCCCACCATATATGAAAAGTTGTTCCTATTTGACCGCAGTTCCTTCAGCACTGTTGGGTTTGTTTGGCTGGAATTTATTGATTTTCTCTGGTGTCAAATGCCATCGTACCATACATTTATAATTTGCCTCTACAGTAGTCATGTCAGATGCATAATTGTGTACTGCTCTTATCATTTGTGCCTCATCTAATTTCATACCAATGTCTTGTTCCCATTTTCTAATAAAGGGTAAAGTCCCCTTTTATTCTAGTTCTGTTAGTATTCTATACATTTGAGATATTCCATTTTTTAAAGATGTTTTTATATTACAAAGTTTTTCAATTGGAGTTAACATTTCCTCAGACCTAATTGGTTGAGGGATTATATCTACAAGATGTTTTATTTGCAAATATTCCCAGTCATTAACATAGTGCCACCCGTGTGCCATTATTAAATCTTGTTTTGTCCTAATTTTACCTTGCATGGTGATATCTTTTAATTGTGCGTGTCCTAGTTGTTTCCCTAATCGTGTCCCATTTCCTGGAGTAAAAAAATGTGTGCCTGCTAATGAAATGAAAGGGGAATTAAATTTCCATTTTTTTTTTCTAAATAATGTGTCCAATATTTTAAATACATTTTTAGTTAATTCATGCGTGTCTCTACTATGTATTCTTGATTTCGGTGGAATCCAAATGTTTTTTTTTAAGTGTGAAATGTTTAGTGTATCTTCTATTTTCACTCATCTTTTTTTGTGTTTATATTTGCCCATTCTATTAATCTTGTCAGTACAATCGCTTTGTAGTATCTTTCTATGTCTGGGACTGCCAATCCTCCATTCATTTTTTTCCTAGTTAGAAGGGTGTTTTTTACTTTAGCTTTTTTATTCTGCCATAGATATTTCGATATTATTGTTTTTATTACTTTTAAAAAGCCTTGTGGTATTTCTATTGGGAGCATTTGAAATTTATATAATATTTTTGGCAGGATCACCATTTTTAGAATATTTATCCTACTGATCCAAGAGACCGGTCTCTTTGATATATTTTTTAAGTCTTTTTTTATTTCGTTCAGTAATGGAATATAATTGGCCTGAAACTCCTTCCTCTTCTTTATGCAACATATAGGGATGGAGGCATGTCATTGTTCTAATATGGTTGGGACAGGCCACATATTCCTAATTGTCCAATAAATGGGTAGGAAACATCAGCCTTCCAATGACCTGCCACACTTATCCATAACAAATTATCACATGTACATTGATACACTTTAGTGTCTAAACTTCTTGTTCTTTAATTGTAAAGGTAATATCCACTAATCTATATGTAGTCATCATTTGTCAGCTAGTTAAATATTGCAACTATTGTCATCATCGCCAATGGAGACTTCTTAGCTCTCTTGTCGTTACTTCCTCTTTCATTCGATTGCCCAATCCAGCCTATGGGCAGTGGGGATGGATGTAACAATTGTCTCACTTCCGGGGTTGCAATGCACCCAGTTTCTTCCCTCCGCTCATCCTGTTCTTTGATGGGGTGGGTTTGGACCTCTACGCATCAGCGTAATTCTGACCCGCCCTGCACGCGGCGTCATTGGAGGCCGTAGTGCGGAGATTGTGGGTTTGTTCCATCCTAAGTCACAGCAGCGGTGAGTGGGTATCCACTGTGGTTGTGTATACTGCAAGTGGGCTGGTCCCCTCACTCCTCCAGTGCCACCATGGCATTCATCATGACGTTGACCCGCCCTGGACCTGGGGGTATTTCAGCCGGGAGCGGCCAGCTGTCCACTTTATGTTATTCCACCACGAGGAGGGAAACTTTTAAAACCACATTTGCATCATCCAGGTATTTCACATACACACACACACTCTTTACTTCTTTCACATCTTTCTTTAGCAGTCACTAGCGTACTCATATGGAGCGCACTAACATTGTTCACATGTAGGGTGTGTCTATACACAAACTCGATTACAATATTAGGATCATTTTTATCAATCATACACATACACACATTCTCACAGTGGGAACACACAGATGGTATCAATCTCATGAATGGGTTTGGTTATGTTTTTTTCTGATTCATTTTTGCTTTTTTGTTTTTGATTTTTACCCATTTTTACAAATTTTCCACATATTGGGTACAAGCGAAGTGCGCACACATAGTACACCTTAGGATTTATGTTGTGGCTGGTCTGGCATGCCCCTTGGCTGCTGCCCTTCTTAGTCCCCTTTTTACCACTTTCTTTGGGGGGGTCGTCCGCCTCAACCCCGGGTGAGACAGCGCATCCCAAGCCATCTCTCTATTACGTCATAGAAACTGGGTACAGCCTGTGAGCTGTATGCGTAAGTAACTTAAAATTAGTTTTCCCTTTACATTTTCCCTCTTTAGAGGGCATTATATACTAATGGATATTTATCTGATTTTCAGAATTTACCGTGCATTTTACTCCTGATGATTGGCTATAACGCCATGAAACACGCTGAGTTTTCAAATAAGAGTGCCGAGGCATGCTCACCCAAATTATGCATTTCAATATTAATCTTTACCATTTGTACATGTAGTATGTAAATATACCCACATGCTTTATATTTTGTATGAATTATATTTTTTATTCATTCTGTACTGATTACATCAATTATGTCCATTGATTACCTGTATTAAATATGTTATATACATTTGCTGAGTAAATCTTTTATGATTGCATTGTTATATTTTCTGAATATGATTGATATTGTTATATTATTATTTTTTCTACAATCATGGAAGACCGTATGGGATTGAGATGTTGAATCAATACAGATAGATGTATTATTCTATACACAATGATATGCCTCATGGAAAGTCCCATTTCCTTTCCTCTTCTTTATGTAACGTGTATACTACAATTGTTAACTGCAAAGAAACCTTATGAGTAGTAAACATACACTTAAAGTTTAACAAAGCTGTAAGTTTGACCTGGCGATAAGTTTATCTATAGAAAAGAGTAGTAGAATGTCAACTACCTACTGGAAAGGGGAGGTAGGATATTTAGAAAGGAGAATAGGGTAAAGAGGGAAAAGAGAAGATTGGTAGGGAGGTAGGGTGGGGGGGGAGTGGGGAGGGTGAGGGGAGGCGTGGATTTTCAGGTGTTTCTACTTTGTATCAGTCAGGTTGGACAAGAGATACATTGGAGAGGATGCCTCTTATGGGAGTAAAAGGGATTCATCAAAATTGGGTGAGAGAAAGTGTGTCACCCAAGGGGACCAAAGGGCTTCGTATTTGGCGACCTTGTCGCATATGGTTGTCTCTATTTTAGCGTGGATCATCACTTGTGTGACCTTGTTTTTTTTTTTTCCTTAAATTTTTATTAGGTTTTTTTAACAAAGAGCACAAACAAATATGAGTGCGATAACAGTTAAATGCAACATGTGTGCGAACCAAGAAAATTGGTATAGATGACTTATAATACAGAATAGCTTGCAAAAATAAGCAATGAAAAGATAATGAATCTTTAATGAATAAGCGGGAAGCTTTACTCATCCAGGTATTGGGTAAAAGAGGAGAAGGAAAAGGAAACAGAAAGAAAGAGGGAGAGGAGAGGCAAGGGTCTAGTGGAGGGGAGGAAGCCTTATAATAAATTTGTAACTGCAATATAGGAGACTCTCTGAATTCAAGTTACAACTTACAAGTGCAGTCAACCTTGCTGGGCTGGGTATCACATCTTATATTATGTCAGGGGAGCCTAGTATAAAGGGGAGAGACAAAGTTCTGCTAGGGGACAATGTTCTCTGCCTTAGCATCAGCAAGCCAGGGGGACCAGTATAGGAGGAATTTTGACATGGTCAGATTGGCTTTGGTGAACATATGTTCCAAGTGCATGTGTTGGTTGAGAGTGGCTATAGCTTGTTGGAGGGTTGGAAGGGTATTGCTTTTCCATTTATGAACTATGGTTAGATGGGCAGCAATGAGGATGTGTGTCAAGATATAATGGGAGTGTCTGGGCCAATCCTCTAAACCCAAGCTTAGCAAGGCCAACTGAGGCAGCAACTTTCCTCTTGTACTAATGATATTATTCATCAAAGACTGAATGTCAGTCCAGAATTGTGTGAGACCTAGGCAGGTCCACCATATCTGAGTAGTTGTCCCTTGTCCACCACAGTTCCATCAGCAAAGAAGTGAAGTTGCTGGAAAAAACCTTGTGAGCTTCTGCGGGGTATGATTCCACTGATAATGGAGTTTCTGCGCTGATTCCCAGTGGGAAAGACATTTGGAGTATTTCAGTGTGATGTGAGATGCAGAATACCATTGGTTCCGCAGAGAAGTGGAGGTTTTGTTCCCATTTCACCATGTACGAAAGCTTTTGTTGAGGCGCTGCTCCATTCAGTAAGTGGTAAAAGTGGGAAGTTCTATTAAGTGGGGGTGGTGGATGTTTATAGAAGCGGAGAATGTCCGATGGGAGAGTATTGGATGACCACAGTAATTTATTTAGAATATGTCTTATTTGGAGGTATTTGTAGAATTCCCAATTGGGGACAGCATATTTTGTGTGTTGGGCTTGGAAGGAGTATATGCATTGGTTGTTGAAGAGATCCCCTATGGAGGCTATTCACAGAGCCTCCCATGAATCGAGGGATAAACCTTCACTTAAGAGACCTAAAGCTGAGATAGGGAGGGAGGATAAGATGTGTCTAGGAATGCCATTTGCTTGTTAAAGGATGGATCTCCTGATTTTAATAGTCACATTCACTGAGCTGAGAAAGGAGAGAGGAGTATTGCCTTGAAGCCATATGGAAGCTAGCACAGACTTTGTTGGGAATTTGATGGCTGTTTCTTCAATGTGTACCCATGCTGGTCGGGTGTCAGATGACCACCCAAGAGCAGTATGTGTCAGTAATATGACACTCCCATTCCTGCATATTTTGTTGGTGTTCACATAATTGAGTGTTTCACTCTGGGATGCTGGCTATTCCAGATGAAGGTGTTAAGAGTTTGTTGGATTATATTTAGGTGGGCAACCAGAAAGGCAGCTAGTAGGGTGCGAAGGAGGTAGGTAATATGTGGCATGAGATACATTTTGGAGAGGGCTATCTTCCCTGGCCAGGACGTTTTGATTACTTCCAAGGTGGAGCAGAGATCTTTGAGTTTCCTGAGGAGGTTCTAAAGATTAATACGGAGAGTATTGGTGGAGGGAGTTGTGAGCTGAATACCCAAATAAGTGAGAGAGGAAGCTGGGGCCCAAGGAAAAGGGGAAATGCATGAGAGATCTTGCTTTGTGATATGGTCTATGCAAATGTCCAACATGGAGGACTTGGAACAGTTAATCTTGTATAGGGAGACTTGACCAAACACCTGCAGCAAATCATAAAGAGCCGGGAGAGACGTGGGGGGGGGGTCAGTCATGGAGACAATAATATCGTCCGCATAGAGTCCAATTTTGTGGACAACGAGACCTATCTGCAAGCCTGAGATTGAAGGGTGACTACGGATTGCTACGGAAATTAAAGGTGAGAGGGGGCAGCCCTGCTTCATGCTGTTGCTTATAGGGAAAGGGTCCAATATCATCCCTGAGGTTAAAACTCTAGCTGATGGCCAGGAGTTTAACGCAAGGATAGCTTTGTTAAAATTTCAGCAATACTTCTGCCAAGTAGGACCAATCCACTCTATCAAACGCCTTCTCTGTGTCTAAAGAAAGAAGCAGAGAAGGCATTCTGTGGTGCTCAGCCCATTGAATGAGGTTTAGGAACCTCTTTTTACCATCAGAGGCTTGACGTTTGTGAATGAATCCCACTTGGTCCAGGTGAATCAGTGAGGAAATAGGCAGCAATATTTGCGAAGCCTGAATTTTGGAGTAGAGTTTAAGGTCAGTGTTGAGGAGTGAGATAGGTCTGTAGTTAGCAGGATTATCATGAGGTTTTCCTGGCTTTGGTATGGTGACTATGTGGGCTTCCAGTGACTCCTTAGGGATGTGTTCACAACCATATTGAAAGCCTTACAGAGGTGGGGAGTGGGGACGTCCGCATAAATTTTAAAATACTTATTACAGTAACCATCTGGACCGGATGCTTTGTGAAGGGGAAGCGAGTGTATTGCTTTCATTATTTCAGTCTTGGAAAAGGGCAAATTGAGGTGATCAAGTTGTTCCTCGGTAAGGGAGGGAAGCCTGATTGATTCTAGAAATTGGGTAATTTGTGAGGGAGTTGGTGAGATACTTGGGGGGGGATTTAGGTTATAGAGAACAGAATAAAAATCTTTTAAGCAATTAGCTATGTCTGTGGGTTTATAAACTGTTTTACATGTGTTTGTTGCATAGAAGATATTTTGGATAACGCTGCTTTGCGTTGAACTTGTTTGGCTAGAAGGGCGCCTGGCATGCTACCTTGGGCATACCATGTCATGCAGAGCCTTTTAATATGCTGATCAAATGAAGCGTGCAGGTAGGTATGGAGTTCTTCTCTATGTTTCTGCAGGTGGGTTATATCAGATGTATTGGGTGAGGCCTTGTTAGATTTCTCCACTTTGCGGATTCAATCAAGGAGTTCGGCAATTTTTTGTGAGCGAGCCTTTTACGATTGTCTTAATAAAGATACCTCTCATAAAAGATTTGTGGGAATTCCATAGGAGATGGTTATTCTCAATAGAGCCAACATTAAGTTCAAAAACATTTTTTAATTCCAGTTTGATCTGTTCCTGACGCTCTGAGGGTGCAAAAAGAGACGTGTTCATACTCCAAGGGGTGTATCGTTTGACATCCAGTAGAAGTGACAGTAGAATAGTCACTGGAGCGTGGTCTGACCATGTGATTAAGCCCATGTCAGCTTGTGATATGGATTGTAAGAGGGATTTATGCGTTAGGAATAGGTCAATCCTGGAATAGGATTGTTGGACTGCAGAAAAAAAGGTGGAATCCCTCTCAACGCTGTGAAGACACCTCCAGGGTCTCTTGAATGCACAGGACATCGGCTTTTAAGGCTAGGGCTTCCTTGCAGAGGCTCGATCTTTTGAAAGGGCTATTAAGCCCATTAGCATTTAATGTGGATATTCTGAGAGCCATCAGGGAGTAAACTTGTTGGTGTCAACAGGCGTGGAGAGAGATCATGACAAGTGTAAGTGACCCTTACTGGGAAAGGGGAGGAGGAAGAGAGTGAAGCGGTACCAGGAGATGCTAATAATAGAAAAAAAAGACCAGTTAACAGTTATGCCCTGTACACACGATCGGACATTGATCGGACATTCCGACAACAAAGTCCATCAGATTTTTTCCGACGGATTTTGGGCCAAACTTGTCTTGCATACACATGGCCGCACAAAGTTGTCGGAAAATCCGATCATTCTGAACGCGGTGACGTAAAACACGTACGTCGGGACTATAAATGAGTCAGTAGCCAATAGCTTTTGTCTCTTAATTTATTCTGAGCATGCGTGGCACTTTGTGCATTGGATTTGTGTACACACGATCGCAATTTAAACGATCAGATTTTGTCGGAAAATTTTATATCCTGCTCTCAAACTTTGTGTGTCGGAATTTCCGACAACACAATCTGATCACACTGTTAAATTCACAATGCTAACAAGAGTAAATTGGCGTGTGCTTAGCACACTGTGTGCCTGGGGGTGTGCACCGAAGTAGTGCCAAAAGAAGGAGTCCACAGGTAGGCGTTAAGAGCTCCACCGCCTGGGTGATCAACATTAACAAACAACTATAATGTATAAATGAAAAGCCAACCGTCTTAAGGCCCGTACACACGATTGGACTTTTTGACAACAAACATGCAAATTAGCTGTTTTGGAGCAACATCCGACCGTGTGTACGCTCCATCGGACAAACTTTTTCTGTTTCCATCGGACTTTTGTTGGCTGTGCGAACGCACAAACTTTCCTGAACAAAAGTCCGATAGAGCAAAGTCCGATCGTGTGTACACAAAACCATTGGACTTTTGTACAAACTACAGTACGCAGCCGCGAGAATGTTTCCAGCGCGATCCCATTGCACTGGTTCTCGGCGACAGGGTACTGTACATCTCCTGCTGGCTGCAATAGGAAAAACACATTTTCCTACTGCGGCGGGCACGAGAAGGAATTCCCCACTGGGGGAAGACCAGGCCCTTCGGTCTGGTATAGATTTTAAGGGGAACCCCCTACGCCGGAAAAAAACCCCAAAATCCATACCAGACCTTTATCCAAGCACGCAGCCCGGCCGGTCAGGAAAGGGGGTGGAGACAAGTGAGCGCCCCCCCTCCTGAACCATACCAGGCCGCATGCCCTCAACATGGGGGGTGGGTGCTTTGGGCCCTGCGGCCCCACCCCAAAGCACCTTGTCCCCATGTTGATGAGGACAAGGGCCTCTTCCCGACAACCCTGGCCTACCCCTACCCATTCACCTAGAGAAAAAAGTGTCAATAAATAAACACTACACAGGTTTCTAAAGTAATTTATTAGGCAGCTCCGGGGTCTTCTTCTGACTTCGGGGTTCCTCTTCCGACTTCAGAGGTCTCTCCGGCCTCTTTTCCCGGTGTCCAGTTCTTCTCCGCTCTCTCCAGCGTCTTCTCCCGGTGTCCGGTTCTTCTCCGCTCTCGCTGGCCTCTTCTCCTGGTGTCTGGTTCTTCTCCACTCTCTCTGGCCTCTTCTCCCTGTGTCCGGTTCTTCTGCCGGTTCCTCCGCTATCTTCTGCCGCTCTTTTGCTAGCGGTGGCCCGGTCTTCTACGTTGTCTTCTTCTCTCTTCTTTTCTTCTGATGTTGACTCAACACTCTCTCCCGCTGTAATGCTGTCTGAGCGCTCCGCAATGACTTATATAGGCGGTGACCCCGCCCCCTTATGACATCACAGTCTCGGGGCATGCTGGGACTGTGACGTCATAAGGGGCATGGTCATTGGATGACAGAAGATAGCGGAGGAGCCGGCAGAAGAACCGGACACCAGGAGAAGAGGTTGAACAACGGGAGAAGAGGCCGAAGAACGGGGGAAGAACCGGACACCGGGAGAAGAGGCCGGAGAGAGCGGCGAAGTCATAAGAAGACCCCCAAAGTGGGAAGAAGACCCCCGAAGTCAGAAGAAGACCCCAGGAGCTGTCTAATAAATTACTATTACTGTGTAGTGTGTTTTTTTTTATTGCCACTTTTTTCCCTAGGTGAATGGGTAGGGGTACCGTACTCATTCACATAGGGTGGGGGGCCGGGATCTGGGGGAGCAGGAGAAGAACCAGACACCGGGAGAAGAGGCTGGAGAGAGCGGAGAAGTTGGAAGAGATCCCCGAAGTCGGAAGAAGACCCCTATGCTGCCTAATAAATTACTTTAAAAACCTGTCTAGTTTTTTATTGACACTTTGTTCCCCAGGTGAATGGGTACCCCATACTCATTCACATAGTGTGGGGGGCCGGGATCTGGTGGCCCCCTTATTAAAGGGGGCTCCCGGATTCTGATAAGTCCCTGCCCGCAGACCCCGACAACCAACAGCCAGGGTTGACGGGAAGAGGCCCTTGTCCTCATCAACATAGGGACAAGGTGCTTTGGGGTGGGGGGTCCACAGGGGCCCCCCTCCCCCAAAGCACCCACCCCTCCATGTTGAGGGTATGCAGCCTGGTACGGCTCAGGAGGGGGGGGTGCTCGCTCGTCCCCTCCCCCTTTCCTGACCAGCCGGGCTGCGTGCTCGGATAAGGGTCTGGTATGGATTTTGGGAAGACCCCCACGCCGTTTTTTTAGCGTAGGGGTTCCCCTTAAAATCCATACCAGACCTAAGGGCCTGGTATGCCCCTGGAGGGGAACCCATGCCAGTTTTTTATTTAAAATTTGGAGTGGAGTTCCCCCTCAAGATTCATACCAAACACAGTGCCTGGCATTGGCAGGGATCCAAGTCAGATCCCCGCACCAGTGTGAACCCGGCTCGCAAGGTGTCAATCAAGCCGATAAAAGCAGCGAGATTGACACAATATCAGACAACAATACAGAAGTTGACCAAAGGGTGGTGGTAAAGAGCTGAAAACCCACGTGATTTGGTGGAAGTTGGCTGAAAAAGTTCTGCAGTGTGTATGCAATACAAACTTATGGCCAACGCCCTTTGTACAAAAATCCAAGGGAAAGTTTGTACAAAGTCCTATTGTGTGTATGAGGCTTTAGGGAAAAGGAACCTTGGCAGGAGAGACCAGAGGACTTTAGGTGTCAATGGCTAGAGTATCATCAGGTGGGTCTACAGTTGGAAAATGGTTGAGTTTGTGACTGATTCGGTGGAGGCGAGGGTGAGAAGCCCCAGTTGTTTAGCTGTTTATAGCCATCTTTGGGTGAGGAGATAGTGATGTTTTGATTTTGATACGTGACCAGGAGTTTCGTCGGGAAGCCCCAGCGATATACGATACTACGGTCTCGTATCGCTTGAGTGATAGGAGCAAATTCCTTTCTTCTCTGTTCATTCGCTGCAGAGATATCTTGATACAGGGCCACTACTGTGTATGGAGGTGGTAAAGGCCAGTCGGACCTGGTGGCTCTTAGGAGGCTCTCCTTAATGTGATAAAAGTGGACCCTGACAAGAATGTCACTGGGTGTTGTATCTGGAAGGTAGGTTGGTTTCGGGATTCTATGGGTCCTATCTATATGGAGATCCCTAGGGCTCAGATCAGGTATTAGTTTCAGAAATAATTGGTGTATATAAGGGACCAGAATGTAAACGACAAATATTCTGCGCAGATATAAAAAGCAGAGGGTGCAATCAGCGCAAAAATAACAACAAACCCCCTTTTTTGTATGCAAGCTGGACACTGAAGGAGTTTTCACAAAAATCCAAGTAAATGTTAAATTATATAAGTGCAGCGCAAACATAAATTACAAAACGTTGATGAACAACAAGTCCCAGAATATCGTTTTCAATAATTATCAATAAAATGATGAGAAAAAGTCCAGATAGTTGGTTGGACAACAAGTCCCAGAAAGCCTTCACCAGTGATGATAAATCCAAATAAGGTCACTGTCCCTCCACCCCCGGTCTTATTATCTACTCTCACCTCAAAGCATGGACTCCTAAACTAACAGGTAGTCATGCAAGCAGATCCCAATATACCAAATGGGTTGAAGTGAATCACACACTTGTCTCCAGAATCCTCAGAACCAAATGCGGACGTCGGACCATAAATGATAGAAAGGAACAGATCTAAGTGCTCACTTGCAAGCATCTGACTCCATGACCAGCTAGTCCAAAACTTCCGTGTCTGACACGTCACTTCCAAAACTTCCGCATCTGACACGTTAGTCGCTGAAAGGGCATATAGGTGTCTTCCACCCTGCTTCATAATGCAAAAAGGAAACGGCCTGAAAACTGCCTCTTTTTATGATACACCTCCATCCCCATAATACATACAGTAAAAACAAACAATAGTCCATGGGATAGATAGCTGCAAGATAGAGGAGCGCAGTTCAACATGAAGGCCAACCTGTAGAGGTAACAGCATTGCTTTTAATGTGGATTCAGTTGCTGGAGTGTCATTTGACAGAGGAGAGATATGGGTCGGTAGTTTGACCAAGATGAGTCATCTGTCTGGGGTTTTGGGAGCATAGAGATGGCAGCTGTCAATGTTTCAGTACGGAATGTGTGACCAGCAAGGATGGCACTGAATGCACTGACTAGTACCAGGGCGAGGAGGTCAGCAAACTGTTTAAAATAGGTGGCTGAGAACCTGTCAGGGCAGGGCGTTTGTGGAATTTCAAGGTTTTTATGTCTAGTAAAACTTCCTCGATTTCAATTGGTTTCTCGAGATTTTCGCATTGTAGAGATGAGAGGGTAAAGTGGTAGTTGAGAGAAGGGATTCAGCGCGAGAGCAATCAAAGAGTGTGGCAAGGTGTTTACTAAACACTTGGAGGATTTTGACAGGGTTGCTAGTATAGACTTTTGGGGATAACTTTAGTCGGATTGGTTTAATGGCGTGGTCGAGACGTCGGAGGGATAGAGCTAGGAAAGTTTCGGGTTTATTGGTTTTGGTGCAATATTTGGCGTGAGCGGCGCAGGGCCTTTTCTGCAGCTTCCATCAGGAATAGGTCGAGTTCAAGCCTACCTTTGTCTAAAGCTTGGTGGTTTAATGCAGAGGGATTCATCTGAAATTTCATGTGAGCATTGTTAAAAAATGTTTTCTAAATGTTGTTGGGTAAGGAGGTTTTCTTTGTTCAGGAAGGATGGCTGACTAATGCAGGCTTCCCTTATAACTGGCTTGTGGGCTTCCCATAGTGTGAGAGGGGAGATGTCGGGAGTAGAGTTGATAGATAAGTATTCCTTGAGTGCTCTTTCTATTGTAAGGCGGTGTGATGGGTGAGATAGAATATTGTCATTAATGTACCAGGAAGAGTCCTTTATGGAGGGGACTAGGGTTGTGACATCAGCGCTATGGTCTGACCAGGAGATAGGAAGAATAGCTGATTAGAGGAGTAGGGGTGTGGTACCCATGGTGAGGAAGATATGGTCGATACAGGAGAATGTTTTGTGAGGATAGGAGTAGAATGTTTAGTGACGTCGGGCTGGGTTTTGCTCACGCCATGAATCAACTGGGGAATGGCGATGTAAGAGGTGTTGGAAACTGAGTTTCGTAGATCTAGGAAGGTGGGATTGAGGAGATTTGTCTAGGAAGGGGTATAGGGACTGGTTAGAGTCTCCGCAGAGGAGGAGTGTGGCCTTTTTGTGCGGGTCAACTACATCTAGCAAATGGGAAAGAAATGATAGGGGTTTAGAGTTTGGTGCGTAGTAGGATACTACCGTTACTTTGGAGTCAAGCAGAATTCCTGATACAAAGAGAAAGTGGCTTTCTGGGTCCTTGATTTCAGCCAGGGGTGTGAAGGGAGTGGAGTGGTGGAAGGCTATAAGAACGCCTCTACTTTCGGGGTTGGCTGAAGCTGTATATACTTGTGGGTATGCTCGGTTGAAGAATTTAGGTGTGGATCGGGGAGTGAAATGAATCTCTTGCAGGCACACAACATGCGCCTTAGTGGTGGTAAAAGTTTTAAAGGCTTTGGTCCATTTGTGTGGAGAGTTCGGCCCTTGTACATTGAGTGTTAGTATATTTCGGGGTCCCATTGTGAGGTTAGGCAAGTGTTGTGGTTGTGATTGTATCTAGAAGTGGAGTTTGTTAGGCAACAAATGGGGGGGGGTGAAAGGAGAGGCAGGAAAGAAGAGAGTAATGAAGTACCTTGTAGTATATTACAAATAGTAACAAATGCCAAAAACATAAGTATGTAACAATATGGGTGTATGGTGTCCCCAAGACTAGTGCTACGTCATGAGCCTGGGGGACAGGAGTAGTACCATGTGGAGATTCCAATGCAGAGTTCATGGTCTCAGGTGGGGCACAATGACAGCCCAACTAAAATTTCTTAAGTGGCAACCCACAAGAGGGGTTGCTTCAATTGCCTCAACCAGATTAACGATAGTGATGGAGCTTGAAGTGAGATATAGTAGTGAAATAAAGTAACTGTAATTTGCAGATAAGTAAAAACATACTTTAGAAATAATATGAGAAACGTATTTTGAACAGAGGGTTACAAGCCGGAGTGTCAATTGAGTGTAAGAGTTTAGATTGTCTAATGCTAAGATTTGTAAGCATGGGATGGGTTCAAGAAGCTTTGGGCTCCAAGGGGTCATAGGATCCCATTAAAAAAAAAAAATGTTAGTAAGAGATCACCTAGCGATAAGCATAGAGTTATTGTAGCATCATAAACACACAGTAGATGGAGAAGTTCAAATAGTTTTGTTTACCAGTGGGTAGGCCCCGTGGGGGGGAACCGGTGTCCAACCGGTAAATATCAGGATCTGTGGCCTGAAGGTGCCAGGTGGTGTGATCTCCATATCCGTTGGAGTGGGTTCAGTCCATTGAGTCCAGCTGTTGTGGGACTGGGGGGGCAAACCATTCATGCTTGTGTGAGTTGGCTTGGTCCTGAGCTTGTGTGGAGTTTCGTGACTTCTGGGGTGAACAGGAGGCTGATCAGCAACAATTAGAGCTTTCCTGTGGTGCATCTGGGGGCGAGAGGTGGAGTTGTTGTTGGGTAGCTCTGAGGTCTTCAGGAGATCTGCATATGTAGTCACGGCTTTGGAACGAGAAGCAGACAGAGAATGGAAAGCCCCACCTATAGGTGACACAATGCTGTTGTAGAATTTGGAGATGTGGTTTCAGTGCTCTCCTCTTAGCGATGGTGAGTGGGGAGAGGTCTTGAAAAACAAGTGTTTCCTTGTTGCAGGCCATGGCCAGAAGTTGCTCTTTAGTGCGAAAAAAGTGTAATTTTCGCTATGATGTCCCGTGGCGGGCCTTCTGATCCGGATATTTGATTGCCTAGCCCTGTTCTCAAAGTCCTCCAGGCATGTTTGAAGTATGAGGTTTTCATCCCTGAGAGCCCTGAGTTCTTCAGAGTGGTTATGAGTGAGTATATCTAGCTTATCTGCCCTCTGTTCTAATTCAGCTGTTCTATGACCCAGTTCTCTGATCTCTCTGGACAGCTTGTCTGTTATACGATCAGACGTTTGTTGGCCTTTGTCAGCATTTTATCACATTGTGTGAGCATGTCTGCTGGTGGTGAATCAGAATAGGGAGACGGGGGGTTGCTCTCAGGTCTGTGTCTGACTCACAATTTATGAGATGCTGCTTTGCTGAGCGGTATTGTGAGGAGGAAGCCGCCGCCATTTTAGTGGAGGCCCGCGCCAGGACGTCTCAGATTGTTTTGGGCTTTGTTTTGGTGTGGGGGGTCCTGCGGAGCATGTTGTGCGGTCCAGGCTTGTCTCTGGGCATTGACCGGGTGAGAGGTGAGTGGCAGCGGTACCAGCGTTGGCTGTTAGCGGCCATTTATTCCCCAAGCAGAGCCTCAGGCTTGCATGTCTGCCCTGACGGCATCATGCATGCGCCCTTTTCAAGAAAGGTAATTTTTAATAACATTCAACTATAATATGACTTGTGTCGGAATTGTATACGCTATATTATTTTTCTTTATTTGTTATTTTTTTTCCTCACGAAAGTGGAGTTACCTTTTAAGGCTTCCCATTGATAGGGTTTAAGAGTAGAGCCATTTAAATGGACCTCTTGAAATTAGCCAATGGCTGCCACTATTTCTGCCTGGACTTCTGTGTCTCTTAATAGCATCTTGTTCAGACGCCACGTTGCACAATGCTTGGTAGTATTTGGAATCAAAAAAGAAGCACATACGGGAAAGTAGTCAGACCATATGCAAGATTCTATAGTTGCCAAAGGAGACCAACTTAAAGCAAAGTGGGAAGCAAAAATGTAGTCTATACGACTATAAGATGAATGAACAGCTTAATAGAAAGTGTAATTATTGCTCTATCTTTTGATTTCATTGCACTAAGTTGTCATTTAGATGTCCTGAAGCAGTCTGTAATGCAGCGTACACACGAGCGGACTTTTCGACCGGACTGGTCCAATGGACTGAATCCGGCGGACAATCCGATCGTGTGTGGGCTTCATCGGACCCTCAGCGGACTTTTCCAGTCGACTTTAGATTTGGAACATGCTTCAAATCTTTATGTCGTAACTCCGCCAGACCCAGAAATCCACACGTCTGTATGCTAGTCCGACGGACCAAAACTGACGCTAGGGCAGCTATTGGCTACTGGCTATCAACTTCCTAATTTTAGTCCGGTCGTACGTCATCACGTACGAATCCATCGGACTATGGTGTGATCGTGTGTAGGCAAGTCCGTTCATTCGAAATTCCGTTGGAAGTCCGTCAAAAGTCTGTTGAAAGTCCGTCGGAAAGACTGTCGGACCTTTGTTGCCGAAAAGTCCGACCGTGTGTACACGGCATTAGACTGTACTGCCCTAAGCATTGAGGTGCACCAGGTTTTCAAGCCTATGAATAGTATCAAGCAGGGGAAATAAAATGAAAACTAAATGAGGCTGCAGCTCTGTAAAGTATGGCTTTGTCTTGCATTATTTGAGTGTGACAAATGCATACAAACATTTTTGTTGTGACTTAACTTAACTAGCAGAATTTGTATAGGAAATTATGTCTGGGATTCCACATGGGTGATTCACAGGAGGATACACAATTGCAATTGAAAAAAAATATATATTTTAACACAGAAAATTATTCTGCTTGACTGAATCTCAGAAATGTTGATTATTTCTACTTAAACTAAATCCTTCCAATGCTTTGTTGCTGTAATATCTTGCCATTACAGCTGTTTACAATGCATGGATACTGTAAAATCTTACTATTACTGTTGTTTGTTTCCCCTGATTGAATGTGAACATTGTGGTGTAACTTGCATAGCTTGGTCTGTGCATGATAAAAATGACTGCAATAGAAAAAATATCACATGCACGTTTACCCATGTCCTTATCTCTCAAACTGTGAAACAATTTAAAGGGCAGAAGACAAAATATAATTTTCCTGAGTGCGTTTCCAAGACTGGACATAGTAAAGGAAATGCGTAGTGTGTTTTCAAAAAGTGCACATAGTGTGTTATCATTTCAATGCTTACCTTGAATCTAAATCCAAGTACTAAAATATGATACGGTATACTGCAGCTTACCAATCCTGTGGTGATTGAATCAGTTTATCTTTTTTCTTTTGTTCCTTTCATTTTACTAGGTGAACCTCCCAGTAGCACACTTCCTAAAGACGGCCATACATGGATCAAAAATTGTCTGGTTAAGCAGAGGCTGACCGAATTTTGATCCATGTATGGGCAGGCTGGTTGTACCCAATTCGATCTATCGATCAATTTGTGTATAACCAGCATGTCGGGTTTTTTCTTGAACAGTCATTGCCGTCTGCTGTAGCCAGCAACACTGATCATTGTGTTCTGACAGCAGGGAAGGCTCCCCGCTGTAAGAATACAGTACTACAGCAAGAAGGATTCCCTTACTGACCAGGCCATTTTTAGCAATACGGCACTGTGTCGCTTTAACGGACAATTGCGCAGTCGTGCAACGTTGTACCCTTACAAAGTCGATGTCCTTTTTTTTACCACAATATACACAATATAAACGCGTAAAAAGACCGACAATTTTGGGGAAAAAAAACAATATTTTTTAACTTTTTGCTATAATAAATATCCCCAAAAAAAGTAAAAAAACGCATTTCTTCATTAGTTTAGGCCAATATTTATTCTTCTACATATTTTTGGTAAAAAAATTGCAATAAACAATTGATTGGTTTGCGCAAAAGTTATAGCATCTACACAACAGGGGATAGATTTATGGCATTTTTATTGTTATTTTTTTTTACTAGTAATGGCGGTGATCAGTGATTTTTAGCGGGACTGTGACATTGCGGCAGACAAATTGGACAATTTTGACACTTTTTTGGGATCAGTGACATTTATACAGCAATCAGTGCTATAAAAATGCACTGATTACTGTATAAATGACATTGGCAGGGAAGGGGTTAACACTAGGGGGCCATCAAGGGGTTAAAATATGTTCCCTGGGAGGTGTTTCTAACTGTGGGGGGGAGTGGACTGACTGGGAGTACGGAGAGACTCCCAGTCAGTCCACTCCCCCCACAGTTAGATTACTCTGTACTCCCCTGACAGAACGGGTATCTGTTTGTTTACATTGACAGATCCCCATTCTGGCTCTCTGTGGAGCGATCGTGGGTGGCTGGCGGACATCGCAGGTGCTGCGCGTGCCCACTGTATCTATTGCACAAAGCAACTTACACCTAAGACCATTCACGCAATAGAGACAACCTACCGCAGTATAACTACGGTGGCTGGTCGGCAAGAGGTTAAAGCGGTTGTAAACAACTGCAGTAACAAAAAATAATAATTTCCCCTGTAAGACAATTGCATAATCTGCTAGTATGCATTGTATACTAGCAGATTATCAAATACTTACCTTAGAACAAAGTCATTTAAAGTAGATTAACCCAAGAAGACCTAATTGTTGCCAACATCCCATAATGGATAACCATAAGGAAAATTGTAGTGCCCCCCAAAAGAGAAAACACAGGGGACTTTAAGGGCAACTATAATGATTGAAAAGTATAGTTATATATAAAAAAATAGAAAGTTTATTTGTTAAAGAAGAAATCTTAAAAATATAGGTGCATACATCCCCATATATAGCATAGATAAAAACATAAGTACAGTTGATACAATTAGAGTTGTTGATCTTCTGTAATCTCGTCCGACGCGTTTCAGGATTTCAATGTTAATCCCTTCATCAGGGCAATTTTTTTCAGAAGCTATCAAGACAAATGACTATCTATAATAGAACATAACAGAAAGTGGAGCAGATGACCATCAAATGGACAAAAAATGAGCATCATAGGAGATGGAACGGGACTCACTCACCGATCAACTAGATACTGTATTTCGAAATTGGCAGTAATAGAGTATGTATATATAGGTAAATATATAAAGATGTGGAAAAAAAGAACTCATACGTAGGAGATCAGATGTAGTCCCAGGAACAACCAGATTGGGAGCTCATTGGTATAGTGCCTGAATGTGTGGAGGTTCCAGAGAGCGTGTCAGAGCTTCAAGGGATCATCTGGTAAAAGTAAGCTTACTGATGGTGTCTGGTAGCCAAAAATAGAGCGAAGATGCACTCGAGTACCAGAGAGATCTGAAATGATGCATGTATATATACATAGAGAATAATCAATGCCTCATAATGATGATACATAATGCCATATAAAAACATATAGGGAGGAGAAAGGGAAAAGAGGGGGGCCGCGGTTTGGGGGGGGGGTTAAGGTTTTTAGGTTATATAGGTGGTCTGTCAGTGTAACAACAGTATATTGCAGCGTGATGCAGTGCTGGATGGACAGATAGGTGTATCTAGTCCCAAGAGACCTGCATAGTAAATATGGATAAAGATGCAGTACAAGCAATGTGTAGCAGGTGGAATAAAGATACTGACCTCACAGGTAATTTTTGCAGGGATCCAATGTGTACTGAGTCCTGACTGGCAACTGCAATAAGACCAGTCAGGAGAGTTTGTTTTATGGGCGAAGGACGTCAGTGCCTGCGCAATGAAGCAAGCGCAGTCGTCAGAGGTCCGGAATACCGACGCTTCCAATGTGAAGCGAGGGCTGAGGTTGGTGCCTGCACAATGAAGCTAGCGCCGACGTCAGGCTTCCAGGGTGCCAGTGCCTGCGCATTGCAGCTGGTGCCAACAACAGACGTCAGGGACGTAGGGAGGCATGTGCAGAGGGATGGGCGAGGCTGTTACAACGCCAGGACAGTGAGGGGCATGCACAAGGTGGCAGGTGGAGCCATCGCTTTGCCAGAGCCATTGGTTAGCCCAAAGTGAAAAAGACAAGAAAAACACGGCTAACAATATCCGCAGGCGCCGACGTCAGCCCTCACTTTACAGCGCAAGTGTCAGTATTCCGGATGTCTGACGTCGGCGCCCTCTTCATTGAGCAGGAGCCGCCGTCTTTTGCCCATAAAACGAACTCTCCTGACTGGTTTTATTGCAATTGCCAGTCAGGACTCAGTACACATTGGATCCCTGCAAAAATTACCTGTGAGGTCAGTATCTTTATTCCACGTGCTTCACATTGCTTGTACTGCATCTATATCCATACTTACTATGCAGGTCCCTTGGGACTATATACACATATCTGTCTGCCAGCACTGCATCACGCTGCAATATACCGTTGTTACACTGACAGACCACCTATATACTACTATGATATGATGGAACTTTCATCGTCTTGCTAAGTATTCATTAACTGCTAGACAATTTTCGGACGAAAATTCAAAACTAAAAAAACCTTATGTTCTATTATAGATAGTCATTTGTCTTGATATCCTTTGAAACAAATGAATGTTGAGCCTGCCCGCCCCTCATGTTCACATGAACATATGCCTACATATGAAAACATCAAATGTGCTGTACATGTTACATATCACCATGCACACCACAGTGAGAGCAATAATTCTGGGGCAAATATTCATAATTATCAATAACATTATAAACAGTGGGGGCTTTTAAAGTGTCACCTATGGAAAGTTTTGGGTATGTAGGTTTGTCGTTGTTTCACAGGCACATGCAATTTTTAAGGCTTGACATGTTTGGTATCTATTTTATCACTTCCACCCCAGCATTTCTGTTACCTAGAATTAAAGTGATTGTAAAGTCTCATCTTTTTTTTTCATAAAAATAACATAAAAATAACAACCATGTTATACTTACCTGCTTGTTGTACTGGATTTGCACAGAGCAGCCTGGTTCCTCCTCTTCTCGGGTCTCTCTTCTGTGCTCCTGGCCCCTCCTTCCTGCAGCTTGCTATGGGGGCACCTGAGCCGAGTTACAGCTCCCTGTGTCCATTCAGACATGAAGCACCAGTTCGGCCTCACACCCCTCTCTCTCCTGATTGGCTAAATGACTTTGATTGACAGCAGTGGGAGCCAATGATGCAGCTGCTGTGTCTCAGCCAATCAGGAGGAGAGTCCAGGATGGCCGAGTCACTCGTGGACATCCCTGAACAGAGATGGGGTTCAGAAAAATATTAGGGGGTTCTGGGGCGGCTGCTGCACACAGAAGGCTTTTATCTTAATGCATAGATAGTATTAACCGCTTGCCGCCCGCCGGCTGTCATATGACGGCCAGGCGGCACGGCTCTCGTTCTGGGAGGGCGTCATATGACGCCCTCGCCTTCCCAGCCCATCAGGGGGTGCGCGCGATTGCCGCCGGCGCTGTGTCACTGGGCACCCGATGCGAGTGCCCGGCTGCTGCAATGTCCGCCGGGCACCTGCAATTGCCCGGTAACACGGCAGGACCGTGGATCTGTGTGTGTAAACACACAGATCCACGTCCTGTCAGAGGAGAGGAGACCGATGGTGTGTTCTCTGTATAGAGCAACACCAATCAATATACGCTTATTGCGATTTTTTTTACCAAAGATATGTAGAAGAATACGTATCGGCCTAAACTGAGGAAAAAATTTGTTTAAAAAAAAAAAAATTGGATATTTATTATAGCAAAAAGTAAAAAATAATGCGTTTTTTTCAAACTTGTCACTATTCTTTTGTTTTTAGCGCAAAAAATAAAAACCGCAGAGGTGATCAAATACCACCAAAAGAAAGCTCTATTTGTGGGGAAAAATCAATAAAAATTTCATTTGGGTACAGTGTAGCATGACCGCGCAATTGTCATTCAAAGTGTGAAAGCGCTGAAAGCTGAAAAATGCTTGGGCAGGAAGGGGTGAAATTGCACTGTATTGAGATGGTTAAAGAGGAAGTAAACTTTCCTCTAATATTTTTACCTATAGGTAAATGAAAAGATATTGGTCATTGTTGTTCCCTAACGTGCTATAATAAGGCTTACCTATAGGTAGTGTAAATATCTCCTAAACGTGCACCATTTAGGAGACATTTACATTACATGGAGCCAGTGACGTCACTGGAGCATGCGCTCTGAAGGAATGGCCAGCCATGCCATTCCTTTCCGAGCCCAGTGCCAGTCATCGTGCCTCCGGTCAGTCGCAGAGCCGGAGTCCGCAAACCCGGAAGCAAGATGGGAGCCCGCTGCAGCTCTGAGATCTCGGCGCAGGAGGGCTTCATTTTAAGGTAGGTTTAACATAATGTGCTAGTATGCAATGCATACTAGCACATTATGCCTTTACCTTGCAGGGTGTGGAAAAAAAAAAGTCCCAGCGGTTTACAGCCGCTTTAAGATAAAAAAAAACCTTCTGACTTTACATCCCCTTTAACATTAGTGTATTTTTTACTAAAATGTGCACTTGATAAACTGTTGCGTTTATATCATGTAACAAAAAAATTCAGAACTGTCACTATTTTATTCTCAAGGGTCTCTACTTTCACAAAAAATATAATGTTTGGATGTTTTCAGGGCTAACATAATTTTTTAAATGTGTGCAAAAGATGCAAAAACATCTCTGGCAGGGAAAGGTTTAAATAAAGCAAACGCAGGAGACTAGTGTGAATGTAGCCTAACAGACTTGGCTGTCCTTTTACATTGATATAGCGACTTGAAAGAAATCTAGAGAAGGAGAGAGAGGGTGTCTCTGTGTGCATGTGCGTGTATACATCCTGTATGCTGTTAGATCTCTCTGTCGATCGCTTTAGCTATTCATCTATCACTTCACTCTAAAATTAAATGATGCTATTTTTTGTTTATATATTTTTTAGCTAATTTAGAGAGAAATAACAGCGTTATGCCTCTTCCAATGTAATACCCAGACACACAATCCTATACCGTATTCCACTGCTATTTTTTCTTTACCCACTGGATGTGTTTGTGCGTCTCAAAGAAAGACACTAATGACCTGCCATGCGCATGCTCTATTGTATTTGTTACTCCCCCTCCTCCTCCTCCTCCTCCTCCTCCTCCTCTCCT
Organism: Aquarana catesbeiana; assembly: GCF_042186555.1. Classification (NCBI taxonomy): domain Eukaryota; kingdom Metazoa; phylum Chordata; class Amphibia; order Anura; family Ranidae; genus Aquarana; species Aquarana catesbeiana. The sequence goes on along the minus strand of NC_133324.1, from coordinate 469,223,800 downwards.
AAGCAAGTAGCTTTCTAATTCCATCCATTAATACAAATAGGGGAAGCCTGAAAAAAAAAAAACCCAGCATCTTCAGTATTTGGGAAACACAGATAAAGAGATAGACAGAGAGATGCATGATTGATGCACACAACCAGGATTACAAGTCAGCAACATCAGCACCAGCACATAATAAACAAGGATCTTGTAGCCCAGAGCAGCGATCAGAAATGCCTTCATTTGGGATTTTGTCACTCGCAAGTTGGACGGGATATTGGGACTCCTAGCTGGACAGACCGGCTGAAACGAAAACAACGCAAAAAGGTAAGAGGCACAATGAAGTGGCGTGACATGAAAACAATGCTTGTAGGCTGACACCAGATCAGGTGAACGACAAATCCTGCTGTGATTTCGTTACACCACAGTATGGAGAGGAGATGTGCCAAATGAAATGGTATCTCTCCAGTTTTATATTTTTATATGGCAAAGGTTTCTTGCAACATGGACCTATGTACCTGAAATGGTGTTTCCTTGCATTTCCTTTTATTGCCATGACAAATTATGCAGGATGCTGCAGCCTTGGATACCAGCTAAGATTTATGTACTGTCAAACACCAGCTCATTCAGCTTGGCATTAATACGTTCTCGATTTGCATATATAGTTTTTTTTTTTTTTTTTTTTTTTATTGGACTGGGATCTTTGGGAATCTGGAATCTGCAGGTTACACCAGCCATTCCCATTGTGCTGTCAGTTTTGGAAAGTAGTAAAGATGATGCGTGAAAATCACTGTGTAATTTGAAAACAAAGCGTCAGATTTATCAAAGGGATGGATTTTTTTTTCTGTTTAATTGCTGGACTGGAAAATAAAAAAGAAGGGGTGATGTTGAGGTCATGCATGGACATGATGACTTATTATTTAATACTACCACAAAGTGTCTGCGAGCTTGTGAAATAAACCGGGGGGGCTGGTGTTGCTTTCATATTATCATTGGTGACCACATTCCCAGGGGATGGTATGCAATCTGCACAGGGAAATTGTGTTTTTTTTTTAATGACAGGGGGGATGGATGGGATATTTGGGAACATGTGATCATATGAATTATAAGCAGAATTTTCCACAATTTAAAAAAATGTGTGCAGAAAATTATAACACATAAAATATCCATAAATGATTTGGCTACTGAACATGCTGTATCTGTGTGCTTGCATGATTGTGCAAGGCACGTTAGTTTGTAAGCTCATTCGGGAAATGGGTGTACAGTAATTTGCAAAGCATTTTATTATAATAATAATAATGTGCTAATAGGAAACCATGTTAAGCATCAATTTAAATACGTTTTACTGAAAAGTAACATGTTCATTCAATTGAAAGCATTTTATTCCTTATGCAAATCTTACGCTAGTGGACAATTCTTAAAATTTGACAGTGCCATCGTTTTTGGAATATCAGAATGGTATACAAACTATAGCAACCCATATTGACATTATTTTAATACATTATGTAATTTAAGGATGAACAATTGTTGTTTACAAGTTTCCTAATTAAATGGCAGCAGCGATTTAATCGAAATGATTGCTTGGAGTGATAGGATGAACTGACAATAATCCTCTGCTGAGAATAATTTTCAAACTAGTTGGGAAATCTTTCCATTTAAGGCTCCCATTCTTATCAGTCATTAGTGAATGTGTTGGTACCTAGGATCCTTACAATTCTCACGTTTGTTAAATCGTGTTCAAAAAGTACAAAACAATCATGTGTTTGGCCAGCCTTAGTTCCATCTGCTGTGTGTTTATTAAAAGGAAAATGCTCTGTGCTCCCTTTCTAGGGCACAAACAATAGGAAGGTTAGTGTTGAATAGAATGGGGTGGGTCTAGTCTGCTCATTAACAACTTGGAGGGTTAGCATTTACTTTTGGTGTTTGTTCATGAGTAAAGCTACCATGGAATATAAAGCAAATATTTTATAAGCTACCTTATCTTGTTCTATGCTATTTTTTAAGGTATACAATTTGTTTTAGGGTTGTAATTTACTGAGTGAGTGATCCACTCTGGTGTAGTGATTTATGGGATGCTATACATCCTATTTGTGAAAATTGAAAACATGTACTGTAGTTACTGCTATAATTTCTGCACAGGGACCAATTCTCTAGTCAATTATCAGCAATCACATTACAGAAAATGACTATGGCTGTAACATGAACAGACCTGGAAAAAGTCATGCAAGTGTTTTACATCATGCACCCTATTTGTAGTGCAAATTTCTAAGTAAGGCATTGTAGTAATTCTGGTTTTCTTATATGTAGCTTTATCTACCCTTTACATTTATTACACAGCAGATGACACGTGCGATATGTTCATCGTATGCACATGTGATTTCCGATAAAAATAGGGTTTAAGATGATTATGCTGTGCAAATTATTTTAATTTTGTAAATTCATTTTGTACAGTCAAGTTGTTTATCTTTTATTCTTCAGTGCATATTTACTAGTGTACTCATTGGTTATGGTAAAAAAAAGGGATGCCTTGGCCCTAACCTTTACAGGGTACTTATGCTGCTCATAGATCAATCACAGTTTTAAATGTGTAACCATTTGGAGTACAAAGCTTAGATTGTTTTGCACATCTCAAACATGCACTAACAACTGGTAGAGTTACATAGTTACATAGTTAGTAAGGTTGAATAAAGACACCAGTCCATCAAGTTCAACCCGTGTAGGTGTGCGTGTTCATAATCATTTCCCGTATCCCTTTATACTGTGCTCACTAAGATGCACGTCCAAGAGTTTTTTAAAACTATCATTATTTCCTGCTGACACCACCGATTGTGGAAGTAAATTCCACATCCTCACTGCCCTGACAGTGAAAAATCCCCTACGCAGTTTAAGGTTAAACTGCTTCTCCTCCAGTTTCATCGAGTGGCCCCGTGTCTTCTAACACTCCCTAAAACTAAAAAGTGTATTCCCTATGCAAGTATCACCATTAAGGTATGTGTATATTCCTATCATATCTCCTCTCAAGCGTCTCTTCTCCAGAGAGAACACGTTTAGTGCTTATAGTCGTAGTCTAATATCTGAGTCCACTAGGGTAACATTTTTGGGCAAAAAGAGTCCAGTTAGTAACTAATCAATGCTAGCCTTTATATATTTGCTTTTGGAAATGACTATGACTTAAAGCAGTATTAAAACCAAAACAAAAAAAATGTATTATAGTGCAGCTTACCAATCATTAGATGTGGTGGCTGCATCAGTTTTCTTTTATTTGGCTTTTCCCCCTCTGTTTTCACCTGGTGATCTGGTCAGTAACACACCTCTGGTGTTAGTGAGACACCATTCTGGAGGAATGTGAACAGGAGGCACGGCAGACAGAAGCATTGTAAGTCTGAGGGGAGGGTAGCGTAAAATGTATTTGCAGATTTAAATACACTAAACAAATTAAAGCCAAACTGTAGCCCACACTTTATAATAAGCTACAACAAGCAGTTTTTCCTTTTGGGATAAAGGTTTTGCATGAATAAATATAAGCTGACCATTTTATTCACCTCTGCCAATGTTAAGTGGTTTGTTTCATCCATGTAAACTGCTACATTCTACTGGAGAGCTTGAGCTTTTAAAAAACAACTTGTTTCATCCATGTAAACTGCTACATTCTACTGGAGAGCTTGAGCTTTTAAAAAACAACAGACCTGCTAGCTAAATCACCAAAAGAAAATAGAAGAAAGAAAGTTAAGGCCTCATGCACACGGACGTTTTTACAGCCGCTTTTTTGAGCGTTTTTTGCAGCTTAAAAAGGCCTGTCTATGTTAGTCTATGGCTTCATGCCCACCTAGGCGTTTTTGAGCTGCAAATGGCATAGGCGTTTTTAAGCTGTAAAAAAAAAACCCAGGACCAGTGGGTTCTGAGAGATGTTTTTCAGCTGTAAAAACACTCTAACGCTGATAAACGCTTAAAAATGCTCAAAAACGCTCGAAAACGTAATTCACCAACGTTTTTTAACATTTTTGAGCCATTGAAAAAAAAAAATTTGAAAAAAAAAAAACGCTAAAAAACGCTATTGCAAAAATGCGGAAAAAAGCTGGAAGAATTTTAAAAAATCACTGCAAAGATACTGGCGTTTCATAACGTTATTTTAACATCCCGTGTGCATGAGGCCTTAGAAAGAAACTAACACAGTCATCACATCTAAGGCCTCATGCACACAAGCTGTTAAAATAACATTATGAAAACGCCAGTATCTTTGCAGTGATTTTTTTTTAACTTTTTTCAGCTTTTTTCAACATTTTTGCAATAGTGTTTTTGAGCGTTTTTTGCATTTTTGCATTTGCTTTTGGGTTCAATACTGCTTTAATTGTGTAATTGTGTGCACCTTTCTTTCAGTTGCCATAAGCTACAACTGGTATTAGCCTGATTTCAGTACTTGTTCTTGGGTGAAAAACATAAAGGTGGACTTAGAGAAGGATCTTGTAGTTCACAGAAACCCATTATTACATAGAACAGAATAATCAGCCTAACCTCCTTCAAGGACTAATAAATCTTATATGTGGTCCAGGCAACTGGCTGACCAAACATGATATCAAACCCTGATTATAGCCATACATAATATCAGTTCCTGAAAAATGACTGCGTAACAGTGCCACGGTATACACAATTTTAAGGTACACATATAAATTGTCCTAAAGTTATCAAAACCAAGACTAGAAATTGTTAGGTAGATCTAATTAGCACCCTAAACAATTTGTAGGAGGTGGTACACCATATTTACATTTTAATCATTTGGAAGTTTAGACATTTTTATTAATTGTTTTAATATTATTGGATTATACTGCTAATGTGACACATTTCTAATGAGGAAATAAACATGAAACTTAATGAAAGAATATTGATTCTACCTCCCCCTGTTCCCAGAATCTCCATATCAAACTCATCTATCACAAAGGGTCAGACTGAGCAGGTAAATGTATGTGACAGCCTCATTGATTATTGGGTGTTAGACATGCATTTTGTAACCAGATCTCTATATTATGCACAGATTCCATATATTGCTTGGCATCATTTTTATGACTTCTGTATAGCAATATTTCAAATGGTATTTTCTACATTATACTGTATGTTCCAAAAATCCACTATGTTTTAGAAAATCTATCTTTGCTGTGTAGTAGTGTAGAGTTACCATGTGTGCCCTGACTTATACTCATAGTCTTGCAGCTTTAAAGTTTGCTAGAAGAGCTAGTGTATCTGGCAGTTCTTGTGGACAGGTCTAAGATTTTAGTCAACTCAGCCTTAGTCATCTCTGTTTATTAAACCGACAAACATTTCTGTAGGCTATAGTCATTTTTTTACTGCGGTATGACCATGGTAGTGAAAAGACAGTGCTGTGAAAAATGAACGTTATTGCTCTACAGGCCTTTGCAAAGCATAGCCAAATACACAAATATGAGTTGGACCAGAAATATCTTTTTCTTTTTTTTTTTTGGCCTAAGTCTTATACCCTACAATATATTGTAATGCATATTAACCAGTGCTATATGCATTTTGATACATACTTCACATTGCTAATGCTAAAGAGACACTGGGGGTTATCTACAAAAGGCAAATCCACTTTGCCCTACAACTGCAAACTACAAGTGCAAAGTGCACTAGAAATTGCACTGAAAGTGCACTTGGAAGTGCAATCATTGTAAATCTGAGGGGTAGATCTGAAACGAGTGGAAGCTCTGCTGATTTTATTATCCAATCATGTGCAAGCTAAAATGCTGTTTTTTATTCTCCTTGCATGTCCCCCTCGGATCTACAGCAACTGCACTTCCAAGTTCACTTTCAGTGCAATTTCAAGTGCACTTTGCACTTGTAGTTTGCACTTGTAGTGCAAAGTGGATTTGCCTTTCGTAAATAACCCCCATTGTCACCTTGCCCATGCACGTCTCCGCAAAATTTTCCCCTATTGACCCCCTTATACTCACTCATATTTTCATTTTATCAGTGCTCCACTGCCGTTAACAATACCGGCACTTCTCAGGGTTTGGCAGCCATTCTCTAGGTCCGAGTACTGTCACATGCGAGAGGTGACATCACCACTCCTCCTTATTGCTGACACGATTCATTTTCATACCAGTGGTAAAGGAGGAAAGAGTGATGAGAGATTTCTGGTAAGATAAGTATAGGGGAGGCCCTTTGCAGAGACACTGTCACTTTGCCTTCTATAGACAAGGTGAGGGTTTCTCTTTAAAAAAAAGCAATGTTCTACATTAAAGTGGGTTTTCACCTTTATGGTGGTGAGTGCCTCACAGTTTAGATACTCACCCACCCAGAGCTGTCCAGCGGAGACCTTGCTCTCCGCATTCGGTCCCACACCTATTTTGCTGTGACATCATCAAGAGGCTGCCGGCTGTTCTGGGTTTAGCCGAAACATCTCTCGATGGCACCCCACTAGGCTCGCCTCCTTTACTTAATTAAAAGCTTTGCCTCTTGGGACGCGTGACGTGTATATCTCAAGAGAATTTAATTTAAAAAAAAAAGTAAATAAAGAGGAAAAAAGACAGTCTGGAGGAAGGGCTGAGTGGATGATGAATTGGAGGGTGAAAATCTGCTTTAAACTGTCAAAAGTGTCTCCCCTACCTTCAAAACTTCACTCCAGGCAGATATATGAAACTACAACTCAACAATGAAAAACAACTACAACAATACTCCTGTATTCATTAAAAAAAAAAAGTCATTAAATATTAAAATGCAACTAATATAGGTAACCAAAGATGCTTGGCTTCGGAAATACCCTGTGCAGTACAACTCAGACTGGAAGAGTAAGGCAATCCAAACATTAGTCAAGTTACATGAAGAAACTTCGGACAGCTGCACTCCATGGGCGGGCATTAAAAGCCCACCCTTTTGCCACCACACATACACTATATTGCCAAAAGTAACGGGACACGTGCTTTTGCATGCACATTAACTTTAATGGCATCCCAGTCTTAGACCATAGGGTTCAATATTGAGTTGGCCCATCCTTTGCAGCTATAACAGCTTCAACTCTTCTGGGAAGTCTGTCCACAAGGTTTAGGAGTGTGTCTATGGAAATGTTTGACCATTCTTCCAGAAGCGCATTTGTGAGGTCAGGCACTGATGATGGACAAGAAGGTCTGGCACGCAGTCTTCACTCTAATTCATTCCAAAAGTGTTCTATAGGGTTGAAGTCAGGACTCTGTGCAGGCAAGTCAAGTTCCTCCACCCCAAGCTCGCTTATCCATGTCTTTATGGACCTTGCTTTGTGCACTTGTCCAAATCCTTTAGTGGAGGGGGGATTATGATGTGGGGATGTTTTTCAGGGGGTGGGCTTGGCACCTTAGTTCCAGTGAAGGGAACTCCTAAGGTGTCAACATACCAAGACATTTTGGACAATTTCATGCTCCCAACTTTGTGGGAACAGTTTGGGGATGGCCCCTTCCTATTCCAACACGACTGTGAACCAGTGCACAAACAAGATCCATAAAGACATGGATAAGCGAGTTTGGGGTGGAGGAACTTGACTGGCCTGCACAGAGTCCTTAACTCAACCCGATAGAACACCTTTGGGATGAATTGGAGTGGAAACTGAGAGCCAGGCCTTCTTGTCCACATCAGTGGACCTCACAAATGACCTCACAAATGCACTTCTAGAAGAATGGTCAAACATTCCTTTAGACACACTCCTAAACCTTGTGGACAGTCTGCTTAGAAGAGTTGAAGCTGTTATAGCTGCAAAGAATGGGTAAACTCAATATTGAACCCTACAAACTAAAGCCTCGTACACACGATTGGATTTTCCGAAGGGAATTGTGTGATGACAGGCTGTTGGCAGAAAATCTGACCGTTGTTTATATTTGTATAATGTGTGACAGTTTACCTAAACAGTCTTTCCTAAAACTGCCCTTATAACTGCACAGTTGTTGGTAAATAAAGTTAATCTGACAGGTCTAATGTGAAATAAAATCTGACCGTGTGTGTCCAGCATATCACTGCTGTGCAGCATATTGTTTTATGCAAGCTTCCGTTGTAGTCAAAAGGAGGCTACAGAATAACAGATGGTAGTTTAATTCTGTGGGATTACTGGACAGAATGTTAGTGGTGTGTTGGAAAATAGCACTCTCTTCTATGCCATCTTCAATTTAAAGACCAGCTACAGCCAAAATTAGAGAATAGGAATTGGGTTAGAATCTCTGGAAGGCTTTTATTCATATATGCATTGAAATGTTTGGGGGTGGTTTTGCTTTAGCGTAGCATTCACCAGTGAGTGGAGACCATGCCAGTTGTGCAGTTTAAGGGCTTGTTGACCCACTTTTATTGCAGGGAAAGGAAAGAAAATGTCCAACAAAACAAACAGTTGCCCACCATCAATGCAAAAATAAAGTACAATTCAGCCTCCTGGCTCTCTTTAGCAGCGCTGCTGCTAAGGCTTTGTGCCTTGATCCTCCTGACCATGTAACAGTGTCCCTGGTTTTATGTACAAATGACATTAGGAGGAAACACTTACACAATATTGGTATAATGTTCAGCGCCAAACCATCTGATGAAAAAGATTAAAGTTTAAAATTTAAATGAAAAGGCATGCATCTGCATGCTGATACATGAAGGTGCAACCATGTGAATGGTGAGGGGATTGAAAGTTCTGGGGGATGAACCCCTAAAAATAAGTTTCTAAAAAAGTCTCTAAATGAAGGCTATAAAGGGAGCGAGGTTGCTTCAGGCACGGGCTAGGGAACCAGATCACTGTTAACAAAAGGAAAGCAAAAGGAGGAGAGAGAAGCGCCAAGCCAACCCTTTAAACAGCTGAGGAATTTATTCAGTAAATAAGTATAACAAAACACTAAAAACTTGCGTGAAAAATGTTGGAGCACTTTCAGAGTGCTAGAGCGGGTAGGAGCTTCCATGTGCAGTGTCACAGGAGCACAGGAGGACCACTGGAAAGTCTCTATTGAGGGATCCAGGAGTACCATGTGTTAGCCGCAGCTGGAGCCTCGATAAGCCTCATGGGACTAACACACGGCACTCATGGATACCTCAATAGAGACTTTCTGGCAGTGCTCCTGTGCCCCTGTGACACTGCACGTGGAAGCTCCCACCCGCTCTAGCACTTTGTAAGTGCTCTAACAATTTTCACACAAGTTTTTAGTGTTGTTTTATACTTATATATTGAATAAATTCCTAAGCTGCTTAAGGGATTGGCTTGGCGCATCTCCCTCCTCCTTTTGCTTTCCTTTAAGTACAAATGTCATACCTCTGTTAGCATGCTCACTTTCTCAGCTTCCTTGCTGCTACAGTCCACAGGCTTGGACCCTCTGTCTGTCCTGTCAGACTGCACCATGCAGAAATGCACCATTGTGGTTGATCCCTTACACCCACATGAACTCCTCAGGAGGGTGGAGCCCAGAACCCTGGTCCTGACTCTACAAAAAGCCCAGAACCCACCTGCACAATCAGTGTCCTGGCTATTCCTAAAACTCGTCCCCAGGATTGGAGATTTCATCCCACCAGGACCACTACAAAATATTCAGGCTCCAGGTCTCAAACCGGATTCTACCAACCACTGAGGAAACTAAAAGCGTAGTTTCCTCCAAATTAAACAATCATGCTGGAGCTCCTCAACCTGCCTAGTTGAAAATCCTGGGCCACATACACCATGACAGGGAACCGCGCTGTCACAGTGTCTATTCCCCTTGCCTTCTATCGCCATGACTATAAAGCAGAATGATGGGAAGTGATGGGAATTTCTTCCAATGGGATAAACACAGCAACAAAAATGTAGCACCCTTATAGCAAAGGATGCTAAGTAAATATAGTAAATCTAGTTTTTGACTCCTTCTGTAATCAGGGAAGCAGCGATGATTTGCTCTAGTCTGTTCAATGTTTCATGGGCTGGGAGTTTGATTGTTTTCCCTCTGCTTCAGGGAGACGCTTCCAGAGCTTAGGGAAGAAAATTCAAATAACTGACTTGAATATTTAGTATGCTCTGGCCAATCCCTGGGGAGGTGCACTCAGAAGGTGGTTTGGGAGGTGGTAAATAGCCTGGAGCACAAAAGAGACCGTCTTTTCCCCATCAGGGAAAGTTCTCAGTGCTTCAAGGCCTGCTTGCCTCTGCGGCACCTATAGACTGAGTTTTTGTTCTGCTGGGCCTCAGCTGTGGCAGGGCTGGAGACCTAGCACTAACCTAGAGCTGAATGTAGGATTCTTTACAAGCAGATCGAGTCTGGAAGGAGAGTTTCACTTACTGAACCATGTCCAAAAGAGGCTGGAAGGAGACTGCTGTCCTGGGGACTTGCGAGCAATGACCCTGGGTGACCCCTTTTGACTGTGCAGCACACCAAAACTGCAGTGGTTACCTGTGCAATCGTGCAAGCCAAGATACTACCTCATGGTCCTTAGCTGTGAGGATTTAGACTGTGTCATATCCACAAGGAGAAGAGTGTCCTCTGCTTAATGTTACTTAGCATTTTGGAGTATCCCATGCTCAAATCCCTCTTCTGATACAAGTTCTGTAAGCAATAAATCAAAAAAAGTCAAATCCCTAGACTGTTTATTGGAGCCGGAATGAATGGACTGTTGCTTGGGTGAGTTCCGGTCTCTGTACTGTTTGGGCAAGAACCAGTTAAATTCAGTGGCCCTCATGGGGGTAATGCTAAATGTGGGTGCTTGGTCCAGGAATTCCTCCAGTACACGCTGCCGTTGCCAGTAGAAATTTTTATATAAACTATGTATATTCCTTTGTCATGGGCACCATTATAATCCCAATCATCCTATTACTGCCAATCTCAATTTAATAGGGATGAGGTGCTGGATACCATAGAGCCACCTAACCTACCCCTCTAGCAATTTTTATATGGACTGTCAAGTGTGTAGATACATGGGAGAGGCCTGCCACAGTACAAAAATTAGGGAGCTTTTTGGGGAGTTCTCCTGCCAGTGCGAGGGGCATTTCCAAGTAGGCACTAGAGTTAACAAAAGCAGTGAGAAGAGCCCACCCGGTGCAAGGCTGGTGGCGCCAGACCGTCCAAATAAGGAGGGGTGGAAGGAGCAGAGTTCAGAGGTTGCACATTCGCAAAAGAGGCGTAGGGTTGGCATGCCAGAGAAAGAGAGTGCAGGTGGAACTACATACTGCACAATGGCGCATGTAAGCTTCTTTGCATACCGAGCTGTAATGGTCACAAAGAGAGCTACAATTCAGGGGCACCCAGACGGGCTGGCAGAGTTACTAACTGAAATAGGTATGCACTTGGCACACAAGGGATGCTTAGCCCTGAGCACTCTAAAAGGCCCTGAGCACTGTACAAAAGCAATTTTTAGTACAGGCATACCCCACTTTTAAGTACACACTGGGGTTTATTTACTAAAGCTGGAAAGTGCAAAATCAGGCTCACTTCTGCATAGAAACCAATGAGCTTCCAGGTTTTATTACCAAAGCTTAATTGAACAAGCTGGGGTTAGAAGCTCATTGATTTCTATGCAGAAGTGAGCCTGATTTTACACTTTCCAGCTTTAGTAAATAAACCCCATTGAGTACTTAAAAGTGGGGTATGCCTGTACAGTAAGAAGAGCCTAGGCCCTCTATAAGGTTTTCGTTGGTGCATTGCCTTCTTGTCCTGGTGACCCCCGTTTCCTATATTCTTTTTATCCTGGTGTCCCACAGGTAAAAAAAGTGATGGGAAATATCCCCAACAGAAACACAAACTGTAAAGACCCAAATTATGCAAAACTAAAAATATCTTTCTGGATGGCATTTAAAGTTTCATACAAATATTTTAAAAAAATATTTAAAAATAAAACATATTTTTCCATATATTTTATTAAACTTGTTTGTGTAAACTAGTGGAATGTCATTGCCCTTTAGTTCAATTCCTTTTTCAAAGAAACTAATTGCTGCAATAGCAACTTCCACCATATACTGTATATTATTGTAGGAAAATGGCTTGAGACTTCAATGATATATGGGAAAGTTTCTGAAATGTGTATTATCTAATCTATCTATCTATCTATCTATCTATCTATCTATCTATCTATCTATCTATCTATCTACACTGAGCAAAATTTTAAATGCAACACTTTTGTATTTGCCCCTATTTATCATGAGCTGAACTTTTTCTATGTACACAACAGGCCTATTTCTCTCAAATATTGTTCACAAATCTGTCTAAATCTGTGTTAGTGAGCACTTCTCCTTTGCCGAGATAATCCATCCACCTCATTGCACAGATGCTGATTAGACATCATGATTATTGCACAGGTGTGCCTTAGGCTGGCCAAAAGGCCACTCTAAAATGTGCAGTTTTACTGTATGGGGGGGGGGGGGCGAAATCCAGTCAGTCAGTTTGAGGTCTGTAGTACAATTGGAAGATTCACTCCAACAGGTTCACAGACAACTATAAAAAGGGCTCTTTCAGTAAGGGCAGGGATTACCGTTTGTGGATTTGTAACCTTGTCTGTGTGCATGTTTAGGAGGTTTTCACTGGAACAGTAAATGAGGAGAAATCTTGCCATTGGGAACACAGACAAAAATATAAATTTTACAACGGTTTAAAGGTTTTACCCCACTCTATCAAAACTACAAAAAGGACAGTTTTGTGCAGTGCTGGGCTTTAAAACTGAAGGCTTGATTGCAGAAAAAAAATCAACTTATATTAAACCCCCCTGAAGCTCCCACCAAGGGCATTATAAGGCACTTCTGAGTGGAAGAACACTTTGGGCCACACTGACAACACACTACAGAGATAATACCCTCCAAATGCCATGGGAATATCTTAGCAGAGCCTATTGTCAGGCAAAGTTAGAATGAGCAATTCAGCCAGCTGTCCCTATAAGTACCATTAGTATAGGTGAATGTAAAGCAAGATAATACATCAGGGTATATCATAGACCATGAACTCTAAATGCATTCAATGTGTGCCAATGCATGGTATGAATGTACCATATACAAATATGCCTATTCATGTAGGCTGTCTATTTAATTTTGGGAACAATGACCCATATGCCTATATTAGCCTCCAGGTCGAGACCCAGATGAGGACTATGAGCATACACTAAGGCACACAAAATTCCTCCTTCCTTCTTCGAGGCTCACATTTTTTTTTTATTATTTACTACAGGTACTTATAGAGCGCTGACAATTTACGCAGTGCTTTACATATATATTATATATTCACATCAGTCCCTGCGCTCAAGAAGCTTACAGTCTATAGTCCAGAACTCACATTCATACATACTCATACTAGGGCCAATTTTAGACAAGAGCCAATTAACATACCTGCGTGTCTTTGGAGCATGGGAGGAAACTGGTGTACCTTGAGGAAACTCATGCAGGCACATGGAGAACATGCAGAAAATTCCCTACAATTGCAACTTATTTCAAATCAATTATACACTTGTATGTGAAACCTGAAAAATTATCTAGGTTGTTTCCAGCAACATCCAATGGGTGCTGGAGGTGTCAACACAGTAAAGATCCCGTGTTCTAAAACTTGTAGGAATGCCCTTGAAATAACTTCCTACTGGACAAACACAGAATTGGGCACGTCACCATCTCTCAGCCTGGATTCCTTTCTACTACACGTCTCAGAATTACCACTTAAAAATCCAAATCTTCCTTTTACTGTTCCTTTGCTAAACACAGTAAAGTCACTACTTCCTTTGCGCTGGAAGTCTCCAGCAACTCTATGAATCTTAGATTGGGTAAATAGAACCAATGATGTTTACCACATGGAGCAAGCCAGAGCAATCTTTTTGGATACCATTACCAAATTTTAACAAACCTGGCTTCCTTGGATTGTGTTTAAATGTTTTGACACATAAAAAACCCTTACACATTTGTAGACATTATGAACAAATGCATCAAACTTTATACATATCAATACTTTTTTATCTTAACATATTCTACTCCAATACCTTCCACATACCTACCTCTCTTCCTCTCTTCTCTTTTCTCCTCTGAGGTGTTCCCCCCCTTTCCCCACTCTCAATCCCTCCTCCCTAAACATCCTTACATGCTTTGGACATTTCCCCCCATTAGTCTCTTATCCCGTAAACCCCTGCTCTTGTCTTTCATACTCAGTCCTTCTCATATAGGTAAATCCTTTGATTGACTAAAATCAGTTGCCTGAAAATAAATAATCTTGACCAACTATCTTTCAACAACCATACCAATGGATACTTGTCACCTTTATTAAATAATATTTTAATACCTTTGCAATAATACCAGATGTGATATTTCTATTATATGCTACTTTTTGAATTTGCAATGATCAGGAAGGATTGATATATGAATAATAGAAGCTAGCATTAGATATATATCACTTTTGCTGACCATGTGTAACTACTATGTATGTAAATAAGCATTTACAGTATAAACTAAAGTAAATAGTAGCGCTAAACAGTATAATTAAATAAACCCAGTGACAGGTGATAGTGATCAACACTAATACATAAATAAACAATAATAAAGTTTGTGCAAAAATAGTCCATACATGAGACTAGATTGTCTCAAACAAGGAAAAGCTGAATATATCCTGATGTGAAATCTTCAAAACTTTCACCACATTGTTTGCACTCAGTGTCCCCTTTGGTTAAACACTCACCAAATGGCGATGCCTTGCACTCTCATGCTCAGCAAAACAGCATCAACACTTACAGGGTTAGATAGCCACTGATATCCAGACGTGATACCCAATATCATGGACTCTCCATATATAATAAAACAAAGTGCTCCAATAGTGCAGTATCGTTGTAAAAAGTTTATTCTATTAAAACAGCTTCAAACTTTGCACTCACATAAGCTCAAATCAATGAAGCCTAGAGGCATCCACTTGCAGCAGCAAGTACTGGTGTAATGTGGTCCCAGCGGACACAGCATAGGTGAACTGAATCTCACCAGCGACCGATTGTGATCCTCTGAGCGTCACTTCTGGTATAGCGTCAAGCGTAAAAAAATGGTTACCGTACAGTCATGTCCCGACGTTTCGCCATAACGACTTACTCATGGGATCAAGGGGTTAAGTGTGTGCCTGGGAAGTGTTTTCTAACTGTGTGGGGAGGGACAGACTGGAGGAAAAGAGAGATTGTGTTTCAGCTTAGCTGAAACACAAAGATCTCTCCTTTCCTCCCTGACAGATCAGCGGTTTGCCTTGTTTACATAGGCACACCGTTGATCCGTCTCTTCACAGAATGATCGCTGCCACCGGACCCGCTGATTGGCTCCCACTGTGTCCAACTACGATGGGAGTTGCGCTCTGTCGGCGCATGCGCACCCCTAAACCGTGTGCACAGAATCACGTACAGGTACATTATTTTTCGCAGCCAGGCTGCCCTGCCGCAGTATATGTACGGTGGACGGTCCGGAAGCACTTAATAGGGTTTGCATGTTTAATAGAACTTTTTGCCTGTTCGAGGTATTCTGGTGCCAAGCGAACTGGGGCTGTTGGGCCCATCCCCACCAGAGATTAGTACACATTACCAACCGAACACCGATGGTGTTGTGCCCATTCCTACCAGAGATTACTACACATTGCCTTATCAATTAGACTTTCTTTTGCAGAGCTTATATCATACTTATTTCACATATATTTATTGTGCAGCTTAAAAGGATTCATCATTTTGCAACACGAGACAAGCATAGGTCTGGCATGGACCTTGTTAACCTCCATGGTCGGTAGTACCATTAGCTGTAACCCTGAGCCACACTCTGGATTGCATCTCAGGATCCTGGTGCGGTATAATTACCTTGTCCCTAGGATTCTGCGATGTCCCCCCGCTGTGTCTGCGGGCTCTATCCTTTGCCCGATGCCTTTGTGTGCCGGGCCCCCTTCCCTGCAAGCATTGCGCCTGCATGGGGGCAGAGCTCGGCGGCAAATTCAAAAAGTGCAAAATTCATAACACATACAGTACACTGTAATCTTACAGATTACATTACTGTATGAAATCATTTCACATCCTGTTTGTTCCTAGTGCTTTGTCCAGTGCCCTGCATGCACTTTTATTTTATATATACTGTTCTTTCTGCCTGGAAACATGAGATTGTCCATAGCAATTATCCCCACACATGTGGAATGTGTTGTGGCGATCGAGTATGCTATGTGGATGTTTTCTTGGCCGGGGCAGGGTTCCTTGCCTGAGCTTCAGAACAGACAACCATTTTGGGGTCCCATCTTCCTCAATGCTAGCCAAGCACAGTGCTTTAGCTGACCTGTGAGTATAGATCATTTTCTCCCAATTAGGTTTTTTCTCCCCTTACGGGTAGAATAAATTAACTACTTCTACATATCCAATTGTATTTACAGTTTATTTCTGTACCCAACTCCTGATGAATGGCATATAGCCATTCGCGTAGAGTTTCCATGGGGTGCTCAGTCAAGTCTGGCTCATGACCTATTTACTGGCCCATATATACCTTTTATACCTTTTATACACTCAAAATTCATTGAGTACTATAAACTTTTCATGTGTATGTGTATCTTTTTTTTGTTTTTGCAACAGCTCTGTTGCATATGGCGGGTTATTTACTAAAGGAAAATCCACTTTGCACTGCATGTGCACTTGAAATTGCACTTAAAGTGCGCTTGGAAGTGAAGTCACAGTAGATCCGAGGGGGACATGCAAGGATAATAAAAAACAGCATTTTAGCTTGCACATGATTGGATGATAAAATCAGCAGAGCTTCCACTCATTTCAGATCTACCCCTTAGATTTAGAGTGACCTCGCTTCCAGTGCAAAGTGGATTTGCCTTTCGTAAATAACCCCCATGGCGTACCAATGCCTGTTAATAGGAAATATCTTGCATTATATCTACAATTAATCATGCTCAAGATCGATATTATTCATCTTATTGCCAAATGCCGTTTCTATGACATGTTACATATTTGTATCTATACCATTTTATCAATATTCAATATATGTGCTGCCAAGCTGACATATATGTACCCATTATGTTCATGCCATGCGTGCATGTATATGTATATATATGAAAATACTTTTTTACTTGTTTCATACTACTGTCATAAGTAAATGTTTACTAGCCACTCTACCTCCACAAGTCAATTGCCTCATTTAAAGTCCCACATTCCTTTCTTATTTACCTGAATCAGGGATGGAGGTACATT
The DNA here is from genome assembly GCF_042186555.1 of Aquarana catesbeiana. NCBI lineage: Eukaryota > Metazoa > Chordata > Amphibia > Anura > Ranidae > Aquarana > Aquarana catesbeiana. Next base: position 469,206,715 of record NC_133324.1, on the reverse strand, counting down.
AATTGTGCCTCATTTAAAGTCCCAAACTACCCCCTCTCATTTTTAGTGCTTTGTCCAGTGCCCTGCATACACTTTTATATTATATATAATGTTCTTTCTGCCTGGAAATGTGAGATTGTCCATGGCAACCAAAAAGTGTCCCTTTACGTCAAAAGTGGTTTGAGACCAGCTAGAAACTAGCAATAATAAAATAGAACACTTGCAGAATTGAGCGATAGTGAATCTTGTGGAAATTAATTTTATTATTATTATTTTATTATTTTTTATAATTATTTATAGTTATTTATTATATTATAATGTATTATTTAGTGTTTCCAACTTTATAATACCTGGGATATCTACTAGACTCTTGTTTGGACAGATTTAAGTGTGTTATTACTAAGAATTACAGGCCTAAAATATAAAATGCCAAATTTTTATGCAAAACAATGTACCGCTTTGAGACGCAAAAATCTGACATAATCATACCGCCAGGGTGGCTACAGAGTGCTTGAGAGATAAAGAGAGAGAGCGAGCACTGCACATTAGGCAGGTTTACTAGGATTATACACTTCATCATTTATTGAGATATAGAACCTCTTCACTGCAGCTTTTCAGACACAAAAATTATCCTATCAGGCATTGCATTCCTAGAAAAGATAAAAAGAAAAGGGCGCACCAGCCTTGTGCATTATCCCAAGATAATTTATTAATTAAAAAATTCAGCAAAATACTACCCACTATTGGCTAGTGTGGCTGCCCATCATAGTGATTGACCAGAAGAAATGCCCTGTAGTGAGGTTTAGCAGCAAGCTCTGACACTATCAGGAAGTGTCAGAGCTTGCATGTCAAATAACCCAGCGTATTCAAGTGTGTCAGGAGGGCTTGAGAGACTAAAAGCAAGTGTTGCACTTCTTTCCTTAAGCATTCCTGCAGTAGTCCCCCTTCCCACACCAGTGACAGAGGTGCGATCATAAATAAGTCAATTTGAAAATTAGAAGGACCTATTTTAGTCTGATTGGACGCACTATTATGGTTTTTGGCAAGATTTATTTGTATCATTCAGCTTAGTAGATTGTACAGTCAGATTGTAATATTTATGGTCATCTTTACTGTCTGACCAAATTATACCATGCATTTACTATGTTTAGGTTGAATGGTATAAAGATCAAACAAAAAAGTTAAAAATTCGAAGTAAAAAGATTGTAGCATGGTCAGTTCTACAACTTGGATTGATCTCTTTAAAATGTTTCAACATTCCATTCAGTCTTTCATACAATTCAATTTCTAAAAATACGGTACATTTAATCCTATGTGAGCCTGCATGCGTTTTTTATTTTTATTTTAAAAAAAGCAAATGAAAGTCGCCCACGGGACTTTAAATGAGGTGTAAATGGTGATCAAAGGGTAGACAAATATAAAGGTACAAGTATTTATTGAATACAGCAGCATAATCCATAATAGGGTATAGGCATGGGTACAAAAGGTTCATAAAACAGCAACATTGCATGATAATCCTAAAACATAGCCATGAATAAATAGTAATACATATAATACAGGTATGCATAGTACATCTCTAACCCGACGCGTTTCGCGAGCTTTCCTCGCTTCATCAGGGGCTGATGTGCATAGCTGCTGTCTGTAAATACAGATAAAGTAATTAGAGTAGCGGTTATGAAGGGATGCAGCAAGAAGCCAGAACCAGTCATCCCATACTTACTAGTAAAGCCAAGGCTACAAACACATAACCCAAGCACAGGTCGGCGGAGAGCATCTCCCCCGGGAGCTGAAGGGGCCGAGGAACCAACCAGAGGACCGGGGCCAGGCATGGGGGGGGCAGCATGGCAGAGTGAAGAGAGGAGAAGAGGGCGTGAACCCAGATTGTTCCCAAATGTACTGCAGGGCAGCTCTCTGTATGGAATGTAGACATGTGGTAATATATAGTTAAAAAGTAAATAAGTATGAAATGTATATCGTGACATGAAATACAAGATATGTTGATAGACAAGATCTAAAGTAGTGACATTGGTATTGTCATAGAGATATACAAATGTACTGCTTGCATGATATACATAAGGTGTCCCGCAGAGCAGAGGGAAAAAGGAGGGTACCAGGTAGAAGAGTGGATGAGAGAGGGAAGAGAGTGGAGGGGGAGGAAGGGAAAGCAGGGGGAGGTGAGGTGGATGATGATAGGAAAAGACAAACAGGAGAAGAAAGAAGAAAGAAAAAAGAAGGGAAGAACAGGGCCAGGGGAGAGAGGAAGAAAAAGTGAAGGGGGGGGAAGGGGGGGGGGGGAGGGAAGATGAAACAGAGTGAAGAGGAGGACAAATTGGTTAATGGTGTAATAAACTAGAGAAGTATTTCCGTGTGGAAAGAAAAACAGTGTAATAAAGGGAATCAATCAAAAGCAACAAGTGGGGATAGGTCCGCTGTAGAGTGCAGGTAATTATGCAAGAGTAAATAAGTAGGGTGCTTACCAAAATATGCAGCGTCCGGACTAAGTGTAGGAGGAATAGTGAGAGGGAAGTTGCCATGCTGACACCCCCAGCCTTATATCCGGACATCCGCCGGGTTCTCCGCCCCTAACGTCATGCGTCAGGTGGGGCAAAGGGGATCGTAACGCACCCGCCGCAAAGAGGCAGGCACTCGCGATCCCCAGCCCCCTTCAGGATGACACATCCCGCCCATCAAAAAAGGGGGAGGGCCGCTGTGATGCAGACATCCCCAGGTGGGCGTGGAAAGGCATGACGCCGATGCACTGGTGGCCCCGCCCCTCCGGAAAAACCAGAGAGACGGGGACAGCTGGGGAAATGAATCCCCATTTGTGCATCGCAGCTCCCGGGGGGTAAAACAGACCGCCCAACCCGAACACGGGCGCAGTGGAGGAGCTAGGTCTACAAGTACATGGTAGATTATATAAACAATAGTATAAAGATATGCTAGTAAGGGTCATGGAGGTTCAGTAGTAGCCGAACCCATGTAGCCCCTAAGATCTAGGGTCAGCATCAGACCAGGGCATTATGGTGTTTTCCACCTGGGTACAAATTTACAAGGAAAGTCTGGGAACTGACCCCTAACATAAAACACCTCCATCCCTAATATCAGAAAAAAGCAAATGAAAGTCGCCCACGGGACTTTAAATGAGGTGTAAATGGTGATCAAAGGGTAGACAAATATAAAGGTACAAGTATTTATTGAATACAGCAGCATAATCCATAATAGGGTATAGGCATGGGTACAAAAGGTTCATAAAACAGCAACATTGCATGATAATCCTAAAACATAGCCATGAATAAATAGTAATACATATAATACAGGTATGCATAGTACATCTCTAACCCGACGCGTTTCGCGAGCTTTCCTCGCTTCATCAGGGGCTGATGTGCATAGCTGCTGTCTGTAAATACAGATAAAGTAATTAGAGTAGCGGTTATGAAGGGATACAGCAAGAAGCCAGAACCAGTCATCCCATACTTACTAGTAAAGCCAAGGCTACAAACACATAACCCAAGCACAGGTCGGCGGAGAGCATCTCCCCCGGGAGCTGAAGGGGCCGAGGAACCAACCAGAGGACCGGGGCCAGGCATGGGGGGGGCAGCATGGCAGAGTGAAGAGAGGAGAAGAGGGCGTGAACCCAGATTGTTCCCAAATGTACTGCAGGGCAGCTCTCTGTATGGAATGTAGACATGTGGTAATATATAGTTAAAAAGTAAATAAGTATGAAATGTATATCGTGACATGAAATACAAGATATGTTGATAGACAAGATCTAAAGTAGTGACATTGGTATTGTCATAGAGATATACAAATGTACTGCTTGCATGATATACATAAGGTGTCCCGCAGAGCAGAGGGAAAAAGGAGGGTACCAGGTAGAAGAGTGGATGAGAGAGGGAAGAGAGTGGAGGGGGAGGAAGGGAAAGCAGGGGGAGGTGAGGTGGATGATGATAGGAAAAGACAAACAGGAGAAGAAAGAAGAAAGAAAAAAGAAGGGAAGAACAGGGCCAGGGGAGAGAGGAAGAAAAAGTGAAGGGGGGGGAAGGGGGGGGGGGGAGGGAAGATGAAACAGAGTGAAGAGGAGGACAAATTGGTTAATGGTGTAATAAACTAGAGAAGTATTTCCGTGTGGAAAGAAAAACAGTGTAATAAAGGGAATCAATCAAAAGCAACAAGTGGGGATAGGTCCGCTGTGGAGTGCAGGTAATTATGCAAGAGTAAATAAGTAGGGTGCTTACCAAAATATGCAGCGTCCGGACTAAGTGTAGGAGGAATAGTGAGAGGGAAGTTGCCATGCTGACACCCCCAGCCTTATATCCGGACATCCGCCGGGTTCTCCGCCCCTAACGTCATGCGTCAGGTGGGGCAAAGGGGATCGTAACGCACCCGCCGCAAAGAGGCAGGCACTCGCGATCCCCAGCCCCCTTCAGGATGACACATCCCGCCCATCAAAAAAGGGGGAGGGCCGCTGTGATGCAGACATCCCCAGGTGGGCGTGGAAAGGCATGACGCCGATGCACTGGTGGCCCCGCCCCTCCGGAAAAACCAGAGAGACGGGGACAGCTGGGGAAATGAATCCCCATTTGTGCATCGCAGCTCCCGGGGGGTAAAACAGACCGCCCAACCCGAACACGGGCGCAGTGGAGGAGCTAGGTCTACAAGTACATGGTAGATTATATAAACAATAGTATAAAGATATGCTAGTAAGGGTCATGGAGGTTCAGTAGTAGCCGAACCCATGTAGCCCCTAAGATCTAGGGTCAGCATCAGACCAGGGCATTATGGTGTTTTCCACCTGGGTACAAATTTACAAGGAAAGTCTGGGAACTGACCCCTAACATAAAACACCTCCATCCCTAATATCAGAAAAAAGCAAATGAAAGTCGCCCACGGGACTTTAAATGAGGTGTAAATGGTGATCAAAGGGTAGACAAATATAAAGGTACAAGTATTTATTGAATACAGCAGCATAATCCATAATAGGGTATAGGCATGGGTACAAAAGGTTCATAAAACAGCAACATTGCATGATAATCCTAAAACATAGCCATGAATAAATAGTAATACATATAATACAGGTATGCATAGTACATCTCTAACCCGACGCGTTTCGCGAGCTTTCCTCGCTTCATCAGGGGCTGATGTGCATAGCTGCTGTCTGTAAATACAGATAAAGTAATTAGAGTAGCGGTTATGAAGGGATGCAGCAAGAAGCCAGAACCAGTCATCCCATACTTACTAGTAAAGCCAAGGCTACAAACACATAACCCAAGCACAGGTCGGCGGAGAGCATCTCCCCCGGGAGCTGAAGGGGCCGAGGAACCAACCAGAGGACCGGGGCCAGGCATGGGGGGGGCAGCATGGCAGAGTGAAGAGAGGAGAAGAGGGCGTGAACCCAGATTGTTCCCAAATGTACTGCAGGGCAGCTCTCTGTATGGAATGTAGACATGTGGTAATATATAGTTAAAAAGTAAATAAGTATGAAATGTATATCGTGACATGAAATACAAGATATGTTGATGGACAAGATCTAAAGTAGTGACATTGGTATTGTCATAGAGATATACAAATGTACTGCTTGCATGATATACATAAGGTGTCCCGCAGAGCAGAGGGAAAAAGGAGGGTACCAGGTAGAAGAGTGGATGAGAGAGGGAAGAGAGTGGAGGGGGAGGAAGGGAAAGCAGGGGGAGGTGAGGTGGATGATGATAGGAAAAGACAAACAGGAGAAGAAAGAAGAAAGAAAAAAGAAGGGAAGAACAGGGCCAGGGGAGAGAGGAAGAAAAAGTGAAGGGGGGGGAAGGGGGGGGGGGGGAGGGAAGATGAAACAGAGTGAAGAGGAGGACAAATTGGTTAATGGTGTAATAAACTAGAGAAGTATTTCCGTGTGGAAAGAAAAACAGTGTAATAAAGGGAATCAATCAAAAGCAACAAGTGGGGATAGGTCCGCTGTGGAGTGCAGGTAATTATGCAAGAGTAAATAAGTAGGGTGCTTACCAAAATATGCAGCGTCCGGACTAAGTGTAGGAGAAATAGTGAGAGGGAAGTTGCCATGCTGACACCCCCAGCCTTATATCCGGACATCCGCCGGGTTCTCCGCCCCTAACGTCATGCGTCAGGTGGGGCAAAGGGGATCGTAACGCACCCGCCGCAAAGAGGCAGGCACTCGCGATCCCCAGCCCCCTTCAGGATGACACATCCCGCCCATCAAAAAAGGGGGAGGGCCGCTGTGATGCAGACATCCCCAGGTGGGCGTGGAAAGGCATGACGCCGATGCACTGGTGGCCCCGCCCCTCCGGAAAAACCAGAGAGACGGGGACAGCTGGGGAAATGAATCCCCATTTGTGCATCGCAGCTCCCGGGGGGTAAAACAGACCGCCCAACCCGAACACGGGCGCAGTGGAGGAGCTAGGTCTACAAGTACATGGTAGATTATATAAACAATAGTATAAAGATATGCTAGTAAGGGTCATGGAGGTTCAGTAGTAGCCGAACCCATGTAGCCCCTAAGATCTAGGGTCAGCATCAGACCAGGGCATTATGGTGTTTTCCACCTGGGTACAAATTTACAAGGAAAGTCTGGGAACTGACCCCTAACATAAAACACCTCCATCCCTAATATCAGAAAAAAGCAAATGAAAGTCGCCCACGGGACTTTAAATGAGGTGTAAATGGTGATCAAAGGGTAGACAAATATAAAGGTACAAGTATTTATTGAATACAGCAGCATAATCCATAATAGGGTATAGGCATGGGTACAAAAGGTTCATAAAACAGCAACATTGCATGATAATCCTAAAACATAGCCATGAATAAATAGTAATACATATAATACAGGTATGCATAGTACATCTCTAACCCGACGCGTTTCGCGAGCTTTCCTCGCTTCATCAGGGGCTGATGTGCATAGCTGCTGTCTGTAAATACAGATAAAGTAATTAGAGTAGCGGTTATGAAGGGATACAGCAAGAAGCCAGAACCAGTCATCCCATACTTACTAGTAAAGCCAAGGCTACAAACACATAACCCAAGCACAGGTCGGCGGAGAGCATCTCCCCCGGGAGCTGAAGGGGCCGAGGAACCAACCAGAGGACCGGGGCCAGGCATGGGGGGGGCAGCATGGCAGAGTGAAGAGAGGAGAAGAGGGCGTGAACCCAGATTGTTCCCAAATGTACTGCAGGGCAGCTCTCTGTTTTTTCCGGAGGGGCGGGGCCACCAGTGCATCGGCGTCATGCCTTTCCACGCCCACCTGGGGATGTCTGCATCACAGCGGCCCTCCCCCTTTTTTGATGGGCGGGATGTGTCATCCTGAAGGGGGCTGGGGATCGCGAGTGCCTGCCTCTTTGCGGCGGGTGCGTTACGATCCCCTTTGCCCCACCTGACGCATGACGTTAGGGGCGGAGAACCCGGCGGATGTCCGGATATAAGGCTGGGGGTGTCAGCATGGCAACTTCCCTCTCACTATTCCTCCTACACTTAGTCCGGACGCTGCATATTTTGGTAAGCACCCTACTTATTTACTCTTGCATAATTACCTGCACTCCACAGCGGACCTATCCCCACTTGTTGCTTTTGATTGATTCCCTTTATTACACTGTTTTTCTTTCCACACGGAAATACTTCTCTAGTTTATTACACCATTAACCAATTTGTCCTCCTCTTCACTCTGTTTCATCTTCCCTCCCCCCCCCCCCCTTTCCCCCCCCTTCACTTTTTCTTCCTCTCTCCCCTGGCCCTGTTCTTCCCTTCTTTTTTCTTTCTTCTTTCTTCTCCTGTTTGTCTTTTCCTATCATCATCCACCTCACCTCCCCCTGCTTTCCCTTCCTCCCCCTCCACTCTCTTCCCTCTCTCATCCACTCTTCTACCTGGTACCCTCCTTTTTCCCTCTGCTCTGCGGGACACCTTATGTATATCATGCAAGCAGTACATTTGTATATCTCTATGACAATACCAATGTCACTACTTTAGATCTTGTCTATCAACATATCTTGTATTTCATGTCACGATATACATTTCATACTTATTTACTTTTTAACTATATATTACCACATGTCTACATTCCATACAGAGAGCTGCCCTGCAGTACATTTGGGAACAATCTGGGTTCACGCCCTCTTCTCCTCTCTTCACTCTGCCATGCTGCCCCCCCCATGCCTGGCCCCGGTCCTCTGGTTGGTTCCTCGGCCCCTTCAGCTCCCGGGGGAGATGCTCTCCGCCGACCTGTGCTTGGGTTATGTGTTTGTAGCCTTGGCTTTACTAGTAAGTATGGGATGACTGGTTCTGGCTTCTTGCTGTATCCCTTCATAACCGCTACTCTAATTACTTTATCTGTATTTACAGACAGCAGCTATGCACATCAGCCCCTGATGAAGCGAGGAAAGCTCGCGAAACGCGTCGGGTTAGAGATGTACTATGCATACCTGTATTATATGTATTACTATTTATTCATGGCTATGTTTTAGGATTATCATGCAATGTTGCTGTTTTATGAACCTTTTGTACCCATGCCTATACCCTATTATGGATTATGCTGCTGTATTCAATAAATACTTGTACCTTTATATTTGTCTACCCTTTGATCACCATTTACACCTCATTTAAAGTCCCGTGGGCGACTTTCATTTGCTTTTTTCTGATATTAGGGATGGAGGTGTTTTATGTTAGGGGTCAGTTCCCAGACTTTCCTTGTAAATTTGTACCCAGGTGGAAAACACCATAATGCCCTGGTCTGATGCTGACCCTAGATCTTAGGGGCTACATGGGTTCGGCTACTACTGAACCTCCATGACCCTTACTAGCATATCTTTATACTATTGTTTATATAATCTACCATGTACTTGTAGACCTAGCTCCTCCACTGCGCCCGTGTTCGGGTTGGGCGGTCTGTTTTACCCCCCGGGAGCTGCGATGCACAAATGGGGATTCATTTCCCCAGCTGTCCCCGTCTCTCTGGTTTTTCCGGAGGGGCGGGGCCACCAGTGCATCGGCGTCATGCCTTTCCACGCCCACCTGGGGATGTCTGCATCACAGCGGCCCTCCCCCTTTTTTGATGGGCGGGATGTGTCATCCTGAAGGGGGCTGGGGATCGCGAGTGCCTGCCTCTTTGCGGCGGGTGCGTTACGATCCCCTTTGCCCCACCTGACGCATGACGTTAGGGGCGGAGAACCCGGCGGATGTCCGGATATAAGGCTGGGGGTGTCAGCATGGCAACTTCCCTCTCACTATTCCTCCTACACTTAGTCCGGACGCTGCATATTTTGGTAAGCACCCTACTTATTTACTCTTGCATAATTACCTGCACTCCACAGCGGACCTATCCCCACTTGTTGCTTTTGATTGATTCCCTTTATTACACTGTTTTTCTTTCCACACGGAAATACTTCTCTAGTTTATTACACCATTAACCAATTTGTCCTCCTCTTCACTCTGTTTCATCTTCCCTCCCCCCCCCCCCTTCCCCCCCCTTCACTTTTTCTTCCTCTCTCCCCTGGCCCTGTTCTTCCCTTCTTTTTTCTTTCTTCTTTCTTCTCCTGTTTGTCTTTTCCTATCATCATCCACCTCACCTCCCCCTGCTTTCCCTTCCTCCCCCTCCACTCTCTTCCCTCTCTCATCCACTCTTCTACCTGGTACCCTCCTTTTTCCCTCTGCTCTGCGGGACACCTTATGTATATCATGCAAGCAGTACATTTGTATATCTCTATGACAATACCAATGTCACTACTTTAGATCTTGTCTATCAACATATCTTGTATTTCATGTCACGATATACATTTCATACTTATTTACTTTTTAACTATATATTACCACATGTCTACATTCCATACAGAGAGCTGCCCTGCAGTACATTTGGGAACAATCTGGGTTCACGCCCTCTTCTCCTCTCTTCACTCTGCCATGCTGCCCCCCCCATGCCTGGCCCCGGTCCTCTGGTTGGTTCCTCGGCCCCTTCAGCTCCCGGGGGAGATGCTCTCCGCCGACCTGTGCTTGGGTTATGTGTTTGTAGCCTTGGCTTTACTAGTAAGTATGGGATGACTGGTTCTGGCTTCTTGCTGTATCCCTTCATAACCGCTACTCTAATTACTTTATCTGTATTTACAGACAGCAGCTATGCACATCAGCCCCTGATGAAGCGAGGAAAGCTCGCGAAACGCGTCGGGTTAGAGATGTACTATGCATACCTGTATTATATGTATTACTATTTATTCATGGCTATGTTTTAGGATTATCATGCAATGTTGCTGTTTTATGAACCTTTTGTACCCATGCCTATACCCTATTATGGATTATGCTGCTGTATTCAATAAATACTTGTACCTTTATATTTGTCTACCCTTTGATCACCATTTACACCTCATTTAAAGTCCCGTGGGCGACTTTCCTTTGCTTTTTTCTGATATTAGGGATGGAGGTGTTTTATGTTAGGGGTCAGTTCCCAGACTTTCCTTGTAAATTTGTACCCAGGTGGAAAACACCATAATGCCCTGGTCTGATGCTGACCCTAGATCTTAGGGGCTACATGGGTTCGGCTACTACTGAACCTCCATGACCCTTACTAGCATATCTTTATACTATTGTTTATATAATCTACCATGTACTTGTAGACCTAGCTCCTCCACTGCGCCCGTGTTCGGGTTGGGCGGTCTGTTTTACCCCCCGGGAGCTGCGATGCACAAATGGGGATTCATTTCCCCAGCTGTCCCCGTCTCTCTGGTTTTTCCGGAGGGGCGGGGCCACCAGTGCATCGGCGTCATGCCTTTCCACGCCCACCTGGGGATGTCTGCATCACAGCGGCCCTCCCCCTTTTTTGATGGGCGGGATGTGTCATCCTGAAGGGGGCTGGGGATCGCGAGTGCCTGCCTCTTTGCGGCGGGTGCGTTACGATCCCCTTTGCCCCACCTGACGCATGACGTTAGGGGCGGAGAACCCGGCGGATGTCCGGATATAAGGCTGGGGGTGTCAGCATGGCAACTTCCCTCTCACTATTCCTCCTACACTTAGTCCGGACGCTGCATATTTTGGTAAGCACCCTACTTATTTACTCTTGCATAATTACCTGCACTCCACAGCGGACCTATCCCCACTTGTTGCTTTTGATTGATTCCCTTTATTACACTGTTTTTCTTTCCACACGGAAATACTTCTCTAGTTTATTACACCATTAACCAATTTGTCCTCCTCTTCACTCTGTTTCATCTTCCCTCCCCCCCCCCCCCTTCCCCCCCCTTCACTTTTTCTTCCTCTCTCCCCTGGCCCTGTTCTTCCCTTCTTTTTTCTTTCTTCTTTCTTCTCCTGTTTGTCTTTTCCTATCATCATCCACCTCACCTCCCCCTGCTTTCCCTTCCTCCCCCTCCACTCTCTTCCCTCTCTCATCCACTCTTCTACCTGGTACCCTCCTTTTTCCCTCTGCTCTGCGGGACACCTTATGTATATCATGCAAGCAGTACATTTGTATATCTCTATGACAATACCAATGTCACTACTTTAGATCTTGTCTATCAACATATCTTGTATTTCATGTCACGATATACATTTCATACTTATTTACTTTTTAACTATATATTACCACATGTCTACATTCCATACAGAGAGCTGCCCTGCAGTACATTTGGGAACAATCTGGGTTCACGCCCTCTTCTCCTCTCTTCACTCTGCCATGCTGCCCCCCCCATGCCTGGCCCCGGTCCTCTGGTTGGTTCCTCGGCCCCTTCAGCTCCCGGGGGAGATGCTCTCCGCCGACCTGTGCTTGGGTTATGTGTTTGTAGCCTTGGCTTTACTAGTAAGTATGGGATGACTGGTTCTGGCTTCTTGCTGTATCCCTTCATAACCGCTACTCTAATTACTTTATCTGTATTTACAGACAGCAGCTATGCACATCAGCCCCTGATGAAGCGAGGAAAGCTCGCGAAACGCGTCGGGTTAGAGATGTACTATGCATACCTGTATTATATGTATTACTATTTATTCATGGCTATGTTTTAGGATTATCATGCAATGTTGCTGTTTTATGAACCTTTTGTACCCATGCCTATACCCTATTATGGATTATGCTGCTGTATTCAATAAATACTTGTACCTTTATATTTGTCTACCCTTTGATCACCATTTACACCTCATTTAAAGTCCCGTGGGCGACTTTCATTTGCTTTTTTCTGATATTAGGGATGGAGGTGTTTTATGTTAGGGGTCAGTTCCCAGACTTTCCTTGTAAATTTATTTTTATTTTGTACAATTCTATTTAAATTGAATTGATGATACCATAAGACTGTCTAAAAAGAACAAATATATATATCTGTTGCACGCTTTGTAAAAGGAAATCTAAACATAGTTGGGTGCTGCAGCAACCCACGGATTTTGCTGTGGAACAATTTGTAATATAATATGCCTCCAGCGCACTTACTTCTTAGGAGACACATTTTATATAACATGAAACAGTCACACAAAGATTTGACTCCTAAATGTGCTTTCTAAGAAGGTGTTATGACAGCATATTGTATTCAGTCCTCAATGTACTATCATGCTGTATTACACATTAATTGTTGCTAATGGTAAGCCATATAAACATCTACCACCTATTTATGTGTTAAAAATCTGTGCACCCTTCTTTACCCTGTCTTCAAGTAATCTCTCTGCTGTAGTGCAATCAATATAACAAGCAACAAGAAGGCCATAGAGTACTCCAATATCTCTTAATGATCCAATTTGATTTCACACACATTTAGGCTTATTGTATGAACAGCATAAATGGTGACAGGGTGTGCAGAGGATGATAACTCATAGCAACTGAAAAAGATTTTGGCTTAAGCTGGCTACAAATTATACAAATTTTAGGCTGCTTTCACACTGAAAGCGCCTGCCGATAGCGGTAAAGCACCGCTCGTTTTAGCGGCGCTTTACCGTTGTTTAAGTGGCTACTAGTGGGGCGCTTTTAACCCCAAAGAAGGGGTAAAAAAACTCCTGTGTTTCAGCACTTCCGAAGCGCTTTTCAGGCACTTCAGAAGAGCTGCCCATTCATTAAAATGGGCATGGGCATTTTCGGAGCGCTGCATACATCGCTCCCAAACCACCCCAAAGATGCTGATTGCAGGACTTTTTCTAATGTCCCGCAAGCATGCCACCCAGGTGTAAAAGCACCTATTGCAGAGAATGGGAGGCAGTTTTCAGGCGCATTACAGGCGTCATTTCTAGCGCTAAAACGCCTGAAAACTGCCTCAGTGTGAAAGGGGTCTTATACGATTTTCTTTCCTTTAGATTTACCAAAACCAAATAATATGAGGTCAAACCTAAACACTTTCAAATTGTATGCAATCAGGCATGTCCTTGCACTTCATAGTTGAAGGTAAATCTAAAGGAAATCAAACAAAAACAATTGTATAATGTGTAGCCAGCTTTATTTGAATGCTAGGGCATTTGATGCCCGGGATCTTGATTTGAACCCTTGCACATAACTAATACTAGGTTAAATGTTTATGTATATCGTGGTGTTATTTTTATGTATTATTCTAAATAGATTATTATTATTATTATTATTATAATACAGGATTTATATAGCGCCAACAGTTTACGTAGCGCTTTACAATATAAAAGGGTACAATACAGTTAAAATACAATAAAATACAAGAGGATTAAGAGGGCCCTGCTCCAAAGAGCTTACAATCTAATAGATGTATTAAGTTATATGTATTTACTAACAACAATTTTTCAAGTTGGCAATAATTCAATCCAGTACATCAGAGAAGGCATAGATCTATGTTCAAAATAAAAACATTTTCTTAGACTGTTTTTTCTACTGCCACTGTATCTTATCTTCACTTCTCCAAAATAATAGCTTTGTCATGTAGTCAGTGTTACTATGTCACTTGTTATCTTGTTGGTTTTTCTTCTTTTTATTTTTAAAGATACTTTTACTGAGTTTTCAGAGATTTGTAAAAAAAAAAAAAAAAAAAAAAAGATAGTACAAAACAATAAAACAATAAACAGGTTACAGGCAAAGACCAAACCATGCCCCCCATGCCTCAGAAAGGCACAATGTTAAAGAGATTGGCGGTACAAGTAAAATTAAAGAACACATGAATGGAAGGGGGGAGGGTGTAAGTAAGAGGGCAATAGTGCAATACCGAATGTAATCAGACAAGGCACATACTAATATCCTGGATCCAAAGATACCAATGTAAGGGAGCTAGAAAACCATTTATGCCATATTTTATTTTAGAAGTTTGTCCTCCTCCTCAATTCAAAGTAAGTTTATACAGGGGAAGACTGTCGTTAATCAATTGGTCAAAGTATGGCGGGTTGTTCCTTTCCAGAACAAGAGTATGGTCCTCTTAGCAAAGAAATACAATATATATAACAGATGTTTAACATGTGCAGAAGCAGGAAGTTCACCAAAAATACACAGTAAACATTTTTTTAGGATGTAATATATTAGGTAGACCCAACACAGTAGAAAGAAAGGAATCAACCTCTGACCAAAATGCATGGACTACAGGGTGGGACTAGAAACATTGTATATAATCAGCAGTGTCTCTGCAGCCACTAAAGCATTCAGATGTGGGACGTAGGCCCATTTTACAAGGTGACTGTGATGAAATGTTTTCAGTTGTATAATTTTATCACTGGAGTATATCACTGAGCTCTTATAAGTGTCAGTGAACTCTGTAAGTTGCGTGTTCAAAGTGGTCCAGCAGACTTGGCAGCAGCAAATCTAGGATTAGAATCAGCCATTAGAGTAGAATAGTATTCAGAAATTAGTTTAGCGGGGTCTGACCTTCTTAGTAATTTCTCCAGCAGAGCTAGAGATAATAGGAGTGGCTGCGGGCCAAATTGTGCCGTAAGGGCATCTGATGATAATAGAATAAAAAAGAGGGAGGAAGGTCAATTCTTCTTGTAATTGAACAAGAGGCTTAAGGCCTGGACCAGTATTCAAGTGATTGAGGTACTTGATTCCCCGGTAGATCCAATGTTCTGGATCAGGATTCATAAGGAGTTTGTTTAGAGTAGGGTCATACCAGAATGGATTATTGGGTGAAGTAGACCACAAAGCTTTCAAGAAACGAGTCACTATAGTGATAAAAAAGGACAGATTAGTCTGTAACATAGTGGTCCCAAAATAGGGGGGGATTTGTCTCCTATATACGATATTATGGAAGATTTCAAAAGGTGGAGACTATAGCAGCTTCGGTAGTGATGGTTTTTCTTAAAATCTTTTCAACTTATACTATAGATTTTATTCACTGCGGGGTCTGGTGCAGTGCATTAACAGCTAGTGATTCTGCCAGAGATTCTAAATAATGCTAAATCTTGGCAAAATGCGCATTGCAAATTTAGGTGCCAATTCATCCTTAACGGCACCCCAAACGCTGTGCAGTTTTCCCACAATTGTCTCACAACAAAACAAGCATGTAAAAAGGCATCTGGCTCAGGGCCAAAATTTGGTCGTTGAGCTTCTTTGCTGCGAGAAACGCGCATAGGGAAGCCCATTCAACTGAACAGGCTGCCCTATGCACAACACATGAAAAGGCATGCCAATCGATCAAAGAGTACATTGTGAGTCGGAATACGCATTTCCACTACGCAAAATGTGAACAGAGCCTTATGCACGCCATGTTGTTTCATGGATCAACATGTGTTGCATTAGGGCAGCCCTTTCATTTGGATGGGTTGTCCAACACCACAATGAAACAAAAATGATGCATGCAGTGCACTGTTAGTGTGTTGCCAATCCTTGTGCTGCATTGAAAGGCACATCCAGGGTGAGATGGGGTGCCATTCAGAATGCATAGTACTGCATCCCACCAAAGCGTGTAATGATCATTGCAATTTAATAGAATGAATGAGCCCTTAAACGTTTTCTTAACTAATCATTATCAGCTTTTCAGTAGCATTTCATTATCCATCTACCTCAATGTAAATAAAATAACTGTTCTTATTTCCTTTTTTGGCTGTGAAAAAAAACATAACTGACAGAAGTGATTGCTTTTCAGTACATTGCACAGATGTAGAGAATATTGATTACAACTTGTAATTAACCCAGCACAAATCCTGGATTGCATAGAGGTGTTAATGATATGCATTTTTTTTTTAAAGAACATGAATTATGGGACATAAAAGGCAGAGAAATATATGTTTTTCATGTAGTCTTTGTATTTCCTGCTCTAAAAGAACATTCTTTTAAGATGGTGGCATTCCCAATGGCAAAATTACAGCCAAAGCTACTGTGTTTTATGAATGGCAAAGAAAGACTAGTAAGCGAGCCATGGTTCTTTCTCATTTTTTTCTAGTGTATGTAATGGCTATTATGTATATCCCCAGCCTGTGAAGAATCAGTGCACAAAAGTATTCACAATGAAAAGCACATTTTATATAACTATTTGCTTTATTTATTGTGTTCAAGAGTACAAAAGGTGTGATTAACCACCTCAGTACTAGACATTTTCACCCCCTTCCTGCTCAGGCCATTTTTTTTGCTTTCAGCGCTGTAGCACTTTGAATGACAATTGCGCGGTCATGCAACATTGTACCCAAATTATTTTTTTTAATCTTTTTCTTCACACAAATAGAGCTTTCTTTTGGTGGTATTTAATCAATGCTGGGATTTTTTTTTTACTAAAAAAAAGAAAAAAGGCTGAAAATATGGAAGAAAAAAAAATTTTTCCTAGTTCCTGTAGGTAAATTTTGTAAATAAGTAATTTTTCTCCTGCACTGATGTGCGCTGATGAGGCTGCACTGATGGGCACTGATGAGGTGGCACTTATGGGCAATGATTAGGCGGCACTTATGGGCACTGATGAGGTGGCACTTATGGGCACTGATTAGGTGGCACTGATGAGGAGACACTAATATGCTACACTGATGGGCACTGATAGGTGGCACTGATATGCAGCACTGATAGGTGGCGCTGGTGGGCACTGATAGGTGGCAGTGGTGGGCAGTGATGGGCAGCACTGGTGGGCATTGATAGGCAGCGCAGATAGGCAACACTGATGGGCTTTGCTGATGGGCACTGATGGGCAGCACTGATTGGCACAGATGGGCAGCACTGATGGGAGGCACTGATTTGCATCACTTATGGGCACTGATTGGTGGCTCTTATGGGCACTGATTGGAGGCACTGATAGGCACTGATTGATGGCACTAATGGGCACTGCTGGGGTCTTCCTGTAATCAGGGCACGGATGATCCGTGGCCTGATTACCTGCCCAGGTCTCCCCTGAGAGGAGATGCCGCTGATCGGCACTACTCGCCACACACTCTGTCAGTGTGAGGCAAGGAGAGCCGATTCACGGCACTTCCATATTTACATGTGACCGGCTGCGATTGGACAGAGATTTTACAGAGATTGGGGGTGCACCGTGTCCTAGCAGTACGGCGCGGCCACTGTCACTGCGCTGCGCGCCCCCTCAGCCATACTGGGGCACTGTCATATAATGTCCTCCTAAAACGAGAGCTGCACCATCCCTCTGTCATTTGACAGTGGGCGGGCAGCAAGTGGTTAAAAGTGTTTTTTACCTGGTAAATAGGAAATATTGCATTTTAATATTTTTTAGAAATAAATAGTTTAACATCTTCTTCTGTTTAACCATCAGTTGGAGCTTTAGTTTTCTTCCCCCTGTTTTCCAGCCTCTTCCATTGCTTATTTTATGTAAAGTCCACTTAAGGTTTTTCCCCCTTCATGACCAGAGCATTTTTTGCTATTTGGCACTGCTCTATTTTACCTGGCAATTGTGCGGTAATGCAACACTGTACCCATATGAAATTGATATCATTTCTTTTTCACACAAATAGAGCTTTCTTTTGGTGCAATTTGATCACCACTGGGTTTTTTATTTTGCATTATATAAGTGAAAAAAGATCGAACATTTAAAAAAAAAAATTTTTACTTTCTACTAAAAAACATATCCAACAATAAAAAAATAAATCAAAGTTCTATATAAATTTAGGCCAAAATGTATGTCTTTGGTAAAAAAAATCCCAATTAGTGTATATTGATTGGTTTGCGGGAAAGTTATAGCATCTACAAATGATGGTATACTGTATATACTGAATTTTTTTTATACTACTAATGGCAGTGATCAGTGATCAGTGGGACTGTAATAGTGTGGCAGACAATCTGACACTAACTGACACTGGCTGGGAACTGACTGACACTGACATCACCAGTGACACTAATACAGTAATCAGTGCTAATACTATACACTGTCACTGTCTGACTATACTACTGACACTGGCCATGAAGGGGTTATCTATCATCTATGGGCAATCAAAGGGTTAACTGTGTGCCTAACAATGTGTAATGCTTGCTGCTTTTACTAAGAGATGTGTTTGTTTGTTTTTCCCTGCTTTGCTGGGAGAAAAAAACAACCATATTGCTGCTCGGTGTACAGAGCCATGTGTTGTTAGCTCTGCACTGTAATTCGCTAAGCTGATCAGCAGGTCCCAGCAATAAATGATTGCCCAGGACCTGCTGATGGACTTGTGCTATAGCAAATCACAGCACAGATGGGGCGGCAGGCAAGCACTGGTGCGCCCCCTACCTGGAAATGCTGGATCATGTACGTGTTCATGATCCAGAGCAGAGCGGCTACTCTGCTGCAGTATATTTACATGGGGCAAACAGTTAGATCCCAATAACTTAAAACAGAACTCTACTGTTCGTAGGGTGGGTGGGCTCTTGCCATGATATGCATATATGAATGGCATGCCTCCATGTTGTGGCACTCTTACATTTTAGTGTGTTTTCCTCCAGTAATCAGACTCCTTTCAGGTTCTGTGTATGTAATTTGGCAGCCAATGATGATGTGACTTCTGAGTATGCACGCTGGAGTTACTTTGTAATTACTCCATTCTCCGCATCTTACAGATGCTGGAAATGAGTCAGAAGAGTAGATTGCACTGCATATGCACCACCTACCCTTCTGCCCTCTAACGTGTTTTTTTTTTCATGGACTTTAGTTCCACTTTACATTGATACTTATACACGTAAGTGCACTGATCAAACCAGCGACTTATCATAGTGGCTGACCATTTATCGGATAGGTCAGTCAGACAAATGGACTGTATATCTAGCTAGCCCATAGTGTTCAGGGTTTTTTCTTTTCATGTGTTAATTCAATTTGAATGTTCAGGCATATTGCCTATATTTTTTCCACAGGACTTATGCTGCGTGTACACACAGGCGGACTTT
This sequence comes from Aquarana catesbeiana, assembly GCF_042186555.1. Lineage (NCBI taxonomy): Eukaryota > Metazoa > Chordata > Amphibia > Anura > Ranidae > Aquarana > Aquarana catesbeiana. The sequence goes on along the minus strand of NC_133324.1, from coordinate 469,187,559 downwards.
TCGGCATCAAAGGTCCGATGGTCTTTCTGACGGACTTTTGATGGACTTTCGAAGGAACGGACTTGCCTACACATGATCACACCAAAGTCCGACGGATTCGTATGTGATGACATACGACCAAACTAAAATAAGGAAGTTGATAGCCAGTAGTCAATAGCTTCCCTAGCGTCGGTTTTCGTCTGTCGGACTAGCATACAGACGAGCGGATTTTTCGACCGGGCTCAAGTCCGTCGGAAAGATTTGAAACATGTTTCAAATCTAAAGTCCGTCTGATCTTCGCCCAAAAAAGTCTGCTGCAGGTCCGATGAAGCCCACACAAGGTCAGATTGTCCGATGGATTCCTCCAGTCGGACCAGTCTGGTCGAAAAGTCTGCCCGTATGTACACGGCATAACTTAATCATATAATCAATATTATTTAAAAGGAACCTGTGCTTTGACCATGGAGGGCAAAGCAACAAGTGTACTTTCATCCCCCTTTTGCGGTTACAAAACAGGCACTAGATTCCAAAGCCAATAAGCTATTTTTATTTATAAATGTAACAGCAATTGTAATTACAGATACTCAGCAAGCTATTCACAAAGCAAATTCCCTATTGTGTAGCCCCTCCATTTTTTAGTTTACATTCTACATATCTTCATACAATCAGAGCAACTGACTCTCTCTAGTCCTTTGCTTTCAACAAAAAGACCCCCAGCAGGGAGAAGTCTTTTTTAAATGCTAGATCACAGAAACTGCATCAAGTCCAAGTAGCCAAGGGTCAGATAATGAAAGATTCTTTCGAACAGGGGTACTAAATTCCAAGGACCCTAAAAGAAAATTGTTATTATACTGGGGTCCAAAAAACAACATGTCAGCAAAGGCAAAATTACAATGGACATGGAGTATAACACATTGCTGATGCTCTTTACCATTTCTGTACACTAGCAGATGCAAGAGAAATAAATTATTTGTTATATTTTCTTTTTTTGCCATTTTCAAATAGTGCCATGGTTTATTCCACATTACAACCTTGCCTGTATATTTCTCTCTGCCCCTAACCTTGCAGGCATGCTCACTATATGTATTTGGGACATTGCATCTAGGAGTATGGACCACCTTATACAAGTAGCGGTACATAGCTGCATACAGCTGACTTTACCTATTTATGTCTATGGGTGGATGTAAGCAGCACCACGACATCCTGGGCATCAAAATATCCCAGCACATTTACACAGTATGGGTAAATTCGCCCATGCACACGTGCCCCTAATATTACCTGGTAATCCTGTCCATACATACTTTTTGTTCTTGCCTGACTACATTCACTCACCATACTATATTTATAGAGCAGAAGAATTGTCGCCATAGAACAGAAAGTAAATGCAAGATTGTTTGGTGATGATCACTCCTAGATATGCCACATCCCTAAATCTAATGGAAAGAGAGTGAACCCCTGGGGTGGGACCTTTAAGGCACTCAAGCCGTATATCTAAAAATATATAAATTTATTTGAAAAACACGATTAAAAACGTATTACGGTCAACGGATGTCCTCAACCCAATGCGTTTTGGAGTCTGTATTTGTCTGCTTCATCAGGGAATCATACATAGACAATCCAGTGGTCTGTACATATATATCCCATGACACTTTTAAAAGCAAAACACAGTCTCAAGGAATCCTTGATCAATTTGCTTGTGGTAGATTTAGGTTATACTGATATCTACAACTTAGATCATAACAAAACTTCGGGGGGGGGGGGGGGGGGATTCCAAAGGGTACCTCACCCCTTGATGGTGTGGATTCAGGACCACTGAGGTCAGACGAGCAGGGCCCTGTGATTGGAGGCCTACAGCCTAAGCCTGAGGAGATCTGCCAGTATGGTCAAAAGCATACACTCTTGAAGTGTGTATATCCTATAAGATTGACGGGGGTAGTGTCCAGCGCCAGCCCTCAGGAAGCTCCTCTTATAGGATCTACACACTTCATGAGTGTATACTTTTGACCATACTGGCAGATCCCCTCATCCCTCCATCTTAGGCTCTAGGCCTCCAATCACATTGCCCTGCTTGTCTGACCTCAGTGGCTCTGAATCCACACCATTAAGGGGTGAGGTCCCCTTTGGAAACCTCCCCATAGTTTTATGTTATGATCTAAGTTGTAGATATCAGCATAACCTAAACCTACCACGAGTAGGGCATCAAGGATTCCCCGAGACCGTGTTTTGCTTTTAAAAGTGTCATGGAATATATATGTATACACCACTGGATTGTCTATGTATGATTCCTCGCTCATCCCTGATGAAGGAGACAAATACAGACTCCAAAACACGTTCGGTTGAGGACATCCATCGACAGTACCATTCTGTATATGTTTATTTCCAGTGTATTCTGTTAGAACAGGAAGTATGTTAGTATTACAGAACTCTACTCATTGCTATAACATAATGGAAAGTGTAAATAACAGAAGTTCATCATTAAGCCGCATATACACGAGCGGAATGTCCGACACAAAAAGTCCGACGGAAGCTTTTCATCGTCTATTCCGATCGTGTGTATGCCTCATTGGACTTTCATTTTCGAAAATGCTGACAGACTAGAAGTGGAACATGCTCTAAATATTTCCAGCGGAACCTATCGGGAAACCGCTCGTCTGTATGCTGTTCCAACCGACCAAAAACTATGCATGCTCTGAAGCAAGTACGAGACGGAAGCTATTGGCTACTGGCTATTGAACTTCCTTTTTCTAGTCCCATCGTACGTGTTGTACGTCACCTCGTTCTGGACGGTCGGACTTTGGTGTGACCGTGTGTATGCAAGACCGCTTGAGCGGAATTCCGTCTGAGTTCCATCGGAGAAACCTTCGGAGTTTATTCCGACGGCAAACCGGTCGTGTGTACGCGGGATTAGGGTTTAATACACTTCAAGCTAGCCATGTGCGCGCAGATATTTAGTGATATATAGTCAAAGATTTTAAAACCACTAGTTTTAATAATGATAGCTGAACTCATTCTCACTCAAGCCTAGGTTCATACTGATGTGGGTTTGAAATGAACTGGCAGGATTTCAAATCTGCATGTCAGCCTGACTTCGGGAGCGATTTCAGAGACATCTGTGTGGGTTCCTGCACAGATGTCTATTGAAGTTGCCCCCAAAGTCGCCCAAAGTAGTGCAGGAACTACTTTTGGGAATTGGTGTGGCAAAGCACCGATACAGATGGTGTCGTTGCCACAATAGCCGGCGATTTGACATGCGATTGGACATGTCAAATCGCATGTCAAAATAGCCCGATGTGAACGTGGGCTGATGGCCAGAATTTTTTTTCTAAACAGAAATATTTAACACCTTTTCAATGATTCTACAGAAAATTTCTGGAGTGCTGTGTTTTTTTTTCTCACAAATGCTACCAACATCCAATTACTACAAGCAAAGACTGATTGTATGTTTTATTTGTTTATTTATTCATTTACAGAGCGCCAACATGTTGTACATTCACATCAATTCCTACTTTCAAGGAGTTTCCAATATAAGGATATAAGGTCCATATCTCACATGCATACATTTACATACTAATGCCAATCAATGCAAGTGCAGGGAAAACATGCTGACTCCATGCAGTTAGTATCCTGATTGGTATTTGAACCATTTTTTTTGGGGGGGGGGGGGCGCAGCAAACAATGCACCCACAGCCATCCCCTGGTCAGTCGGGTCACCCACACAGCCCCCCCCCCCGTCCCCCGTGGGTTGGTAGGTCAACCCCGCAGTTACCCCAACTATGGCGCGCCCCCACCGGATGGCAGGTGGTGGCTTCTCCTGCGTCTCCTCGCAGCAGCCCTGCATCTCCTCCCTCCTCCTCCTAGGCCAATAGGATTGCTTCTCCTTTCGGACAATCAGGAAACAGGTCTCAAGACCCACTTCCTGATTGGCCGGGAGGAGAATCACTGTGACAATAGTGAATATTCATTCGCTATTGTCACACAATTGGGTGGACTGCACCCCAAGCCCACGCTTCTTTAAAGCCTATTAGAGCCTCTGGCTCTAATCAAGTGCTTAAAAAAAGAAAAAAAAAACATTGGAACCCATGCGTCCGGTGCCCCGCATGTAGATTTGCATAGCTACATTTAGAAAATTTGCTTCTCTCGACACACTGGAATAATAAGAAAAAACTCTTTTAGGCTTTTTAGACTCTCACTTTATCATGCAATCATTTTCACAAAAATGAAAAAAAGAATATGCTGTTGGAAGCAGTTTTCTTTGCAGAGCTTCTGTTCAACTCTACATTCCACAAAACAAGAGATAGGGGATATGGCAGAATATTGCTTGCGTTACAGAGAGTCTGGAAATTACCTTAAGGAGCTCCTGCACCGTCTACATCTGAATTTAACTACATATCTAGACAGGTCCAGATAAGGGAAAAAATAAGGAGAAAAGTAAGCACAATTTTCAGATTTTGTGGCATGGTGCTATTCTATTTAACATCACTATAACCGAAGAACTCAAGTAGCTGGCTTACAAATGCTTTACAGTAAATACAACCCGGATCCCTTGCAAATGTGAATGATTTTTTCACAGATGGTAACTTTTTTATTTCAAAGACAGCTCATGACATAAAGATACTGTATACCCATACTAGCTGATGGACATGGAAACAGGAAAACAGTTTATGTTATTGCTTTATATACCAAGCAAAACAGGCCAATTAGCAGAGGCCCCAAGAGTCCACAGACACTTCAGTATTATTTGACGTCTATGACTAAAATAGACACCTGATACTGATGTTTTATTATTCCAAGAACAATGCCAAAACAACAAAGTAATAATAATAATAATAATAAAAAAAACAGTTAGCCTTTTTTTTTTTTAATTTGCAGCTTTATTTAAAATATTATTTGGTGATCCTGCCAAAAAGGTCCTTGTTCAGACACTTGTAATGTGACTGTGTTCTATCCCTATCTTCTAACTGTGCTCTTAAATTGCTACTATGTGACAGGCACTTCTAGTGGAGATTGTAATTGGCTGTGCTGATACTCATTGCACACTGCACAGACATAGTCCATTGTTCCCACCTCCGGGAAACCTGCTGTCATGAAGTTTGGAATAGTGGCTGATTCATAATGCTGGGACAAATACTGTTAGGAGACGCTGATGTCAATTCCAGCCACCTGTCTGTTCCCTGCTAGAATGTGTATTGTAAATAAGTCTACTATGGGATCTACTATGGGATCCCCATTGTTGTTTGTGTTAATTAACTCTGCTATTGTGTGAAGAAGAGTCTATGTTGATTGTGTTTTCTGAACTAGAGGACGGCCAGTCTAGCCTAAAGGTCATGCCTGAGTCATCTAGGCTGTCTAAAGGGATTAGTTAATTAGCCCATGTTAATTAGGTTTCTGGTCACAGGTGTATGTTCAGAGTAATATGAGCCGGAGGTATGCACCTCCACTTTTAGTGTATAAAAGAGCCTGTATTTTGCAATAAAAGAGATTCCTGTTTGAACTTACATACAGCTTGCCTGGTGTTTGTTCTGAGCTATCACAACTACATTTGAACGGCACATAGCTGTAGTTCTAATCCTGGAGCATTGGATGACCACGCAATCAGATGTTGCGATCAGCAATCTGATTCTATAGCAGCAGAGGAGTGTCGGGAGAGTGGAACCAAGCGAGCAGGGGCTTGTTACATTGGTTGGCAGCGGTGGGATTTGCTCTCCAGTTACTGGGACACTCCAAACCACCACAGTGAATGGCCAGCTATGCAACCTGCAGGAGAGCCACGCTGAAAGACTTACTTGAGAGCCGTTGAGAGACCGGTGGGACAAAGAACAAGGCGACCCTGATCAGTGAGCTAGCCAAGATGGATCAGAGGGATGATGATGCGGGACCCCGGTCAGTTGAAGACTTGTTTCAGCAACGAGTTTGAGAGCGGTTGGCATTATATGGTGCTAACCCATCAGAGATGCCATTAGAGACATCCAGCTGCAGGATGAGCGACAAGAGAGAGAACTAGAGCGGCAACATGAGCGGAGAATGGCAGAATTACGGCAATCAAAGACAACACCTAAAGATACAGCGCCTTTCCGTAAGTTACCCTTTCGGGCGTTCAAACTATTTAAGGAAGGAGAGGAGGAAATTGAAGCGTTCCTGCAGGACTTTGAGAGACTATGCCAGATACATAATGTACTGTCCCAAGATTGGGTTGCTATACTGGCGAGTAATTTGACTGGCAGAGCAGCCGATGCGTATCGGGCCCTGGAGGACGAGGACGCTAAAGATTATGACCGGGTAAAAGAAGCTCTGCTAGCCCGATTTGCCATTACACCTGAAGCCAGTCGGAGTAAGTTTAGAGAATCCCGTAAACAAGCCAACATAACATACGTGGAGTGGGAACATTGTTTGCAGCGGAACCTTAACCACTTGCCGACCGCCTAACGTAGATATACGTCGGCAGAGTGGCACGGGCAGGCAGAATCACGTATATATACGTGATCTGCCTCCCGCGGGCGGGGGGTCCGATCGGACCCCCCCCCGGTGCCAGCGGCGGTTGGCATCTGACTGGGAGCGTCGGGAGGCGAGGGGGAGACCATCCGATCGTGGCCCCCCCCTCGCGATCGCTCCCAGCCAATGGGAATCCTCCTCTGCCTGTGTGTAGTTTCACACAGGCAGAGGATGTGATGTCATCTCTCCTCGGTCTGGCAGTTTCCGTCCAGCGCCGAGGAGAGAAGACATGTAAGTGCACACAACACAAACACACACAGTAGAACATGCCAGGCATACCTTACACCCCCGATCCCCCCCCGATCGCCCCCCGATCCCCCCCCAATCACCCCCCCCCCTGTCACAAACTGACATTAGCAGTATTTTTTTTTTTTTTTTCTGATTACTGCATAGTGTCAGTTTGTGACAGTTACAGTGTTAGGGCAGTGAGTGTTAGGCCCCCTTTAGGTCTAGGATACCCCCCTAACCCCCCTAATAAAGTTTTAACCCCTTGATCACCCCCTGTCACCAGTGTCACTAAGCGATCATTTTTCTGATCGCTGTATTAGTGTCGCTGGTGACGCTAGTTAGTGAGGTAAATATTTAGGTTTGCCGTCAGCGTTTTATAGCGACAGGGACCCCCATATACTACCTAATAAATGTTTTAACCCCTTGATTGCCCCCTAGTTAACCCTTTCACCACTGATCACCGTATAACCGTTACGGGTGACGCTGGTTAGTTCGTTTATTTTTTATAGTGTCAGGGCACCCGCCGTTTATTACCGAATAAAAGTTTAGCCCCCTGATCGCCCGGCGGTGATATGCGTCGCCCCAGGCAGCATCAGATTAGCGCCAGTACCGCTAACACCCACGCACGCAGCATACGCCTCCCTTAGTGGTATAGTATCTGATGGGATCAATATCTGATCCGATCAGATCTATACTAGCGTCCCCAGCAGTTTAGGGTTCCCAAAAACGCAGTGTTAGCGGGATCAGCCCAGATACCCGCTAGCACCTGCGTTTTGCCCCTCTGCCCGGCCCACCCAAGTGCAGTATCGATCGATCACTGTCACTTACAAAACACTAAACGCATAACTGCAGCGTTCGCAGAGTCAGGCCTGATCCCTGCGATCGCTAACAGTTTTTTTGGTAGCGTTTTGGTGAACTGGCAAGCACCAGCCCCAAGCAGTGTCAGGTTAGCGCCAGTACCGCTAACACCCACGCACGCAGCATACGCCTCCCTTAGTGGTATAGTATCTGATGGGATCAATATCTGATCCGATCAGATCTATACTAGCGTCCCCAGCAGTTTAGGGTTCCCAAAAACGCAGTGTTAGCGGGATCAGCCCAGATACCTGCTAGCACCTGCGTTTTGCCCCTCCGCCCGGCCCAGCCCAGCCCACCCAAGTGCAGTATCGATCGATCACTGACACTTACAAAACACTAAATGCATAACTGCAGCGTTCGCAGAGTCAGGCCTGATCCCTGCGATCGCTAACAGTTTTTTTGGTAGCGTTTTGGTGAACTGGCAAGCACCAGCGGCCTAGTACACCCCGGTCGTAGTCAAACCAGCACTGCAGTAACACTTGGTGACGTGGCGAGTCCCATAAGTGCAGTTCAAGCTGGTGAGGTGGCAAGCACAAGTAGTGTCCCGCTGCCACCAAGAAGACAAACACAGGCCCGTTGTGCCCATAGTGCCCTTCCTGCTGCATTCGCCAATCCTAATTGGGAACCCACCGCTTCTGCAGCGCCCGTACTTCCCCCATTCACATCCCCAACCAAATGCAGTCGGCTGCATGAGAGGCATTTTCTTTATGTCCTCCCGAGTACCCCTACCCAACGAACCCCCAAAAAAGATGTCGTGTCTGCAGCAAGCGCGGATATAGGCGTGACACCCTCTATTATTGTCCCTCCTGTCCTGACAATCCTGGTCTTTGCATTGGTGAATGTTTTGAACGCTACCATTCACTAGTTGAGTATTAGCGTAGGGTACAGCATTGCACAGACTAGGCACACTTTCACAGGGTCTCCCAAGATGCCATCGCATTTTGAGAGACCCGAACCTGGAACCTGTTACAGTTATAAAAGTTACAGTTACAAAAAAAAGTGTAAAAAAAAAAAAAAAAAAAAAAACATACAAAAATATAAAATAAAAAAAAATAGTTGTCGTTTTATTGTTCTCTCTCTCTCTATTCTCTCTCTATTGTTCTGCTCTTTTTTACTGTATTCTATTCTGCAATGTTTTATTGTTATTATGTTTTATCATGTTTGCTTTTCAGGTATGCAATTTTTTATACCTTACCGTTTACTGTGCTTTATTGTTAACCATTTTTTTGTCTTCAGGTACGCCATTCACGACTTTGAGTGGTTATACCAGAATGATGCCTGCAGGTTTAGGTATCATCTTGGTATCATTCTTTTCAGCCAGCGGTCGGCTTTCATGTAAAAGCAATCCTAGCGGCTAATTAGCCTCTAGACTGCTTTTACAAGCCGTGGGAGGGAATGCCCCTTCCCCCCACCGTCTTCCGTGTTTTTCTCTGGCTCTCCTGTCTCAACAGGGAACCTGAGAATGTAGCCGGTGATTCAGCCAGCTGACCATAGAGCTGATCAGAGACCAGAGTGGCTCCAAACATCTCTATGGCCTAAGAAACCGGAAGCTACGAGCATTTTATGACTTAGATTTCGCCGGATGTAAACAGCGCCATTGGGAAATTGGGAAAGCATTTTATCACACCAATCTTGGTGTGGTCAGATGCTTTGAGGGCAGAGGAGAAATCTAGGGTCTAATAGACCCCAATTTTTGCAAAAAAGAGTACCTGTCACTACCTATTGCTATGATAGGGGATATTTACATTCCCTGAGATAACAATAAAAATGATTAAAAAAAAAAAAATGAAAGGAACAGTTTAAAAATAAGATAAAAAAATAATAATAATAAAGAAAAAAAAAAAAAAAAAAAAAAAAGCACCCCTGTCCCCCCTGCTCTCGCGCTAAGGCGAACGCAAGCGTCGGTCTGGCGTCAAATGTAAACAGCAATTGCACCATGCATGTGAGGTATCGCCGCGAAGGTCAGATCGAGGGCAGTAAGTTTAGCAGTAGACCTCCTCTGTAAATCTAAAGTGGTAACCTGTAAAGGCTTTTAAAGGCTTTTAAAAATGTATTTAGTTTGTCGCCACTGCACGTTTGTGCGCAATTTTAAAGCATGTCATGTTTGGTATCCATGTACTCGGCCTAAGATCATCTTTTTTATTTCATCAAACATTTGGGCAATATAGTGTGTTTTAGTGCATTAAAATGTAAAAAAGTGTGTTTTTTCCCCAAAAAATGCGTTTGAAAAATCGCTGCGCAAATACTGTGTGAAAAAAAAAAATGAAACACCCACCATTTTAATCTGTAGGGCATTTGCTTTAAAAAAAATATATAATGTTTGGGGGTTCAAAGTAATTTTCTTGCAAATAAAAATTATTTTTTTATGTAAACAATAAGTGTCAGAAAGGGCTTTGTCTTCAAGTGGTTAGAAGTGTGGGTGATGTGTGACATAAGCTTCTAGATGTTGTGCATAAAATGCCAGGACAGTTCAAAACCCCCCCAAATGACCCCATTTTGGAAAGTAGACACCCCAAGCTATTTGCTGAGAGTCATGTTGAGTCCATGGAATAATTTATATTGTGACACAAGTTGCGGGAAAGAGACAATTTTTTATTTTTTTTATTTTTTTTTGCGCAAAGTTGTCACTAAATGATATATTGCTCAAACATGCCATGGGAATATGTGAAATTACACCCCAAAATACATTCTGCTGCTTCTCCTGAGTACGGGGATACCACATGTGTGAGACTTTTTGGGAGCCTAGCCGCGTACGGGACCCCGAAAACCAAGCACCGCCTTCAGGCTTTCTAAGGCCGTAAATTTTTGATTTCACTCTTCACTGCCTATCACAGTTTCGGAGGCCATGGAATGCCCAGGTGGCAAAAAAACCCCCCAAATGACCCCATTTTGGAAAGTAGACACCCCAAGCTATTTGATGAGAGGTATAGTGAGTATTTTGCAGACCTCACTTTTTGTCACAAAGTTTTGAAAATTGAAAAAAGAAAAAAAAAAAATTTTTTTTCTCGTCTTTCTTCATTTTCAAAAACAAATGAGAGCTGCAAAATACTCACCATGCCTCTCAGCAAATAGCTTGGGGTGTCTACTTTCCAAAATGGGGTCATTTGGGGGGGGTTTGTGCCACCTGGGCATTCCATGGCCTCCGAAACTGTGATAGGCAGTGAGGAGTAAAATCAAAAATGTACGCCCTTAGAAATCCTGAAGGCAGTGCTTGGTTTTCGGGGCCCCGTATGCGGCTAGGCTCCCAAAAAGTCCCACACATGTGGTATCCCCATACTCAGGAGAAGCAGCTAAATGTATTTTGGGGTGCAATTCCACATATGCCCATGGCCTGTGTGAGCAATATATCATTTAGTGACAACTTTTTGTAATTTTTTTTTTTTTTTTTTTTTTTTGTCATTGTTCAATCACTTGGGACAAAAAAAATGAATATTCAATGGGCTCAACATGCCTCTCAGCAAATTCCTTGGGATGTCTACTTTCCAAAATGGGGTCATTTGTGGGGGTTTTGTACTGCCCTGCCATTTTAGCACCTCAAGAAACGACATAGGCAGTCATAAATTAAAGGCTGTGTAAATTCCAGAAAATGTACCCTAGTTTGTAGACGCTATAACTTTTGCGCAAACCAATAAATATACACTTATTGACATTTTTTTTACCAAAGACATGTGGCCGAATACATTTTGGCCTAAATGTATGACTAAAATTGAGTTTATTGGATTTTTTTTAGAACAAAAAGTAGAAAATATCATTTTTTTTCAAAATTTTCGGTCTTTTTCCGTGTATAGCGCAAAAAATAAAAACGGCAGAGGTGATCAAATACTATCAAAAGAAAGCTCTATTTGTGGGAAGAAAAGGACGCAAATTTCGTTTGGGTACAGCATTGCATGACCGCGCAATTAGCAGTTAAAGCGACGCAGTGCCGAATTGTAAAAAGTGCTCTGGTCAGGAAGGGGGTAAAACCTTCCGGGGCTGAAGTGGTTAAGGGCTGATTCCAGGGAAGCCACACTCATACCATAGAGGACATCACCCAGCTAGTACTCTTAGAACAGTTCTTTAACCACACCCCTCCGGTAGTATGGGATTGGGTGCGAGATAAGCGACCACAGACTATACAGCAAGCGGCTACTTTGGCTGATGAATATCTGGACTCTCGAAGGTCAGGCGAAAGCGAGCGCTATCCACTATCTCGGCCCAGTTTACCAGCCTCTAACCCAACTTCAGTACCTCAGTGGTCTGCCTCTAGACCCCCTAACCCGACCCAACCCTCCTAACGGACCTAAGTGCTATACCTGTAACCAAACCGGTCATCTGCAGCGATATTGTCCTACCCGATCCACGAGGTACCGAGAGACTGCTCATCCATCCAGACCAGTGGCTCATTGCTTCCAGAATGAGCCCAACCATCAAGATGTTCAGGAAGAGTTTGGCAAACTTTTTGAGGCTGATCCCATCCAAGCTGCTGCCGGAGATAATCGGCAGTACCATCGTCAAGCAGTATGGGTTAATGGGCAGCCGGCCCAGGGACTCCGCGATTCCGGGGCTACAAGTACCCTCATCCAGCCTCACATGATTCCCCAGTCGGTCCGGACCGGCCAGACTGTTGCAGTCAGGGTAGCAGGGGGCAAGGTGCTACATTTAGCCACCGCCCAAGTCCTCTTGGATTGGGGCTCAGGGGAGCGACAAGTGCGAGTGGGATTACTACGTAAGTTACCCGCGGAAGTACTTTTGGGGAACGATTTGGGGCATTTGACTTCCTCATATGCCCCAGAGGCCGCCATGGCCGTGACCACCCGACGTCAGAGCCAACTTCAAGGCAACTCCACTCCTATGGGGACCCAGGTGAGACCAAATCCTCCTACATTACCCCGACTTGACAACCCTGTGTCCTGGGATTCTCCCTCCGACATTAGGCAAGAGACTCAGAATGACCCAACATTGGCTGGTTATCAGGACAGGGCGGGCAAGGATCCAGGGGGGTTGGGGGAAGACAGAATAGAGTGGGAGGGGGGTTTCTATATCGTTACACCAAGGGAATGGGTACCGGTAAGCGACAGGGTCCCCACAAACAGCTAGTTGTACCCCAGAAATACAGACGGGAGCTATTGCGGCTGGCTCACCACTTCCCCGTGGCCGGACATTTAGGGATAGCTAAGACCCGGAGTCGGTTGTCTCATGCGTTCTTCTGGCCCAGGTTACATGCTAAGGTGCGAGAATACTGCCGGACCTGTGAGACGTGTCAGGAAGTAGGGAAGACAGGGGATCACCCAAAAGCCTCGCTGCAACCCCTGCCGATCATTAGAGAACCCTTTAGCCGCATAGCGGTTGATATTATAGGCCCATTGGCCCGCCCCAGTGCCACTGGGAAGAAGTATATTCTTACGGTGGTGGATTACGCCACCCGCTACCCGGAGGCCATTCCCTTATCCAATATCCAGGCTGATACAGTAGCAGATGCCTTACTGCGGGTATTCACTAGGGTAGGGTTTCCCCAGGAGATATTGTCCGATCAGGGTACCCAGTTCACAGCCGAGCTGACACAGCAGCTCTGGCGTCTCTGTGGGATTAAATCCCTCGAGAGCGCCCCCTACCACCCTCAGACTAACGGGCTGTGTGAGAGATTTAACGGGACCCTGAAGCAGCTGCTTCGGGCCCTCGTGGAGAGTAGGAAGGATTGGGAGAAATATCTTCCCCATCTACTGTTCGCCTATAGAGAGATACCCCAAGAGTCCACAGGGTTTTCCCCATTGAGCTGTTGTATGGGTGAAGGGTTAGGGGGCCCTTAGACTTAGTGAGGGCCCAGTGGGAGGGGGTAGAGGATCCAGAAGGCCTCCCCATCCTTAGTTATGTCTTAGAACTCAGGGAGCGCCTGCGGGAACTTACCGATCTAATCCATGAGAATATGCAATCGGCCCAGAGTCAGCAGAAGGTTTGGTATGATCGGTCTGCGCGGAATCGCACCTTTTATATCGGACAGAAAGTCCTGGTACTAAAACCCCTGAAGCAAAATAAATTACAGGCCTCCTGGCAGGGCCCCTATCAGGTGGTAAAACAGCTGTGCGATACCACCTACGTGGTTACCAGCTGTGTAGACACAAACATTAAGAGGACATTCCACATTAATATAATGAAGGCCTATCATGAGAGGACTGAGGCCGTAGCTATCATATGCACTCCTGCCACCGGGGACTCTGAATATCTACCGATGCTGGAGCTTCCCGAAATCAGTAACTGTTCCAGGGGTGTGGAAGATACGGCTAGGAGATAGATTAGGATCCCAAGAACGAGAACAGGCCAGAGAATTACTCCAGGACCGGCAGGAGATGTTCTCGGCAATCCCTGGGTACACTCACATAGCTGTGCACAAGGTAGAGACCCCCGGGCAGAAGCCCCTGAGACAACCAGCCTATAGGATTCCCGGAGCAGTGCAAGAAGGGAGGAGAGCGGAGATTAGGGAGATGCTCGAGTTAGGGGTGATCAAACCATCGGCAAGCCCCTGGGCTTCCCCTGTAGTATTAGTCCCAAAACGGGATGGCACGACCCGATTTTGTGTGGACTATAGGCGACTGAATGACTGTACTGTAATGGGATGCCTACCCTATGCCCCGAGTGGACGAATTGCTGGACAAAACAGCTCAGGGACATTATCTTTAATCTTATTATTTAAGGGCTACTGGCAAATTCCCTTGGAAGTGGAAGCAATTCCAAAGTCGGCCTTCATCACCCCGTTCGGCCTTTACCAGTTTCGGGTAATGCCATTCGGGATGAAGAATGCTCCGGCTACCTTCCAGCGGATGATAGATGAACTCCTCGATGGTCTGCAAAATTTTGCATGCGCATATCTTGATGACATCGCAATCTATAGCCAGACATGGGAGGAATATCTGAGACACCTGGGAATAGTGCTAGATAGGATCCAAGCCGCTAACCTGACCCTGAAGCCAGACAAATGTAATATCGGGATGTCTGAGGTGCAATATCTGGGACATAGAGTGGGGTGTGGGAAGCAGAGGCCAGAACCTGCAAAAATCGAGGCCGTCCTAAACTGGCCAGTTCCCAGAACCAAGACCCAGGTACTTGCATTTTTAAGGACAGCAGGGTACTACAGGAACTTTGTACCCCACAATAGTGACATAGCCAAACCCCTGATGGACCTGACCAAAAAGACTCTCCCTAGACAGGTCCTGTGGTCCCCGGAGTGCGAGACAGCGTTTCATCAGTTAAAAAACACCCTAACGCAAGCTCCCATACTGGCGGCACCCGATCCAACAAACGCTTTGTCATTCATACTGATGCCTCCATGTTTGGACTGGGAGCCGTACTAAGTCAAGTTGGCGATGACGGGAAAGAGCACCCGGTGGCGTATCTCAGCCGCAAGTTGTTACCCAGTGAAGTTGGATCTGCTGCCGTGGAAAAAGAGTGTTTGGCCTTAGTCTGGGCTTTAAAGAAACTGCAGCCCTATGTGTATGAACGCTCTTTTACCGTCATGACGGACCACAATCCTTTGATATGGCTTAACCGGGTGGTGGGAGAGAACGGCCAATTACTAAGGTGGAGCCTTGCTTTGCAACCGTACAATTTCACCATACAATATCGGCCAGGGCCTCAAAACGGGAATGCGGATGGGTTGTCCCGGCAGACGGACCTGGAACCTTTAGACTACTTTTCCAACATCCTCGGGTTGACCCGTTCGGGGTCCCACTGTGGCTGTTGGACTGTTTCCCAGGAGGGAGTATTGTCATGAAGTTTGGAATAGTGGCTGATTCATAATGCTGGGACAAATACTGTTAGGAGACGCTGATGTCAATTCCAGCCACCTGTCTGTTCCCTGCTAGAATGTGTATTGTAAATAAGTCTACTATGGGATCTAAGAGTCATTAGATCCCCATTGTTGTTTGTGTTAATTAACTCTGCTATTGTGTGAAGAAGAGTCTATGTTGATTGTGTTTTCTGAACTACAAGATGGCCAGTCTGGCCTAAAGGTCATCTAGGCTGTCTAAAAGGATTTGTTAATTAGCCCATGTTAATTAGGTTTCTGGTCACAGGTGTATGTTCAGAGTAATATGAGCCTGAGGTATGCACCTCCACTTTTAGTGTATAAAAGAGCCTGTATTTTGCAATAAAATAGATTCCCGTTTGAACTTACATACAGCCTGCCTGGTGTTTGTTCTGAGCTATCACAAGTGGATTTGAACGGCACATAGCTGTAGTTCTAATCCTGGAGCATCGGATGACCGCGCAATCAGATGTTGCGATCTGCAATCTGATTCTATAGCAGCAGAGGAGTGTCGGGAGAGTGGAACCGAGCGAGCAGGGGCTCGTTACACCTGCCCTAAAAAAATTACTGGCAGCTGCTACTGGAATGAGTGCTTGTAGACAGAACGGCTTTTTCTTTTTATTACAATCGCTTATGATGCACATTGCTTTAACAAATATCAAATATCATCAAATTAGGGTTTAACCTACCTCAAGGCTGAACTTGGCAATCTGGTCATTCAGGTATATGCCAGAATGATCTGTCTGTCTCTGATCATCAATGTGCAGCTGTGAACTTCTGTTTTTTTTTTTTTATCACCTTAATGCATTTCTTGCATTAAGGAAAAAAAAAGTTTATATTACTCTGTCCTCCCTCTTCCCTGCTGCTGTCAATCAAATGCAGTGAGGAGGAAGTGGTGGGCGGGGCTAAGTCCTGCTGCATGTGTCTATGGAGACACACAGCTCAGGAGTGAGCAGACACCGTGTGCCTCCATAGCAAATGGCTTGCTATGGGGACACACAAAGAAGAGGAGGAGCCAAGATCGCCGGCGGGGGGACCCGAGAAGAGGAGGGTGGAGGCTGCTCTGGGCAATACCATTGCCCAGAGCAGGTGAGTATAACATGTTGTTATTTTAATTTAAAAAATAGACTTTAGTACCACTTTAAAGCGGAGGTTCGCTGAAAAAAAATATTAAAAGCCAGCAGCTACAAATACTGCAGCTGCTGACTTTTAATATATGGACACTTACCTGTCCAGAGCGCCCGCGATGTCGGCAGCCGAAGCCGATCCGTCCTTCAGCTCTCGTCTGCTGCTGCCGCCATCCTCAGTAAGGGAATAAGGAAGTGAAGCCGTAAGGCTTCACCTCCTGGTTCCCTACTGCACATGCACGAGTCGCACTGCGCGTCCTCTCAGGTCTCTGCTGTGTTGTGGGACCTGTGTGTCTCCCAGAATACAGCGGGGGAGGACGGGGTAGGCGCTGGAAGTGGCATAGATCACCGCAAGCGCCGCGGTGATCTATGCCAAGAAGTAGGAGCAAATACCTGTATTAGATAGGTATCTGCTCCCTCCTCCCCCCCTGAAAGGTGCCAAATGTGACACCGGAGGGGGGGAGGAATCCAAAAAGTGGAAGTTCCATTTTTGGGTGGAACTCCACTTTAAATATTAGAGCAGAGTTAAAGTTGAACTCTGGGGATGAAAAACTTTTCGTTCACAGTTGGTCCCCCTCTTTACTGCAAGAGTTTACTGCTTGTTTTGCCTAGGGGATGATAAATAAAGTTATATACGTACCTTATTCCTCCTTTCTCCATCAGTCAGCGCTCTTCTCCACTGTCCGACATCTTGGTTTGCAGACAGGTCCTCTGTGTCCTCCCATACAATGCAGGACTGCTGGTCCTGCACTGTACAGGGCAACATCATAGTGGCAACTGGTCGGGCAATGAAGGGAAGAGGCTTCAGGGGACCGATCACATGAAGAAGGGGAAACTTGCAAGAGTAAAGAATAATAATCACCTTATTCATCATCTTCTTTGCAAAACATAAAGGTTCAGCTTTAACTGCAGCATTTGATCATTACAGCGGTACAGTGGTGACGAGTCAGATTTTGCACTAATAATTAATCATTACTGCTCTATTAGGCTTGCCAAATTTTAAGCATAAAAATAATGGGAATTGCTGTGCTTTTAATATGAAGACAACTTTCTTTTTTTAGTTCAGGCATGGCGAATTCATTAGATAAAACAATTCAAAAAACGGTGCAGTAACCTGCTGCAACTGATCATAAATCCATTTTCTGTAGATAATAAAAGCTCATTTGCAATTTGTCACTTTAGGTTACTACAGAGAACTTGTCATTGCATTGTGTAAATGTGAATTCAATGTGTTCAAATGAGAATCAGTTGGCCTCTAGTAATCAAAGAACTGGCACAGCGTTAGCATAGTATTTCTACTCACAGCCCTACAGGATTGTCACGTATGTGTACAGCCGGATTGAGTTACAAAAACTGGTTAACCTGGAGCCAAGGTGCAACCAATTGGATTCTTAATTTTATTTACAAGGAAACCCCTGTTTGTATAGTTGACATTATTTCAAAGACTTCACACTGTTTAATTTACATGATCCCTTTTGTTTCTGTATGCTGATGATGGCACTGTAATTATTTAAAAAAAAAAATCTAAGTACCTTTTTCCTAATTAATACACAGCTCTTTCCCAGCCTGTCTGTAGGGTAACATAAGCAGGAGGAGCTTCTAGTCCTCTGCTGCTGGTCACATGTTCAAAAAAAGAACAGCATGACACTGTAGGACTTACTCCATATATTTAATACCAACTTACCCGTACATACCCTCCCTCCAAAAACATCATGGATGACTCAAACTCGTTTTTTGGAGTAAAATGGCCTTACGGCCTTTTATTCAAACGTATAAATTAACATAAATATTATAAATAACCGTCTTATCTTAAACAACTTGCGAAGGTAACTTTTTCAATGAGAAAGATGACTATGACCCTGGTCACTGGTACAACCTCCTTAATTTAACCTGCCAGTCGGAAACCCCTGACACGGCATTATCCCAACATACCCCAGTGACCAAGCATTTTTAACTCCTGCAGGTAACCCTTAAGGCCTGCAGGTACCAACTTCAATCCCCATCCTTCCATGTATGGGTACCAGCAAAACCCCCCATCATCAGGATGGGTACCATCAACCAACCCCCCATCCTAGGATGGGTACACATGTTACAACTTGTAACAGAACTTTTCCTATTCAAGGAAAACACAACAACTGCCAACCATCGGGAGGGTGGGTGGGAATCTCGTCCACCACCGCTCTTCGACTGACGTCACTTCCCTTCCTGCATCTCCTCACTTTCCTCCTGCAGCCCCTCCCTTTCTCTAAAAGGAGAACTGTCCCCTAATAATGCGTGCATATGTGCAGTCCAGCACTGTCATGCCGTCCCTGCGCTTAGGGTCCCCCTTTGGCTCCGTGACTCTCTTGACACTGTAGGACTTACTCCATATATTTAATACCAACTTACCCGTACATACCCTCCCTCCAAAAACATCATGGATGACTCAAACTCGTTTTTTGGAGTAAAATGGCCTTACGGCCTTTTATTCAAACGTATAAATTAACATAAATATTATAAATAACCGTCTTATCTTAAACAACTTGCGAAGGTAACTTTTTCAATGAGAAAGATGACTATGACCCTGGTCACTGGTACAACCTCCTTAATTTAACCTGCCAGTCGGAAACCCCTGACACGGCATTATCCCAACATACCCCAGTGACCAAGCATTTTTAACTCCTGCAGGTAACCCTTAAGGCCTGCAGGTACCAACTTCAATCCCCATCCTTCCATGTATGGGTACCAGCAAAACCCCCCATCATCAGGATGGGTACCATCAACCAACCCCCCATCCTTGGATGGGTACACATGTTACAACTTGTAACAGAACTTTTCCTATTCAAGGAAAACACAACTGCCACAGCACGAAAGGGGTAACCCCTTACCCTTGCGAGCACCTCCACACATTAAGCCCTCTGTGTATACCTTCTTGCAAGCCTAATGACCATAAGTCCGTGCCCACCTCATTAAGATGTACACCATCGCTGCGCAAATAACGCCATGTGTCAATCTCCAACTCCCTATGCCGAATGGCTAAGCCCCCATTCCTTATAAAAAACCGGCTCACCTTTTTATTTACTTTTACCCTAGCCCTATCCACTTTTTTGTCTGACAAAGCCCAGCGCCAAGATAACCTCCTAACCATATCAGACCACACTAATACCATCTTAGGATAAGCAGCTTTTAAACGTAGAAAATCACACTTGATGTCTCTAATAAGGTCCCTCATCGATCTGGCTCCCATATCATTTCCACCCACATGCAATACCAACACATCAGGGGCCCTGTCCATCCGGGAGAATCTATATACCTCCCCAAGCACCCTATTCCACTGCATGCCCGGAACCCCAATCCACCTTACGAGGGCCTCCTGTCTGGGAATACGAAGCTGTCTGCCGTTTGGCCGAACGTCCGCTCTCTTGGCCCCCCAAAACACGTAGGAGTGACCGAGTATCCAAACCATACACACATCTTGACCTGTTAACGAAATAAATAATAAAACCTCATGAACCTTAATACCCAACTCCCACTACCAAACATCACCCAAAATAACATTACATTTTAAACCATGCAAGGGCGGACATACAGTTTGAATCTATCCGACTCCCATCTACCAATCCGTTTAATTACCTCCTGACTCAAACCCGCCCTGGCAGCTTCTGTGGCCGCCCCAATCCTAAAAGAATGTGAGGAAAATTGTAAAGGGTCACATCCCACCCTGACCACGCATTTTTTAAAAACCGTTATAAACTGATATTTCGACAGACACAAACCGTCCTCATGTATCAAGAAGGGGCCGGTAAACGCAGGCCTGACCTCCATGAAAGCTCCCACAATCCTAACTGGGCATATGCTAATATCCGCAATCTTCCCAAACTCCAGATATTGTCCTCTCCCTGCTTGATCCGTTTTTGACCTATGAATCCATATGCGGACTCTATCCGCCCATACTTCAACTTCCCCGTTGAACAGCCCGCCCGAAACCGTCTTTGAAGGGCTCACCAGCTCACCTATTCTCAGCGCCCCAAAAAAGGCCAGCGCGAACGCTGCTTTGAATAGTGCACATTCATATGCGGATCTACTGACCCCTTCTAGACTAAGCATTAACTGCTTAAGCATTTCAAATGAAACTGGGCGCCTACCATCCCTCTGTTTGAAAGCTTTTTTATATCCCTTGACTGCTTGTCGTAACCAAAATTCTTTAGTATGGTCCCGACACCCCTGCCATTTAAAAAGGAAGGCCAAACCTGCCAGTTCACGATTGATGGCAGCTGCCGAGATACCGTTGTCCAGGCCCCTAATGATAAAGTACAGCACTGCCTTGTCCACGTCCGGATCATCTGCTCCCATACCCAAGTCTTTTAGAAAGGCGAACCACTCCTTCCGTACCTTCGAGTAGGCATTCCATGTAGCCGTACTCACGGACCGCTGAATCCATTTTGCTGCTGTTCCAAGGCAATGTTCCATATCCAGCTGGGACAGGCGACCCCTTGAAAATCTGCCTCTGGTGCCAACCTCCGGAACCTGTCCCACTGAAAACGAGACAAAGCGTCAGCCAAGGTGTTCTCGGTCCCTGGTAGATGCACAGCATAAATGAACGCATTCAATTGTAAACAACGAAGTACTAAGTGGCGCAAAAGCCTGACCACCGGCCCTGATGCCGCGGACAGCCGATTAACCACTTGCACCACCCCCAGATTGTCGCAATTGAAGCGGACCTTAAGGTTTCGAAATGACTCGCCCCACAGCTCTACGGCCACCACAATGGGGAACAACTCCAAGAGAACCAAGTTCTTTAAGAACCCAGCCTCCCTCCAAGCCGCCGGCCACTTGGCAGCACACCAGTGGCCCTTACAGAAAGCACCAAACCCAGTTGACCCAGCCGCATCAGTAAATAATTCTAGATCACAATTGCTGATCGGCCCAGACATCCATAGAGCCCTTCCATTGAAAGACTCCAAGAATACCTGCCACACCCGTAAGTCCTCTCTGTGGTCCTTATTCAAACTCACGAAGTGTGTTGGTGCCCTGATCCCTGCAGTGGCGGCTGACAGCCACCTGCAGAAAATTCGGCCCATAGGGATAATACGGCAAGCGAAGTTCAGTTTACCTAGCAGAGATTGGAGTTGGCGAAGCTGCAATTTCCTAACTCCAATAGTCCCACGAACCTCATCCTTCAACTTCTGAAGTTTGTCCTGCGGAATCCTGCATTCCATCCTCCTCGAATCTATCTCAATTCCGAGAAATGTGATAGAAACCGTTGGACCCTCCGTTTTTTCCGGGGCTAGCGGCACCCCAAATCTGTCTGCTAAATGCTGCAAGGTCCCCAAAAGTACTGCACATATGTTAGAACCCGCTGGACCCACATATAAGAAGTCATCCAAATAATGGATGACTGAATTGATACCTGCCACGTCCCGAACTGCCCACTCCAAGAATGAACTGAACATTTCGAAAAGAGCACAGGATATCGAGCATCCCATTGGAAGACAACGGTCTACATAGTAGGCCCCTTCCCATTTACAGCCTAGCCACCTGAAACTGTCAGGATGAACTGGCAAAAGCCGAAAAGCTGATTCGATATCGGACTTGGCCATTAAAGACCCCTGTCCGTACCTCCTAACCCATGCGACCGCAGCATCAAAAGATGTGTACGTAACCGTACACTCTTCTGGGGCTATAGCATCATTCACCGACCCTCCCTTCGGGAAAGAGAGGTGGTGTATGAGTCTGAACTTGTTTGGCTCCCTTTTTGGTACCACACCCAAAGGGGAGACCACTAACCCTTGTAGTGGTCTCTCCCGAAAAGGACCCGCCATGCGTCCCAACGAAACCTCTTTTCCCAATTTTTCGGAGACCACTGCTGCATGCAGCAAGGCCGACCGTAAATTCTTGGCCTCGGGCGGCACCTCCGCCAGGGCGCAAGGTATGTGAAAACCCTCCTTAAAACCAGCCTCCAGCGTGGCGGCCGCTGCCCGGTCAGGGTACCTATTAAGGAAAGGCCGCATCCTTTCCACCTGTACCGGAGTCCTCCCTCTTACCTGAAGTATCTCCGGCGCGTCCCTTACCTTTTCTGAAACATTTTGCCACTGCATGGGCTCCCGCGCAGCCGGAACACAAATGCTTGAAACGACAGTTGGCTCCAAATCTGCAGGTTCCCTCATTAAATTGCCAGCAATATCCCCATTTTTTCTCGGCCGGTTGTCCTGGGGCTGTTGAACCTCCGACCCCCGCCTGAAAAAACTGATTAGGGGCCCTCGCTGCCGTCATCAACCTCATCCACAAGCTGATGTCCTTGTGATCCCAGCGTAGATTCGGTCGCACCGCCATCCTCTGACGAAATTGTTCATCGTAGCGCAGCCACGCCATACCCCCGTATGTTCTATGCGCCTCACTAATTGCCTCTAGGTACACAAAAAGCGCTGAACAATGTTCTGGCGCTTTCTCGCCGACCACACTCGCCAAAATGGCAAACGCTTGTAGCCAGTTTGAGAAAGTTCGTGGGATCAAGCGATACCTACGCTTCTCCTCATCTTCCTTTTTTCCTTCCACCGGTTTTAACCTATCCAGATTAAATTTCTCCAGCGGCAGTAACGTGAAAATCTCCACGTATTCGCCCTTCCATATTTTTTCCTTTATCTCTGCTTTTAAATGAGCCCCCAACGGGCCCTCAAAGCAGACATATATCTCGCTCCTTGCCGCATCTGCTAACCTAACTGAATCCGCTCTTTTTTCAGTTGACTTCATCTGGTCCCCCGAAGTCGTCGCCACTGCTGCGGTATGTGGGGGCCCCCCAACCGCTGGAACAGCCACCCTTGGCAAAGCCGGGACTTCTCCCGTAGGAGGCGTGGTGGTCCCCACCTGCGTGGTATTCCTCTCCGTTGTCCACGCAGACGCCGGACCCCCCCCTACCCCTGATTCCACCCGTGCTACTAGCTCTTTTAGGCCAGTTAGCAACTCCCGCAAACCCTCATTCCCTGTTTGGGGCGCTGATACTGGCAGTGGAGCCGATACGTTCCCTGCCCCCCCTTTCCTGGCTAAACCCCCCGACCGTGAACCATCCCCATGCACATTGTGCCCTAACAGATTATGTAAGAGAATAGTAACAGGGTTAGTAGAATCGCACTCACCGGGCTGCCCTGGACTGGGCCCAACAGCCGCCACTCCTGGAACCAACGATGCTTGACGTCCTTGATCGTCACCTCCGTCAGACCCGGACAGCTCTCCTTCCGACCGAGCGTCGTGCTCGTCCATCCTGTCGACTTCTTGTTGCACCCCACTTGCGGTCGCAGTGGTTGCCGAGGGCCTGCGGTGCTGGGCTCGGCCTCTCCTCCCCTGACTACCGCTAGGCCCGCTGGATGCCCCTGGTGACGGACTCTTGCATCTGCTGCTGCACGGGGTATGTGCTGACCGTCCTTTACCACCCTTAACGTTGGCCCTGGTGTCTCTCTCTGACCCACTGTCGCCCTGCGGCGGACTGTTAGCCGTTTCTGTCGCCCGTGCCCGTCCTCTACTGGCCGCGGTGCGTTCTCGAGCGTCCCGAGCCCTCCGTCCCTCTCCTGCTGACCTCTCTGGGGGCTGCAAGCATCTGCGCCTTGCTGGAGGGGAAGAGCCGCGTGCATTGCTGGGCACCCTTCCCCCGCTCCCTCCAACTTTTCTCCGATTCCCACGTGGCTCCCCTCGTCCGTCCCTCTGCCCGACCTGCATGGTGGGTGTCTGGTCTTCCCCCGCTGTTCTCTCGCTCGGCACCGCTCCGGATGGGCCCAGGCCAGCCTCAGGGCTGTATCTCTCCGGCGGCCGTGACCGCCGCGCTCTGGGAGTTGGTGGCCCCCCCCCGCTCACCGTCGCCCCGCCGTCCACGATCGCCCGCAACTGTTGCTGTAGCCAGTCCGCGCCGTTAGCGGCAACCGCCGCTCTTAGCTGCTCCAAAAATCCCTCCATCGCCGCCATGCTGTGTTCTAGAGGGGGAAGATGAAGAGCGGTGAGGTGCGCCTCTAATCTCGTCCACCACCGCTCTTCGACTGACGTCACTTCCCTTCCTGCATCTCCTCACTTTCCTCCTGCAGCCCCTCCCTTTCTCTAAAAGGAGAACTGTCCCCTAATAATGCGTGCATATGTGCAGTCCAGCACTGTCATGCCGTCCCTGCGCTTAGGGTCCCCCTTTGGCTCCGTGACTCTCTTTTGGAATACAGAGTAAAACTGAATAATTAATATCAATAAACTGTTTTAAATCATCATACAAATATATGTTTGAAATCAAATCTTTATTATTTTTGGCAATAACATGGAGTGGGCGGATTTCTGTCAGTCACAGGTTGTGCCACGCCTCTCCGGTTTGTATCTTAGCATAAGATAGCAAACAAGATGTAATATCCCACCTTCATTGTGTTTAGCTGGTTAGTTGTAAGGAGGAGGAGGGAGGGAGTGGGCTGTCATTTACCAACGTGTATACGCCCACAGGTGTGACTCTATGGTCACAAGGGCTGCTCAGATGTGATAGGAGGAAATGATCAGCACAGAAACTACCCGAAAACTGAGCATGTGCAGAGCTGCCACCACTGCTCTGCAAAATGCACAACTTCAATGGGGACGTGATCAAAGGGGGAGACAGAGAACAGCAGGATCAACCAGTTTTTTTTTTGCAGAATACAGAAAATACATTTGCGTTATAAACAAAAAAAGAGTGACAATTTTGAAAAAAAAGCAATATATTTTACTTTTTGCTATAATAAATATCCCCAAAAAATATATAAAAAAAAATGTTTTCCTCAGTTTAGGCTGATACGTATTCTTCTACATATTTTTGGTAAAAAAAAATTGCAATAAGCGTTTATTGATTTGCACAAAAGTTATAGCGTGTACAAAATAGGGGATAGTTTTATGGCATTTATATTAATAATTTTTTTTTTTTACTAGTAGTGGTGGCGATCAGCGATTTTTATCGAGACTGCGACATTATGGCGGACAGATTGGACACTTTTGGCGCTATTTTTGGACCATTCACATTTATACAGCGATCAGTGCAATTAAAAATGCATTGATTACTGTGTAAATGTGACTGGCAGTGAAGGGGTTAACCAGGAGGGGGCGCTGCAGGGGTTAAGTGTGTCCTAGGGATGTGTTCTAACTGTGGGGGGGATGGGCTATGTGTGACACAACACTGATCACCGCTCCTCATTACAGGGAGCTGTGATCAGTGTCAGTGTCACTAGGCTTGTTTACATCAGCATTTCCCCGTTCTTCCTCTCCGTGAGACGATCATGGGTATCCCCGCGGACATCGAGTCCGCGGGACCCACGATCACACTCATGAAGCTCACGGCAGGGTCACGCGTGCGCCGGCACGAACGCGACCACATGGCGGCAAATTTAAAGGGACGTACCTTTACACCCATTTGCCTGTCCCTGCCATTCTGCCGACGTATATGTACATGCGGCGGTCGGCAAGTGGTTAAAAAACACAATTTGACACTGATGTTTCTGTTGAGTACTGTGACATTAGTTGTAGCTGCTGATGGATTGAAGGTTTTTGAGGGTGGCAAAATTCCTGTGTGATAAAACTAGTTAGGACAGTTAGAACTGCTGCCCTGACCCCCTTCTGCTTATTAAATTATTAGTTGTACAGAAGGTGGTGGGTAGATGCACACAGCACAGCAGAGATGAAAATGGAAACATGTCACTGTGAGGATTTGCCATGCATGCACAGTGATGAGAACAGGTTCAGTGTTATGTTACATACACAATCAGGGATCCTATTTGAAATAAAGGGACCCAATACATAGACTACTAGACAGTGGAAAAATTTGTTTAGTTGCGGTTTGTTGTCATTCGTAAAATACATAATTTCGTTCTGTTATAATCGTTATGTTACGTTAATATGTTTTCGGATAATTCGTTATTATTCGTAGAGTGTCGATATTCGTTATACTGAATCTCGAATCATGTCGAATACATTCATTATATGCGCTATAATTTTGTTTGTATTAGTTGAAATTCGATATTTATGTATGTATAATTGATTGGTGATAATGATTCGTAGTTTGGAAAGTCGTTTGTTTATTGAATCTTTAAACACACACATTCACAATATCTCTTCTCCTCTGCTCAAATACAATACAACACCCTTCTCACTCAGTTCTCAGGAATGTACTTTGCCAGTAATCCAACCTCCAGCACAAAATTGATCAGCTGATTGGACTGTAGGACTTACTTTGAGTTGACCTTTGGTTTCATTAGACCTTTAACGAATTACCGAATCATGTCAAATCCATTCGTTATATCCGCTATAATTTCTTTCGTATTCGTTGAAATTTCATTATTTTATTATTCGGACATTTGGATGCATCCGAATGTCCGAAAGATGCAAAATTCGACCGAATTTCGATTCGTTATGAAACAGATTGCAAAAGCCTATAGACTACCTGTCCATACTGGAATCAACCATATAGTCAAAAAAGTGCTACAACAACTCGCAAATGGCCATGGTGTATAACATAAATAAGTTATATGGCATACCGACAAGCTTGTTTCAAAGTGAAAAGCTCTTCTTTATTAAATATGGTCACATGTAAAGACAATGGGGTTGATTTACTAAAGGTAAATAGACTGTGCACTCTGCAAGTGCAGTTGCTCCAGAGCTTAGTAAATGAGCAGAAGCTCTACCAACTTCCATCATACAATCATTTGCAAGCAAAAATGCTGCTTTTTTTTTTTAATTTTCCTTGCACATGATTGGGTATTCTTTGCTTTACCTCATTTACTAAACTTTGGAGCCACTGCATGTGCAGAGTGCACAGTCTATTTGCCTTCAGTAAATCAACCCCTATGCTTCTAGACCATGCAGGGACCCTTTATCAGGCATTGGATAAATATACAGTGCAAACATATAAGGATACTATCCTCCAATTAGAAAATAGACCTCCTAGTGCCTCATTGACATAATTTTCCCACAAAAAAAAGTGTAAACCATATCATGTGTGAAAAAAATGTTCAATCTGTCTAAAGTATCGATAGATAAAACTCCATTCCGGTTTATGCACATGTGCATTCACGCTGCAGCATCAATGTGCAGCCCATGAGTGGACTAGTGTTTCTAACAAGCACACCTGGAGTTGCACATCTGTGTCTGCTAATACTTTAAGCAAATTGCATATTCATTTTCTTAGTACCCAATATTACCTATGTATATTTCTTCATATTCTACATATATACATGACATTTTTGTATTTTCAAACATGATATTGCTTGACATGCTGGCACTGTTTGCTCTATGTTTGCCACCTGCCTGTCCCTGCATGGTTCCAAAACGTCTTTTTATGTGATCATGCAAAGAAGAAGAGCTTTGCACTTTTAAACAAGTGTTTGTGTGCTGATGACATATCTTATTCACAGCCTACCTAACCATCCTTAACACCTCCTACTCTCATCTTTAGTTAAGTTTCTGGTAGGAAAAAAAGCAGAGCTGCAACTTATGAGAATGTATCAATTACTTGACACACACTAGAACTGCTTTTTAAAACATTGCCCAGAAAACTGCAATCAAAGTACAGCCGCTGCCCGCAGCAACCAGTCAATGTTTTGCTCTTAGTAAGGAAGCCAGTTGCTGTGGACAACCACTCCTTTTGTGCTACAGAGCTGAGTAAGTCACTTAAAGTGGAACTAAAGTCAGGATTACTTCATTTTCCTTACTGTCCGATCCCCAAGAGGTGCCGGCATTGCTTGTATTTTCAGCAATAAATTGCCTGCTTGTTGATATTATTTTCTGACTGTAGTTCCACTTTAATTGGTGATACATTTTCAACATTACAGGATAATGCAGATGAATGTGACTAGTACTACCAGCTATACTTCTGCTCTGGTTTTAAAAAGTTCTTTCCAGCACACTATGCAGTGTCCTGCATGATGCTCCCTACATGTACATCTCACTGAGAGATCACTGTGCTCTCTATGATCAGGCAGCAGGATGTGGATCCCTGCCAGGGCTGGGGTTAGCTGGGCCACCATGCAGGTAATCACCCCCCATGAGCATACTTATGTTGTAGTTTCACTCTGGTCAAGGGAAAACAAATGTGGAGCCCCTGGCCAATCTGCCCATCAGCACCCCCAGCACACAACACCAGCCTTTGTGACACTTGCTTACTTACTGGACTAGCTGTTGAATGGTATACTGTTACTCTTGCCCTTGGTTTACATTCTCGTAGAAAGCTCTGATAGTTACACATCTGTCAGACTCCCTGGAAACAACCCTGTCACAATGGTGACACCAGCAGCGCCTACCCTTATAGGCCTGCCAAGTGGCCTGTCCTATTTGCTCACCATGGTATCCAGTTTGTTGTACAGACTCATCCCCTCCTTTCCCACAGACAGCCCCTGTCATGCCTGGGCCCCCTGTTAAGATGATCCAATGGGACCAAAGCCTGGCATGGGGCTGCTTTTGCCCACCTATGGGCAGCCCTGTGCACAGTAACCCTGAGCAAGCCTTACTTTGTGATCCCAGGAAACTGACTGGGACATTGATGTAAGAAAACTTACTAAAAAGCAGGACAAAAATGCGTTGTTTCAAACATATGTGCTTGCAATAAACAAGCCTTATTGCATGTGTTTCCACAACTGCTTACAGTATAAGCATTAACACATTTTTTATACACACCAGTGCTTGTTTTTATATAGGATAGCCTGCAGCCTTAAAGGGTAAGTTTACCTTTGTACACTTTTTTTTCCTAAATTCCAGCTCCCCTATGCACCAATATAGCATGTATATATTATATTATTATTGGTGCATATGGTCCCATATGCACCAATATAGCATGTATATATTATATTATTATTATTTTCTATGAGGACAAGAATAGGCAATACCATGCTACTGTATATAAGGTATCACATTGCAAAGCAGTAATGTAAACTATCCCAGTAACTGATGCACTGCTTCCTGTTTCTGCAGTTTCCTGTTGTAAACCCCAAGCAGCATACTACAGTAAACTTCATAGATGTGAATAGGCCCTATATCAACCTCATTAAGTGGAAAACACTTTTTTTTATTGGTTTATGATCTGATACTTCCACTCTGGGTCTCAATACGCAGTGTCTGTTTCAAACTGTTGCTATTGCATGAAAAAAATAAATTTATGCAGTAGCATATAGTCTTCTAGTAACAATCTGGCAGTAAAAGTGGTGTACATTTTTTTTCCATCTGTTGTTCGATATTAAGAAGATATATGAGTCTCCTAATGTTGTAAGAAGAAAAATATGCCATAAAATTATTACTCCAGCTCTGTTCTTCCAGCATGACTGGAAATGTCTTCTACATATTCTTGAAACTGAAAGGTTTCACAGGGCTGAATTTATACTTCCTGCCACGTAGACTAACTGTCTTATGTCACCCCCACTCTATAGAGATAATAAAGCACTAGCTAGAGGTGTCATAACCACATGACACACTGAGGCTGGGGGGAACAGAGACAGTTTGACCATGCACCCGTACACATATAACCAACAACTAGAAGGGAATGGTGAACTGTCCCTCTGTTCTAATAGCAGTTTGGTAGCTGTAAAAAACAGAATAGGTGAACCATAAGGGGCAGTAACAGGGAAGACCCAGCCAAAATACATTGGCAAGCAGGATGGCAGGGTGGCAGACTAGAATATTTTATTATACATGAGCATGTGTTACTAACAGACAGCAATGTGATCTATAGGTGGCTGTAGGCCATCCCTGGCTGCAGTGATGCCTAGACCCTGGCTAATATTGGCTTTGCAGAAATCTGGCCCTGAGTGCAGACTGTAGCGTATAAAAGTAAAATACTCAGACTCAATTAATTGACTCCATAAACATTTGCGCATATCAATGTAGTCTTAAAGTGGAACTAAAACCTCTGATACTTTTCTCCACTCCACTGATGCAACTTCCACAAGCTCCGGCACCAGTGCTAACATCCTCACCCATGTTCTATCATGTTTGTATCTTTGGTCATCTTACTTGATTGATGACTGTCCATCTTTAATTGATTATAAGTAAGGTTTAAACAAGGGGGCTAGGGAGCGTGAAAGGGGGGTAGGGAGCGTGAAGATCTGCTTTAAACCTGGATAAGTGCCCCTATAGTAAGGGGCAGGAATGTCCACATCATTAACCTAATATGGAAGATAAATACTCTACCAAATATCACAAACATAGCCCCCAAACATAAACAGGCAAGTATTTCCAGGAAGGGGGCTTTGGGTGTCCACTAACCAAAATTTCAAACACTACTGTTTCCCCATCTGCACCGATCAGCTCAAGGACCGTTCATAATTTAGTACATTACTGGTATTCACCAATCGATTGAGCCCTTGGTCTTGTAGACCCAACAACAACCAGCCAAAAGAAAGTACCATACCACCTGGTGGGCCCTGTTTTGTAATAATTCCAAGTCTTTTACAGACCCCCAAAGACCTCCTAACCCTTTAAGCTGGCATGACGAGAAAATAAATCTCCCTCTCAATTTTTGTTGATAGTCAAAAGATTGGGTGGGATAACTTCACTCTTCAGTCAGGCTTTCCAGAATAATTACCCAGCAGCACTCTATCCATACCCCTGCAGCTCCTCCTGTTTTATTTGACCAGCGACCACTAACACTACATAGGTTAAAGCCTATCGCCTAATGCCTAACGCTCCAGTTTTCAAAAGTAACCACTGCAGGGGTTTAAATATTTGTTCTATTTACCCAATCATCTGCTCCCCTAGCAGATGGTGTTCCCCCACACTCTGACAGTGGACTGTCCCTCAATGTCACCACACCCAATGCACAGCTATGGAGCCTGCTTTGGTCTTGATGACATCAGGACCTTAGACCACCGAAGCATGGGGAATAAGAAGCTGCTGGGACTGGTCTCCAGTGGAGAACTGGGTACAATTTTGTTCCCCTAGACACAAATTTGCAATTAACTGCTGCAGTGCAGGCACATCCCTACTTCAAAGCAAAAAAAAATAGTTGCCCAGAGTTGGGGCTTAACCCTTTTTTGGAAATATTTTCTTTGTCACGTAGTTCCTCCATCCATTTTTCTCTTCCTCCTTTTTTGCACCTAATGAAAAAATATTCCAGTTTGTTCACATCTAAAGAAAACACCAGCCCACGGTTTAAATACTTGCTGCAAATGCCTACAAATGTTACTGTAAAATGTTTATAAATCTCTAGGAATATCTTTGAAATTCTAAATATAAATCGTGCTATAATTTCTCCTGCATATAGTAATCCCCCCCCCTTTTTTTTTGCCAAACCTAAAGTCATCTGTCATTCGTGAAACATCCATATGGCCATGTATATGTTTGCATAATGTAAGTTTCACCTACTCTCTTTATGTAATAGCTCAACAGGCATGCGAGAAATGTGCATAATTAAATGGAACTAAAGACTTTTTTATTATGTTGCAACTGTAACTTATTCTGTATGTTAAGTGATTGGTCATAAATAATCTTATCAGCATGTTACTGTTTTATAAACCTTGTTTATAATTGTGTGTGTAAACAGGAAGCATTCTTTTTACCCACAGTAATAGGGTCCCTATGATTTGGTAATATTGAATGGTTGTTCCTTAGGCTGCCCATAAACATCCCGATTATAGTATGCTGAGCATCTGACGGTAACATTGTTTACAGTAAATCTGCTGTTAAAGATCTTCTAGGGTCTGATAATAAGTGCCTCTGGCAGTTGGGGGTGCTAATTGTTGCACAGGGAGATTTTCTTTTTAGAAGAGTGAAGAAGGCAAGTACCATATGTGTGCTGCTTTTACCATAAAGCAAATATTGCCATTGGTCCCACTTGTTGGAAGATGGCCAAATATCTCAACATCAGTCATTCTTGTGCAAATATAATGCCATCTGTGGGTACCCATTCTGTTCATCTATTTCAGTTCAAATTCAAAGAAATGCAGTCCTTATGGAGTGAAACTGTATCTCTGTAGTTGTTGATAAAGAAGGTTTTCAACGTTTCCTAAATGCCCAGATGATGTTTTGACAGCTTGTTAATTCAGGACTTTGGGCTCAAAAATTTTCCTTCTCTTGCATTTTGGATGGTGACATGGTTCATGCCCTTCTCATGCCTTCATCTCAATTTTTGTCTCAAAACACCAGAATGCATCTAGGTCAGCCTCATTATGTCTGGGCTGTGTGAACCAGCCCCTTACTACCCAGGGCAACAGCATCATGCGCTAAGCTGTGGGCCTTCATTCTCCTTCTTGGGACATCTAGTCCCAGAGTGGCAGTGTACAGTAACATCACAGATGTTTAGCAAATATGCACTGTAGATCTCCTCTCATGGTCCAGTAAAACATAAGGCTGCTGCACTAGTCTTGAAGCTTAGCTTTGACCAGTGGTGGCCCGTCCATAGGGGGAGCATGGCCGCAGCCCCCCCATCCATGCGTCTGACCACCAGATCTACATGCAGGGTGCCGGACACATGGATTCCAATGGGGGATTCTTTTTTTTTTTAAGCACGTGATTAGAGCCAGAGGCTCTAATAGGCTTCAAAAAAGGGTGGGCTCGGGCACAGAGCAATGTGCCTAAAGCCCACCCAGTTGTGTGACAATAATGAATGAATATTCACTATTGTCACACTGATTCTGCCTCCCAGCCAATCAGAAAGAGGGTCCTGAGACCCATTTCCCAAATGGCCAAAAGGAGAAGCTACCCTATTGGCCGAGGGAGGAGGAGGGAGGAGGCTCACGACAAGGACACTGCTGTGATGCCGAGGAGGAGACGCAGAGGAAGCCGGCCGCCCCTTGCCCAGAGGGAAGTGCTGCCCGGGGTAAAGGTTGTGGGTGACCGATCGACCGGGGGGGGGTGGCTGTGCA